>NC_044302.2:17091560-17410560 GCF_004027225.2 Strigops habroptila
AGTTGGTTTTAGAGGTATACAAACCTAAGGAAAGGAACATTGGGAAATTTTGGTACCTGTATTAGAAAAATAAGCAGGAACTGACTGAAGTCCTGAAATTTGTGAAAGTCTTTAGAGGTACACTTTGGAGAAGCAAAATAGCAATAATTTTGAAAAAGCAGAACAAACTTCTACTTGAAAGTATAGCTTCCTTCAGTAGTCTTGTGACCAACTCCCTGAACTTCTTGACAGTTACTTTCACTAAAATGAACTGACCTGGGGATAAACTTCGTTCTTTTCAAAAAGGTTTTCCAAACCTTTGTAATCTTTGTAGCTCACAATCAATTGTAGCAAATTAAGATGTCGTCATTCTCTGTATTATTATTTTCTTTTCATTGTAATTAATGCTCACAAAATATGTATGTACACACCTCATCAATTTTAATGCACAGGCTAATGGGTTGGTTTGATGAAACAAGAGGAAGGGTTAAAATTTAATTGAGAATGCACATTACATGTCTTGTTCTGCAGACTGTGCTTTGAGGGCAATAACCTTTGGCAGAGAGGTGAAGAAGATAGTTGAAAATAATAACTTCTTAAACTGATGCTGTTAAATTTTCTAAGGGTACTTGCAAACACTGAGGACATAAAAGCACACAAGGATTTTGTACAGAACTTTTTTTTTTCTTTTTTAATCACATGATGTTTTTAAAAATAGAAGTTGGGATAAAGTGGCTATTCTAAATAAATTGAAATTAAGTTTGTTTCCTGCTAACACTAAAAAATATAAACCTACCCTATAAAGTACAAAAGTTTTCATTTTAGTGTCCAAAATGAGAAAGATTGCTATTGTTCAGAATTTTTTATTAGTGATAGAAGTTCTTTAGAATCCATCAAGAACATAAGGAAATCCATGTGCATTTAGGGAAATGTGTATTTTTCTGTAAGTGTTTTAAGAAGATACTACGTTAGTTGAGCTGTGGAAGATAATTTTTAAAAACTTTTCTAAGCTTATTATGTGTCCAGGCATGCTTCTAACTAATTTAGTTCTGGTTCTATTTAATAAAGTATAAGCTTTGTTGTGTATCAGTGAGCTTTACCAATTCAAGGTTTAAAAGCAAGCATTAAGACTCTCTTCCAAAAAAGAACACTTTACAGAACATTTTTCGAACATATTGCATTTAACAGATAAACACACATGTATCTTTATGTATATGTAGTTAAAAGATGACATGCAATATAGCTTATTTGAGAACCTGTGGAGATAGATCCCATTTAGCTTCATAAGAAAGCTTCAAGTTCCTTTTGTGTGGATTTCTCTTTGGCACTTAATGTAATCATCAGTGATTCTTCTACTGTCTGAAGTACTTTGTGTATTTTACGTTTAGAATAATGCATTGTTGATCTGCTGAATGTATAGTTATATATGGGTGGTTTCTTTTCTTCTTTACAACAGGTATTTGCAAACTTATAAGTACTCCACAATTGTCTCCATATTGGAAGCAAGTGTACGCTGTCTTAAAGAGTAAGAAACTCATTTTTCCTCTTTATTTTGAGGATTCACAAAGAATACAGTTGAGGAAGGATCCAAGATAGCTGTGTTTTGGGTAGCCAGGAACTTCAGATAATGTTTCTATTGTATGGTAGGTACAGATGAACTAGGTTTCTTTTTTATTGTTGAACACTTAGAGCTAGGATAAGTTACTTGATTGCAGGTTTTCAGATATTGTTTAGTTTAGTTTTGGTTTTGGTTTGTTTTTTCCCAAATAAGGATCAATTTTGGAATGCCTCTATTGAGTAAACATACATATTATAAAAAACCTGTATACTATAATTTTGTTTAGTCAGCAAGGAACTTTTAAATAAACAGAAGTTTAGGAATTAAAAATATTGAAATGCTGCATAAAACCTGACAGTTAAATAATTTCAAAGTTGATTCTAGTTTCTGGGTGTGAAGAGGACTTTCGCATGATGGGAGCTCTATTTGCATGATAGGAGTTCAGTACAGACAAAGAAAAAGTAGGGGAGGTTTTCTGGCTGTTCCGATACAAAATCCATATCACTTCACAGAGGTGGCAAACAAAGATGGAAGTATTTTAGCAATTTTCACCTAAGTATGTGTTTGGGTACACGCTTATTGTTTATGATTTTAGAGAGAAATCTCTGCGTATTATTTCAGTGTCCGTGTTAATGCAGAGCAGAGGCATTTTGGTTTAGCAATCTTGGTATAAGTCTTAGAAGTTATTTGAATGGTAAAATAAGAATAAATGTAATAATTTATGTACCAAATTAGTACCAAATAATTTTTTTTACTGGAACATTGCAGATTTTCGATAGCTATTATAACCAATTTATATCTTTGACAGATGTTACAATATTGTCTCAAAGATGTGAGGAGAAGAAATAACCTTTGTGTTAAAATCTGCTGCTTAATGCAGTGGGGTATATCTCATATTTTAATAAAGATTAAAGGTTGAATTGTATTAATAGTCTTGGAAAGATGTTTAAGAGTTTACCGCCAATAAACTGTATTTAGGGAGAGGGAAGTCTGTATTTATTGGCGTTGAAGGATGCTCTGTGCCTTGCAGAGAAGGATGGTATTTTTGAAAGGGTAGCAGCAGTTTGGAACAACACACTGGTATAGAATGTGTGTCTTTTGGTGTTAGAGGGAGGTTTTGTTTGCTTTGAGGCTTTTGCACACAGGCCCTAAGAAGCCTTTAGTTTTGCCTCATGCACATTTTCCCTTAAACTGTATACTGCTTTGAAGCCTTTCTCCTCTAACTACTCTCAAGGCAAGGAGTAGGACAAAACCGTCATGCAAGTATGCTCCCTAGAAGGGCAGTCAGTTCCTATTGGCAAGTACAGCTGTCAGTATGTAATAGCATACTGCTGTTAAAAGGTAATATATACAGAGCTTTTTGGATTGACAGGTTTAAAACTAAACCTCAAAACCTTTGGTTTTGGTCTTTATATTGTGTCTTAAAGATGCCCTAAAACGTTTAGCATGCTGGCACAGACTACCTTTCAACCTTAGAGGTTTGTAAGGTTGGGTTGTTTTTCAGTGGTCCTACAAAATCAGCACTTCACTTGGCTATTTATCACACATTTATGAAGTCATGACTGCTAGTGATTGTGTATTAATTCTGGTGTTCTTGTTGTTTATGATATCAAATTTTTGAGTTTAAAGCATTGCGTGTATACTCCTGAAGTTGGTTATTGTATGACTTGTTTACCATGTTTCTTTTTCAGGTCTCTGATGATGAGGTATCCATCTGGATTTAAAGCACATCTCTGAGCTTCTTAATTCTTCATTAAAGAGATGTGTTCTATATTCATGGGTAAGATATTTTTTTTTACATATCTTGGACCCTTTCTTAAATATCTTGTGATACAGTTTTAACTTAGAAGATTTCAGCAACATATGTTTTGTAGGTTAATTCAGGTACCTTCATAGTATAGGGTTCTTTAGATGCTTGTGCTAACTCTTAATTTTGACACAAGCTTATTATTAAACTTTGGAATTCATATATCTTAAGTATCAATGCTGTAACTAAATCAGTCTGGCTTTTAGTATTACAGATGAAGAAATGGCATGGTTCAGCATGGTTGTACACATAGGTAAATCATTTAAAAATTGGTCTGTGGTTTGAGTTTCCTTTTCTGATACATAAAACAGTTCCCCAGGCTTAATTGTGCATCTCAGCATGTATCTTTTGGACAAGGAGTTTTGGGAAGAAACTCTGTTGTGGAAAGCAACAAAAGGGCAGGATGTGAATTTTGTGCAGTTAAACACTTTTTTTTTAAGAATATAAACTACATTTCATCTGAAGCAACTTTGTGGTACTACATACTCCCACTTCAAAACAGTAGAATCAAAACAACCACAAAAATCTCACTAGAAAATAGGGATTTTTCTAAATGCTACTTGTGTTTTTAATTTTTGTAGGTCTCTAAATAAATCAGCTAAGATAACTTCATACATTACGGAATTTATTGTAATGTGTTCTTTCCATATGTTAAGCACTGTTTCTGAAATATTATTTTGAGACTTTGTGAATTTACCTTGAGTTAAAAACGAATGTTAAAATAGATCTCTTGAAAGAAGTATAGTAAATGGCCCAAACATATCCTCTGGGACTTCCTGGTACCATGCTGTTTTATACAGAGAGTTCTGTGATAGACTTTCTCTTTGGTGTGGTTTTGCTCTGTTCAGCCTTAAGCAAAACTGTTCTCAGTAAAGAAGCTGTCCCATTCAGAGTGAAGCCTAATATCTTTGGGAAAGGTAGAAATTAGCCTTTAGTTGGACTGGAAGATGTATTTTCTTTCCAAGTGCAATGTCATTTGTCGTGTTGGTTGACTTGAACTTCTGTGAATGACCATAACAATTGGTAATTACTGATTTTTAAAGAATTTTCTTTTCTCTTCTATAAATATTTAATATATATTTCCCAGAGTGTACCCGCGAGAAAGGAGGAGAGGTGGTAGAAGGGAGTTCGTGCGTATCTGGGGAATAGAGGGAGAAACAGTTACTTGAGTAGAGTAGCTGTTTGGTGCGAGCAAAACCAATGTAGGTGTGTATGAGAAGATACTACTCTGAATTACTATGACAAGCACCTACAAGCCAGTTTGCTCCAGTTTTTATGCTCTTACTCAGAGCTGGAACTGTAGCCATGGAGTGGAACCTAGTCCCGAGAATTTAAGACCATCAGTTTCAAATATTTCTCTTGCTAATCCTCATATCAAAATACAAGGTACTTGAGTTTTGCATGTTTAGCATGATGTCTGTGAACTCTCTAGCAGAATAAAATTCTAAACAAAAATGGTATGTGAAAGGTATGGTTTTACTAAAAGGATGGCTCATTATTCAAAAATAATTATAAGTGCATACTAGTGAAAAGCAATTTTAAAATAACAGTGCGTATTTAATGGATATGTATTTTTTGTTTAATGAAACAGATTATCCAAACAAGTTTTCTCCTAAGGTTAGTGACACTAACAAGAACAAGCACATCTTTTCAACCCATATTTAGTTATATGTACCATGGGACTCTTGAACATAGACTTACTCCTTTCTGTTAGGGAATAAAAGAGTTAATCTCTTCTGAATGTCATGATGTTCTTTTTTTCAATCTTCTATGTTTCTTAGATTTTGAGGAAATTGTGCTGTCCCTCTGTGCATTTTATATTTAACATGTACATTGATCTTTATAATAGAATATCATTTATATTGGCACATCAGTGGGAAGTAACTCTATTATTTAATTTACTGCAGCTTTTTGAACTCTGCCAAAGCTTTAGTTATAATTAAATCTGGCAAATAATGATAGCATAATTGTCTTTCATTTTTAATGCTGGGGAAGGAATGTCTCTATAATTTTCGAATATGATGCAGAAGTGATCAGTTTTTTGAGTATCTGTTTAACAACACACTGTATTGAGTGTTACCGCTTGAGTATTCTGTCTGCTAGTAGATGGGCAAATCATACAAAGCCACAAACCTATCATACTGTTGTATGCTACACAGAACTTAGCAAATATAATGATTTTTTCAGTCTGTTTGGGAGATCTCTTGCTTGGAAGCAAGTCTGTTACATGGTTGCATTGATTTCCTGACAAAACAAAAAATAAAACATGAGAAAACCCAAACACTTCGCATATAATGCAGACTCTTCCTTAGTTATGAGTATTTGTGTTTACCCCTTCTGTGTCCTTTACCCTTAGTCTGGATTTCTGTTATGTCGTGCTGTTATGACTGCAGTTTTAATTGCTTGTGTCTACTAACTTACCCCGGCTTCTTTCTGAGGTAGTTTCTAGTGTTTGTATAGTTGGCCATTGTTTCAACTTATTTTGTGCAAAATGGCCACCAAGGTCACTGACTTCCGCTCATCCTTACACACATCAGTCATGTGAAGCAGTGATACTCAGTCTATCAAAACCGTGGATATCATGGTAATGTGCTGAAACCTTACCCGATTTACTTGCTTATAACTGAAGTAGCTTGTTTTCTGTTGTCGCTTCATCAAATGTAATCAACAATGCAGTTAGTGAAATAAAACACATCAGTAGTTTTTATTATCTTGTATTTTACTGCTATTCCCACTTAATTTTTGAAAGCAAAATTTGCTGATTTTGTTGCATTTTATTTTCTTGTGTTCATTCTTTTTTGATGTATTATGTAAAATAAATCTTTTCTTTTCTCTGGTCTTTAAATGTTGTGCCATTCTCTTCATTTCTGCTCTTGCTTGTGTCTGTAGCTACAGCTTGTCTTCTTACAACTCAGAATCTACCACATGCTAATGTAGTATAAAAGGGAGATCATCTCTCTTGAGACTTTCAGACTATTTCTCCTTGGTATTTCCTTTTGACAAGAATAAAGGGTTGTTATTAAACTTTGATGGACAACCAAAATGAAGAAAGTTTCCTTTTTTCTTGCCCTTTCTTTTTTTTTTTTTTTGTTCCCCTTTGCAAGGAGTTGCATTAACTTGAAAGCTCAGTTTCCTAACCTACCTCTGGTGTTGGTTCATTCTTGTTGCACACACGCTTAAGGAGAAGAGTCAAACTGGGATGAGTGTAGCCAGTTTCATCTTGTCTGACTGGTTTCGAATAAGCAAAATTTCAAAAAGATCTTAATGCATTGATTTGTATTCTGTTTGTAGTTGAAAATACAGTTTTAGAGCATAGAAAGTCTACGTTTCTGTTGTTTTTAAATGAAAAACGTGGGTTGAGCAGAAATTAGGTTGGGTGGGGTTTTCTTTCGTTCACTTGGGCTCATTTATTTTAATGTCATTTCTCCTGTTCTAACACTTTGCTTTAAATCTTTAATTTAAAATAGATGTCTTAAGAGCTAGTAGATTCAAGAAAGGTGTTGTCCTGGGTTTGGCTGTAACAGTTACTTTTCTCCTTCTTAGTGGCTGGTGCAGTGCTGTGTTTTTGACTTTAGTCTGAGAACAGTGCTGATAACACGTCGATGTTCTAGTTGTTGCTCAGTAGCGCTTACTCTGATCAAGGACTTTTCAGTCTCTCCTCCTCTGCCAGTGAGGAGGGGCATGAGAAGCCAGGAGGGAACAGAGACGGAACACCTGACCCAAACTAGCCAAAGGGGTATTCCATACCACAGCACGTCATGCCCAGTACATAAATGGGGGGAGTTACCCAGAAAGCCAGATCGCTGCTCAGGTCAGGCTGGGTATCGGTCGGCGGGTGGTGAGCAATTGTATTGTGCATCACTGCTGTTTATTGGTTCTTTTTTTTCCCCTTTCCTTTTTAGCTTTATATTCTCTCCCCTTGTGACTTCCCTTATTGTTAGTAGTAGTAAGAGTAGTTTTGTATTATACCTTAGTTACTGGACTGTTCTCATCTCAACCCGTGGGGTTTACACTCTTTCGGGTCTCCTCCCCATCCCGCCAGGAGCGGGGCGGGGGGGGTATAAGCAGGCAACTGCGCTGTTCTGAGTTACCGGCTGGGCTGAAACCACGGCAGGTGTTCAGTTTAATGAAGAGTGACCAGAGGAAGAAAATCTGAGAGCTGGGAGGTGTTTCTGTTCTCATTCAAGTATGTTTGCAGAGTAACTTAATACTTGTAGAAAATGCTGTTTTGTGTGAGATATCAAATGATACAGTTGGCAATCTGAAAAAACTTGCTCTTTAAATTCTGCTGCTTTGGCGTGTCTGAAGATGGCAAACCTTGAAATGTTTCAGGTTAATTTGGAGAATACTGTTGATGTTTGCTGGTAATTAATTTTAGAAAACCATGTTATTTAAAAAAATGATGGTTTTTCTTGTCTTATTTTGAGTTTTTTCCCCACGATAGTGAGTCTAATGTATGATTTTTACATAGTTGTTACACAGTAGTTACCCTGTAGTAGTTCCTGTTGCTTAGTTTCCCACATAAAATCAGCTTGACTGTTACGAAGTTCAGAGTTTAAAATACAAAGAGAGAAACTAAATACTAGTAAGAAACATTGCTGAATGCCTCTAGGTCCTGTTATATGTAAAAACTAAAACAAAACCCACTGCAGAAAATTCTAAATTTACCAAATGTCCTAGAGTAATTGAATATTGTTGAAGCAATTCTAGTGGATAGGGAGCACTACCTCCTTAAATTCCAGTACAACCACCACAGTCTCCCTATTGCTTCGTCAGGTTGTGCCTCTGTTGCGGTGCTCATTTTATGGCCTAGACTCAGTCCAAGCAGTTTTTAGACGTTGATACTGTAGAAGGATCTCACTAACTTCAAGCTGGATAAAGACTAATATTAAATCAGTATATAATAATGGTAGAGAATTTAGACATGCAAAGTATTAGAATTAGTTTAGTTTTTACAAGAAGTCTAGCTTTATCACAGATTCTCAATGCAGGAATGCACAAATGTCAAGTTGTATTTACCATGGGAAATAGAATTTTAGATTTTTTTTTAACACCTTGTGCTTCATTTACTGTGGCTTGCTTTATTGAGTAGGAATTCAAAACCAGTTTCCCCATTCTGATTAAAATGCCACTTCAGTGGGAGCTTATCTTCCATCAGAAGTATTTTGGAACTAGTGCTATAAAACACTGGCTGCCATTGCATTGTTAAACTTGTAGCTGTCAAGTCAAATAGATGAAAGTGTTCCAAATGTTTATTTGCTTGAATGCTTTTCTGCCATCTGAAGGTAAAAGCATGTCCAAAGTTTGAATTGGTACCACAGATCTGTTTGGGGAAGGAGAAGGCTGGATAAAAGTGTGTTAAAATATGGTTGTAGCTGCCATTGTTTTCTGTATAAGTAGGAGTAAGGACATGGAAAAGAGAGTCACTTACGGAAGGCACGTAAAAAGTTTTGTTATCAGAACTATTTTGCTTAACTAAGTTGGATGTGACGAGGTAGTTCTAGGTTTTGTGTTTGGTTTTTTGAGGGGGTGGTGGTGGGGTTTTTTTTTTTGCGGTTTGGGTTTTTTTGGTTTTCTTGTGTTGGTGTTTTATTGAAGGAAGGGACAGAAAATAGTACATGTGTGCCAATTAAGTTCAGAAATGCATCACAATTTGCCTTCGTATGCCTTCACAATTTGCAAGCTGAGCATCTAATGTTTTCATATTCAAGAATAGCAGAGAGAAAGAAAAAAGTATAATTGCTCAATGAATTTGGAAAATGACTGTGTGAAAGGCTAGTTTCTCCAAATCAAATATCCTTGTATTTCCAAGTTATGCTTTTCTTTGGGCTGAAAAACGTCATGGATTTTGTAGACACTAGGGTAAAAGACTAGGGGTAAAAGTACTTCTCTGGACAAAAAAACAAGGTGTCTTTGCAACAGTTGTGCTCAGGCTATCTATAGTGGTATCCTTTCCAAAAGAGGCTTGGGTTGTTTAAGCTTTTTTCTTAACAAATTCATATTGGTATACTTAGGAGGTTTCTTATGTGTCTAGCCTTCAGATTTCTCAGTTTACAAGTTCATCTATGCTATCCATCTTGCTAGGATCATTGAAGTGAAGCTGAGATCTTCAGGTTCTATTTCTCTTTTATACCTACTAAGATTTATTTGTTTTTATAAAGCCTTTGCATTTTAATAAGAGGGCTTATATCATTTGTCTCTTATTTCCTCCTTTTTTTTTTCTTATGCTGAAAATAAGTAGGAAAAACAAAGGCAAAAAGTGTTCCTTGGATTTTGAGCAAAGCAGCAAATTCCTATGAGGGTCAGAGTTACAGTGCCATGACTGCAGTGATAACAGCTGTTATATGTGGGGTTTTTCCCATTTTTTACTGTAGAGGTACACAGTCAGTCAAATATGAAGAGGTTGTCTAGTATGTGTTTTTCATTACAGGACTGTTGTAGCCCCATTCCATAGTTCTGGACTACTAGGTAGTTAAAATAGAGAGCATGTGTATTGGTTAATTTCCATAGAGTAGCTGGCCATATGTCACTCTATGTTAAAAAAAAAAAAAAAATAAAAAAATTGTACATCCTATTGTATCTATATCACTAAAGATGGAAGAAATCGCTCTGCTTTTTCTACTTTTTCAAGGTAGCACAAATTCAGTAGCCTTCCTTACAAATCACAGTGAAATAACAGTTTATCCTTGGGTGTAACCAAGGACCTGTATGTAGTCTGCTGAGCTAATTATACTCAGTCTCGATGCAAACTTGTATTGATACAGGCTTCAAATTTCAGTTTTTACCAGTAGAGTCCTTGGTAGCTTGGAACATGACATTTTACACATGGCCACCATCCTTTCCATCTAATCTTTCCCTCTGTGGGGGTTTCTTTAATTAGATAATTTGTTCTGTGTCAGCAATATTATATCTTTGTATTTACCCTGACTTAATTGTCTCCTCTTAGCTGTAATAGCTCTTCCCTGACTTATGTTTTGAGTGGAAATATTCTAAGATGGGAGATGATGATATTGGAAATGCTACAAAAATCTAAAACCATGCCACATCATCTTCCTGGATCCTGATGTCGGTTGATTGTCTGTTGGAAGGTGTTCAATACTGGGAAAGTCATTCTGTTGCTTTTAATCGTAAGCGGACAACTTAATCAGTGCTAGAAGATAATGGGGCCCAATTTATGTTAGTTCTTCCTTTAACTTGGGTCTTCAGGAAGTCCTAACTTTAAGCAATAAGTTGTACATGTATCACCTGGAAACCGTGGCTGTTTTGCTATGCTAAGCTGTCACCTTCCTAAGCTTCTGTGCCTTTTTTATGGCATGCTTGTGCTCTATGCTCATGGTAATTAACACTTACACCAATCCATACTTGCTAGATATCACCAACTAGTGGCTTTGAGTGTGGTACAGGATCCATCTGTCCTTTTTCTGTGTAGACCAGAAGTTATATGCCCAAACATTCAATCAGGTTTATTAGTTTAGGTTAGGCTTTATTCTGACTATGGTCCCAACACCATCAGTAGATTAGGAGTATGAGCAGAACAGGTTTTCATCAGCTTGTCAAAGACTACTTTGTACTTAATAGGTTCAACATGAACCTTGTCCATTGTCAGCGAATTTTTCAGATTTCCATTCTGGGTATCCATTTCTGGAAGGATCCCATACTCATTTTAATCTTAGGAGAATTCATTAATGAAGAGTTGCAATTGAAATGAAGAAGGAAGGCATGAAGGTGAGCTTTAGTATAGGGTCAGGAATTTAAAGCTGTGACTGTTTTATTTCCTGCCCTTTTTTTTTTTTTTCAAATAGTAATTGGATATATGTATTGACAGGACAAAGAAATGATTATTCCATGGACGTGCCTTTAGTTCTGTTATGTCTCTGAGGTAAAATACAGTTTTTCAGAAACTTCGTTAATTCAACATAAATACAAGAAATGGAGTATCTCAGCATTTCCTACTGAAGTCAAGGTGGTTTTGTTTTTAAATGTAGTTTAGAATCTTGTTAAGTTTCTTGTTTAAACATACAGAAATGTGTACATTTTATGTATACAATGTATGTGCTATGTCTGGTTTCTTATCCTACAAACACTTTAATTCTGGACTGCTAAAACCACAATTCTGTTCTAATTCAGTAGTTTTAATGAAAATGGCAAAGAAAAAAATCTAAAACTTGGGTAATAGGGCAAACTGAATGAAAAAAATGAAACCATTACATTTAAAATATCAGATATTACTTTAATTGTGTAAGGCACAAAAAGGATAAATGCTACACAGGCATCAAGTCGAAGCAAAAGTAACTTAATTGATTTGTGGTTTAACTAAGCTGTAATGTTAAGAAAAAAATGTCACTCATCTGGAGAAGTATTGCGAAGGGGAAGGAGCAATGAGGAAAGCCATGAAACTAATTTTTCTCTTTTTTTTTTTCTTTCTCTTTTTTTTTTCTCTCCCATAGGATCCTTTAACACTTTGAGAAGAACGTTTCATCAGAAGCCCTAGTGGACGTTGGCATGCCTTGGATAAGGTGGTGACTGCTGGATATCATTCATTTCTGTTCACTGCAGAGCGCCAAAATTGACTCCATTTGGAGTTGAGAGAAAAAGCAGTACAGACCTATCAAGATGACTGATCCTATGATGGATTTTTTTGATGATGCCAATCTTTTTAGTGAGACGTTAGAAGGTTTGTCAGATGATGCCTTTGTTCAGCCTGGACCTGTTTCACTTGTTGATGAATTGAATTTGGGTGCAGAATTTGAACCTTTGCACATAGACTCATTAAACCATGTGCAAGATGCTCAAAATCAACAAAAGATGAGTGAGTTTGATCAGCTGAATCAGTTTGATTCACTGAAACTTCACTCAGTAAATCAGTCTTTTAATAGCCCAGCTGACAATGTCTTGTCACCACACTCTCAGTTCAATTGTTCACCAGTTCATCCGCAGAACCAGTCTAATGGGATGTTTCCAGATGTGGCTGATGGTAGTCCTATGTGGGGTCATCAAACTTCCACAACTGTTTCAAATCAGAATGGGTCCCCCTTTCACCAAGGACATTCTCAGTCTATGCAGCAAAACAAAAGCTTTGTAGCACACCATGACTTTGCCTTATTTCAGGCTAACGAACCACAGCATCAGTGTCCCTCGCTACGGTCACAACAAAGCAGAAATAACACGGGGCAAGATGCTCTGAGTCAGCCAAAAGACTTCATGGAAGTTAATGTGTCTACTTCTCTCAGAGTCAGTGTCAGCCACCCATCTCCAATTTCTAATCCATCTACTTCACAGCAGCCTCTCTCTGTTCAACAGTTTTCTCAAACTGCAAGTGCTTCATTACATTTTTGTGGGAATCAAGAAGGAAATTTTGGTGGACAGTCTCCAACTATAACTCCATGTTCTGTCAATAATAGCCAACAATTTTCATCTCCTTTTTCTTACTCTAATAACCACATTTCCCCTACAAGCCTTCTTCAGTCTACAACAGCTCTTTCTACTAGCCAGCAGACACACTCTATCTCTGACTTCACTGGAAGCGATGCCTTTACATCTCAAACAGGGACCAAGCAAGAGACAACCGATCACATGTTGAATCCTAATACACCTCTGAATTCAAATACTTTTCAAATGTTGCATTCTGCGCATCCTCAGGGCAACTTTAGTAGTTCAAAACTCTCTCCTGTAAATATTAGTTTTTCAGCTTCTACTGGTTCTGCATCTCAGATAAGCCATTTCACTGACCCAATTGAAAGCAACGGTTTTACATCTTTAGATGAGAACTTACTTCATCAAGTCGACACTCATAATGAACCATTTACAGGACTTGATCCAGATGACCTTCTTCAGGAAGACCTTCTGCCACAGTTCGATGATTCTGCATTTGTTCAGGATAGCACAAGCCATGTTTTAGAGCATGACCTAGAACACCATATAACCCCCCAGCAAGTAACACAGTCATCTGACCTTGTTCGGGCACAGTCTCACAGTCAGATCGACCCCTGGCATTCTTCAGTTCCTAATCAGCATCTGCAAGACAGAAGTCGTGTAACCTTACAAGGACAGGTATGTAGGGATCTGGGGGTGGAGGCTGAGCTCTTGGATTTGGTTGATCTGGTGAAATGAATAATAGTGACTGGTGCTTGTGCCAAAGCATGATTAGTGAAGGCTCTGAGCTGTTCTTGACCCTGAAGAAGTCTTAAGTAATGGCTGCTTTAGGGGGGGAAAAACCAACCCGTAGATGCAGACCTTTCTGTCTCCTGTTGTTTTCTTACTGTTGCAGAAAATAAGATGTACATGACCTGAAATACTTATTTAGAGAAAATGGTGCCAGTCCTTCCACTGCTTGTATATCCTAAGTACAGCAGAGAAAATTGGTTGTTTTATGACTTTTCAGATTATCTGGGAGAAAAAACAATGGTGTGAGCATTGAAGAGTTTGAAAGACAATCCTTTAATCTTTCAGCCTGTTTCTTACGAGTGCTTTCTCATAACATATAATGTAAGTGAATTTTCAAATAGTTTTAATTGACCACTCAATATTAGTCCTTTTTTTTTTTTTTTTTTTTTTAATTCCTGACCTTCACCTTCATCTGTATCATCATCTTTTATAGAAAGCATGTGAACATCAATGAATTGAAATACAGGCTGGCACTTGTGGGTTGCTTTGGTCTGTTACAAGACTAGCTAAGCTTTTCAAAACTGAACAAAATGGGGCAAGTCAATTTGTTTCTTTTCCACAACATTGTAACCAGCAAAAATCATGTTTTTATTACAGTGGCTAGAAACCTCAGCATATGTGAGATTCTTGCAGGTTTTTCAGCTCAAAATGTTCCTAAATCAAAAGAAAACATTTCTTGAGCATAGAAAAGACTTAATCAAATGCACAAATAATTACTCTTTCAGCTCTTAAAATTTACCAATCTTTAAAGCTATTGCTGTGGTTTTGGAGACTGGTTTAGTGGCTGCCTTTGTTAATGCTTAAGAAGTGGTGTCAGCGACTGCATTACCTTAATCTTATCATAGTTTTGTCTCTGTTGGTAGCTTCCAACCCATATTTGATTTGACAGGAATGAGTGAAACTTCTTCAGTTAGATGGTTTGGCAGAAGGAGCTATAGCTGTAGCATAAATGCTCATGTTCAGCTGTCATTGCTCGTGATCTGGGGTTTCCAAAATTGTGAGACTGTTGAAATCCATGTACATGTGAACAGTGAAAGTAGGAATCTTTATTTTAAACTAGTGTTTTTTCTAGTAGAAATTTAGCTTGTATTTGAGAAATGAGATGGAATAGAAATGTTTTCTAATTTTCAATCTGTGTATTTCAAAATAGAGGCAACTCTGACATCAAATATAAACTTACAGACAGCTTTAAAAAGGTTGCAACTACTGTGTATTACTTCTCTATACTCTTGCAGACAGTATTCTTTCTACCTGAGAATACAGAATGTTGTCTTGTTGGGAAAAAAAATTACTGAGAAATTGCTTCTGCTCTTGCTTCTACCTAGTGTCCTTGGTTCAGCTGTAACAGGTGTTTTTCTCCTTCCTCGTAGCTGGTGCAGTGCTGTGTGCTGGCCTTAGTCTGAGAACAGTGCTGATACACACTGATGTTTTAGTTCTTGCTCAGTAGCTCTTACTCTGATGAAGGATTTTCCAATCTGTCTTGCTCTGCCAGTGAGGAGAGGCATGAGAAGCCAGGAGGGAACAGAGATGGAACCCCTGACCTCAGCTAGCCAAAGGGGTATTCCATACCACAGCACGTCATGCCCAGTATGTAAACTGGGGGAGTTACCCAGAAAGCCAGATCACTGCTCAGGTCGGGCTGGATATTGGTTGGTGGGTGATGAGCAATTGTATTGTGCATCACTGCTGTTTATTGGTTCTTTTCTCTTTCCTTTTTAGCTTTATATTCTCTCCCCTTGTTACTTACCTTATCATTATTAGCAATAGTAGTAGTTTTGTATTATAGTTTAGTTATTGGACGGCTCTTATGTCAACCTGTGGGGTTTACATTCTCCCCATCCTGCCTGGAGCCAGAAGGGTAGGTGTGGAGGGCCAAAGGGGAAAGAAGGTTAGAGCAAGCAAGCAGCTGCATGGTTCTGAGTTACCAGCTGGGCTGAAACCATGACACTTAGTTTGCAGGACACAAGCCTGTGAAGGAGGCAATGTTAACGCTTTTTCACTCCTTTAATTTTATGTCATTAGTGTAGAGATAAGGGTTTAATACATTTAATCTTTGGTCTTGGTTCAGTAGATTGCTTCTCCATTTCTATTTCTGTGTATGGTTATGGAGTGTGTGATTGTAGGTTTCTACCAGTGAAACTTTTCCTGTAAAACTGTGGTGTGATGTTAATGGAAGATGTATACAGCTGTGTATTCGACATCAGCGTGATGAACTGAATGATGCAGTAGATGCACTCTGGTTTCGATAAACATTTCTTATTTTTTAGGCTGGGGAGGCAGAAGAAGAGGGCACAGCCCAAGTAGCTACTTGTCCGTTATCTCTGTAACCTAAAGGCACATGCTATAGTAGCTGCTAGTGAAATGTGATGCTGTTTATTACTGTGTGTACAGTAGTGCAGAGGGAGCAGCACCTGAGTTCCCTGCCAGGAAGTGGAGCAGCAGAACCACGAGCCGTGAACAGTAGCATTGAGGCTGTTGGTCTCCCATGAGAATACTTGGGTGAAGGGTGAAGAGGAAGTATATTCCGGGAAAAGTGGGGATGGCAAGAAATCCAGGGGTTGGGATCCAGGGTTGCGAGGAGCATTGGGATACAAGCCAGGCGGCAAAAAGTAGATCTAATAAAATTCTCTGGTGCTGTGACGTTTCTGTTGTGTTAATAAGAACTATTTAAGTCTTACTTCCATTTTGCTGACATCAGTTTGTTCTGTAACTAGGAGCAGAGGGAAAGTTCTGAGGCCTGTGGA
The DNA here is from genome assembly GCF_004027225.2 of Strigops habroptila. Taxonomy (NCBI): domain Eukaryota; kingdom Metazoa; phylum Chordata; class Aves; order Psittaciformes; family Psittacidae; genus Strigops; species Strigops habroptila. The sequence goes on from NC_044302.2 coordinate 17,107,813, forward strand.
GAGTGTTTAAGGTTCTTGGGGTTTGGTTTGGTTTTTGTTGTGGTGTGAAAACAAAGCAACTTTACAGTATTTAAACTTTTTTTACATTTTTTCCCCTGGCACTTTGAAATGAAACAGACAGAAAATGGATGGTTAAAAACTACTTGGTTTGTTTTTTATTATTTCGGGGACATGCAATAAATTGGATTCTGACCTCAAGTTTGTCTAATCAGACAGATGTTTTATGTTTTCTTCAGAAACTGGTTGTGAAGTGGTAGCTATCAAACTGTTGTGAGCAACGTATTGATGAGGGAGTGCAGAAGCAGATGATGTAGAGGCTTCTTCAAGTCAATGGTGTATGTAATATAGAATCATAGAATAGTTTGGGTTGGAAAGGACATTAAGATCATCTAATTCCAACCCCCCTGACATGGGCAGGGGCACCTCACACTAAACCGTGTTGCCCAAGGCTCTGTCCAACCTGGCCTTGAACACCGCCAGGGATGGAGCATCCACATCTTCCTTGGGCAAACCATTCCCGTGCCTCACCACCCTCACAGTTAAGAGCTTCTTCCTTATATCTAATCTAAACTTCCCCTGTTTAAGTTTGAACCCGTTACCCCTCGTCCTACCACTACAGTCCCTAAGGAAGAGTCCCTCCCCAGCATCCTTATAGGCCCCCTAATATGAATAGTAACAGAAACGTATGGCAATTACTGAAGTTAAGAAGCGCTTCAGATCTGTCTTTTGTCTGAGTTAGGTGGGAAGGGGTTTTGATAAGTTTCATTTGGAATAGTTAGGGTGAAATCTTAATTGTTTAACAAGGCAGTGTTTCACACCAGCTTTTGTACACACTGTGGAAATAGTGGATTAAATTATTTTCATCAGTTTTAGTTTGATCACAATTAAAATTTTTTTCAGACAGGAAACCTTTTTATTTTAGTAAATAGTTAATGAACTATGTGAATAGACCCAACATTAGACAACCAAATATCTTCAACTGCAGTTACGCTGAGGTTATTTGAAATTAAGGACGAATATCAAACTCTTCTGATGACTATGCTTGCTTTCAAACAAGGAAATATTTTTACTTATACAGCTACTCTTTTGATAGAAATTAATTTTAAAATGAATATATTCTGTTCAGTGTAATAATGCTGCAGAAATAAAATCAATCTAGAATATCTTTTACTGCTGTTACACTTTCTATGCTTGCTGTAATTATAGTTGTAAATAAATTGTCTCTTAATTTTGTGTCATGCGTTTTTCATTAGTTTGAGAACAGAGACTAAAGTGGAGAAGCGCACTGAAGATTCATGTAGCCTCAGCTTTGACTAATATAACACTTCTGACCTTTAACTCCACTTAAAACTGCTTTAAGTTTGCTAAAGCTAAATATATTCACTTTTTATAAAACTGAAAAAAGGTGACAAAAATAAAAGCTTCAACATTTAGTTCTGCATGTTTAAAAAAAAAAAAAAAAAAAGTTGGGAAGATAATGTGAAGTATAAACTGTCCTAAGAGAAGTTTACAACCCTCTGACTGTGTATGTTATTTTGTAATAAATGTTTTGATCTCTTCTGGCTACATACATGAAAGCAGAATAACTGAGATGAAACTGGAAAGTAATATTCCATTAATAATTGTAAGTGCTGTAGGACAAGATGGCAGTCTTAGTTCTTAAATTTGGCAAATCTTCTTTTCCCTTTTGCGACTACATGTTTGGCACCTAAGTTGATACTTAAGGATATCAGTGAATTCCAGTATCTCATATCTGGCTTGTTTTGTAAAAACTGGCTTGAAACCTACGAGTGCTTTTATACTTGCAAGCATGAGCTTTCCCACCACTTGTTTTATAGCAACAGATGAGACTATTTTTGGAGAGAATTTGTCTTGCCCTTGTTGAAAGCTTAGCAAAGAAAGTCTGAACATTGTAGATGGTTGCTTGGTGGTGGTGTACCCTGGGACATCTATATAGATCAGAATGGCATAATCTCATATATAAGTGTATCATCAGAGATGGAACCAAGTTTCACCTCATCAAAGTCCAGGCATCTGCGCAGCTGAGATGCATGCCCTGAATTGACACAGGTCTTTCAAATCTGACTGTCTTAGCAGATGCCTCTTTTTATCAACTCTAAATTCATTGTAGACAAGTATCCCTTCGATTATTCTTCTCTTAAACCTCTTACTCTGCCATTGCTTGCTGTTCTATTTGTAGAGGAAATATTGAACTGTAAAGTTTTTATGAGAGAAATACACGCTATGCAGTGATGTGTTTTCTAGGCTAGTTATGGGAGGTACAACAAGCAAATTAGTTGATCTAGGTGGTTATGGAGGATGTATAAAAGTCAAGGATATAGTGTTTGTTAGAGTGTATTTCTTACATTCTATATAGTTTAATTTTAAGTGAGCCTGTAATGAGAAATATTTTGAAGTAGTAAACTGATCACACTACATACAAATTCTTTGTAAGAGTGGCAGGCTATTTTGCAAAGTAAGTTTACAGGTTATGGCTCCTAAGTATTGTTACAATACAAGATTGTAAAAATGACGATGCTGTTATATATTGCTTGTGAAGCAATGGATGACAGTTTTTAGTGCGACTGAGCATAGTAAGATGTGCGTCTCAATTTGCCCTACTTTGCATCATCTGAAAACTGAAATCTAGACATCTGTTCCAGTAAGCAAGGGGGAAGCATTAAAAGTCCTATCTTGAAATCTTGAAATGTAACAAAAACATACCCCCAAAAAATCTAACTCCCAAACTAAAAGAGCAGCTAAAACTTTGTTCTTGTTCCTAAAATGCTTAATAGTGCTGGTATAGCCCCCATTAAGCATATCCACTGTATTGATATTGTTCCTTTAATTGCGGTTAATTTTATGGATGACATCATCATATTAGCAAATGTAAATCTTTGAGCTTTCCTTTTAAACATTTCTAGGATTTGTATGGATTTAGTTATCTATGCTTGAGGAACAGTTTCCACCTTCCTTCTAGGAGCTTAATAAATTCTCTACCACAGTGAGGCAGCAGAATTCAGTTGTCATCGCCCAGCACCTAAGAGGTTTATCATGCGTGTACAAGTAAGGAAAGTAGGCTCTCCACTGACTTTCTTTGTGCCATATTTTGCAGCTTTTTTTGCTGTCTTTCTATTATGGTTCTGTGATTTTCAGAAAGGCCTGCACAGATAAGGGGAGTCCAAGTGGTGAAGCTGTGTCAAATGCACAGAGTTAATAGGAGGAGGAGGCGGTCTCTGAGCTCGAGTAGTGCAGCTCCTGTAATGAACTAAGTCTTTTAAACTAGAGCTGTGTATAATGTTCTCATGACTAATCTATGGCTTTTTGCCAATGATGCATTCATCACTGAAGATAGCAATATTTTGATAGTTTTATTTATAGTTAAATTTCCTTTTGTTTATATTTTCATCTGAGTTTCATATAAGCATTTTATACGTTTTGTCTCTTTTTAAAGTGATGAAGATTGAGGAAGGGAAGTACATGTTTGTGAAATTAGTATGTAACACTAATACTGATGAGTATTTATTACAATTTATAATCTCTACTATTTTTTATTTGCCTGTTTTTCCTTTCAAAATATATCTGTATAGTAAGGGAAAGACAAAAACTGCTGGACTTCTAAGAACAGGGAAAATGCAGCAGATTATCTGCTTTATTGTTTTAAAGCATTTATGAATTTGTAAGTAGTTACCATCTCTGGATACAGTTAAATTGTTTCATCATTCTTCTTTCTTTGAATCTTTTTTGCTATCACTAATGCTTTTCTTAAGTCTCTCTCAGCGTTTGTCATTTGTCAAATAATTGGGCTGTCCTATTCTTTGTGTATGCTTCCTCTTTAAAATGAAGTACTTGCTGTTGTAATGGTTGTTATAATTTAAGAATATAATTTTTCCTAAGATAATTGCACACTCATTAAATGACTGCAATAATTGTCTTTAAAATGTGCCAAAAGAGCAGCGTTTTTGTAAAAAGTAGTTAACATGGCAAGCATAGAAAGGAAGCTTCTGGCTAGGTCAACTTACAGCAGTAATTCTATGGATATCAAAGTGAGACTAGTTAATAAAAACAAGTAAAATAGATATTGTTTTTTAATGATATTGCAGAACAAGTGTGATTGAATAATCTAAATAATTATTTGCAAGCAGATGTCTTGTTAACACTGAAGAACTATAAAGCAATTCAGTAATGTGAGAGTACTGATACAATTTTGCAAGCTTAGTGGTGGGAAGGAGTGGTACCTAATTACAGAGAAAACAGAAGACAAACCTCATCTTAAACTGTCTTCTAAAGACAGCAACCCATACTGTTAGATTTGTAGTTCATTTTATGCCTAAGCTGTAATTAGTTTAAGGGGGAAAAAAGTTTATGGAAAAAAGCCCTTATTCACTGTATTATGCTAATGCAGCCATTTGTGCGATGAACTGAACTGGGAAGCTCAGGTGAGAGAAGCTTTCTAGTTTTTTGTTGAGAGCGTTTTTCAGGAATACAAGTTCCTGATTTAATTCTCCTCTTAGTTGCACACAATTGTGTACTGTAGAAACTGCACTGGGGAGAGAGGAAGGAGTGGGAAGCATCATTTACTGCAGTAGAGGCAAAATCATTGTATATGGAACCACAGCCTCAAATGCAAAGAGAGTGCAAGTGGGCTTGTTGCAGGGCTGGCCTTTGGCACCAGTAACCACTCATCTGCTTTGTCTAACACTGTTAGCTAAAGTCTGAATTTTTGAGTGGCTTTGAACATAGCATTGCCTCTAAAACTTCCAGAACAGCGCTTCATCTTGAGATGTTTTGTAGAAAATCAACACTTAAAAAGTGTTAGTGAAGTGTTGTTACTGAAAAGAGAAGCATAACTTGGAAAGATGTTAACCAGTAGTATGGTTTTGAAGCCAAAGAATCTAAAGTACATTTGGAATTCATGTGGCTTTTGTCCAGATGTCTGTGTGCTTTGTGCACTCAGGTTTTACAATTTCTTTTAGTTGTAATGTTAATTCTAAATATATAGAAAGGTCAACATAATTTCCAGCACTTTGTCCACCTAATAGCCTCCTACATGTGGAGTGGTATTGTTTTCTTTGTTCATTATCAGGTTGAAACATTTGAACAAGTTCCTGCTTACATGGATTTCTAAGGCGGTGTTTATCTTCAGGTGTTGAGTGGGTTGAATCTGGGAATGCTTAAAACTGATGAATACAAGCATGTGGATTTCTAGGATGATGTGACTGAGAATTGTTACGTTGATTTGAATATGTTTGATAAATGAAGCTAGGAATGTAGCTTTAGGCTAGAAGTGGTTGACAGGTCATACGTTTTTGAGAGCTGTGTGATTTGTAGTAGAGATTGATTTTTCTTTCATAAATGTGGCAAGTTTTCCTTTGTGTGTGTTATTTGTCCTGTGCTCCCTTGATGTCTTACTGTGAAGGCTAGCATTTTAATTTATATCTTATGAAATTGTTCCCATATTTTACATACTGCCTGTTGAGGCGTTAGTCTGTGTTTGAAAGCAATTTTAACGTTAGTAGCATTAGGTATTTGTGCACATAATGCTGTTCAATAGCATATTGAATTGTAAACCAGAACTAGTTTCATACATTGATAAGAAGACCTCTTTAAAGAGATACTCATGACATTAAGATTTAGTTTTAGTTCATATGTTGGAAAGAAAAGTTGCAAGAAGACATTGCAAATGGTTTGATTCTGAGCATTTTGGTTTTCTTACAGTCTGAAACGTTGCTTTAGAAAGAGCTCTGATAAATAGGTTTTTAGAATAATCTTAAGAGTAATTCTAGAACAAATTCTTTCACTGTACCTTCTTTTTTACTGAGTACTATACATTTAGGAGGAGAGTTCTTTAATAGTATTTTAGAGAAATTTGCTAGAAAAACACAGCTATTGCGCTTTTCATGACTTGTAGCACACTATAGCTTACAGTACCTGTTTTTATACTTGTTATACATCAGGAGAAGAAAGAGTGCTAGAAGATCAGTACATTTGCATTGTTTTTCTTCTTTGCTAAATCTTTGTAGCAACTGCTCATGAGGCCCAGATATGGCTTAGCTTGCTGTGTAAATTTTGTTATAGCAGGAACTTTGGTTCTTGCAAGTCTTAAAAGCAGTCACCAGCTGTTGCAGAACACAGGTTGTCATGGGGAAGGCAGGTAAAGTAATTAAAGGAACATGTGAGTGACTAAATCAGTGTTTTTATGACTAAATTAGTGGGTTTGAGTTCAGTAAGAACAATTTTTCGAAAGATCAGGCAAATTTATTTTGATGTGTCTGTGTTGTAGCTCCTATTTATATAATCCTCTGGAGGATTCTTTGACCTGCAATCACATGGTATTATGAAATCTCATCAACTCCAGATAATACACAGGAGTTTGCTTTCTGGCTTAATGTAAGTTCAATTGCAAATGTTTACAGACTTTAGCTATTTCAGGAGATGTTCAGAAAATGGTGACCCAGCCCTGCATGGTGGGGGCAGAGGTATGAAGGTGCTCTGCTTCTGGCTGTGCCCGAGGGCGTCCTTGGCAACACGCTGCGGTCTGTAACCTGACTTCTGCTGTACGTTGACAGCAGGCTCTGTTGACCTGAACTCCATTACAGATTATTCGAATTTCTCTTGTCTTGAACTTTACATTGGGTCCTGCCTTTGCTGCTAGTAGCCAGACATAGTTGAGATAAAATATTACTGCTATGCTTTTGTTTCTAGAGACCTGTCTTGCAACTTCTTCTGTTTGATCCCTACCAAAAGGTCATGCTCCCTGCTGTTTTGTGTTCGGTTTTCTTTTAAGGTTATCCCAGTGAAGCTGTTGGATGCCGTGTTCTTTCTGTAGAAATTTTTTAGGAGACTTCTGGGAAAAAGCAGTTTGGGTTTTTTGGTTTTGGGTTTTTTTTTTTTTTCCTTTGCCTGGAATTGAATTGTGTTGGTCCCCAGTAGTAGCTATCCACTGACTTGTGACCTTTATTTTCAAACCATCACCATTTTTTGATAATTTTTTTGTTTGGTTGGTTTTGGTTTTTTTTGTTTTAGGTGTCTGGTTTTCCTCCTCAATTGCGAGGAGGATTTTGTTCAGGAATATTTAGTTGAGAAAACTATATTCAGCAAGAGTGGTTTCATTAGGCTTGCATATATGCTAAAGTACCCTTGTTTTGGAGGTCCTGGCATAGAATGACAGTGAATGGTTGCAGCATGTTGTTCCAGGAGCCTTCATACTCTGAATAAGTAAATTTTATGTTACGATTGCACTCAGTGTACTACAGAATTTGAGTAGAATTTGTTAAATTATGCTGTTAAGACATGGTGTGGAAGAGAATCTGTCTCTTTGTTTTGTTTAATCTCTGGTTGTTTCTCTGACCTAGCCCTGCTCTCCTTTCTGTAGGTAATTGCAAAAGCAAGGTCTTGAGGCAAAAGGTGGGCAGGTTCCTGCTAGTTCTGCATAGTTCTTGCCTACTCGCCCCTCATTTTCATCACTTCAGTAGGTTAAGTGACTCCTTTAAGCAGCAGAAGTGTACAAAAAGTAGACCATGATTGCAGTTTGCAACTCTTCATAACTCCAATGTCATCTGACTCTGGGACAAAAACCAGAGGTTTCCAGGGGGAGAGTGTAAGGAAGTAGTGACAGTAGTGAACTTCATGAGGATGATAGGGTTTTTATTTTTAATTATACAAATGTTTTCTTACAAGGCCACTCCTATGAGAGGTGTAGAAGGAACACTTGAACTGAAATTAAGTTTTGACAAGAACCAGCTACCGCTAAGGTCCCGGTGCTTTTCCTTGCTCAGAGATATGTACCTTGCTGGTTTTAGCAGGCTTGGGATAGGGCACACTGAAGCTGGTCTCGGGTGTTTGGATTAAGGTGAATAAAAAGTGCCTTGCTGTGGTATTCTTTTTAGTGGAGTTTTGAGTGTGCTTTGGGTATTCTTCTCTGGTAATAAAAACCATGAGAAAATCACTCTCTTGATGGCACACAGAAGTAGTGGCCATCTAGGATGTGGTAGGCAGGTAGCAACTTGGGAAACAGAAAGAGGAAAGCTCTTTTTTAAGGAGGATTTTTTTGTGGGTTTTTTTTTTTTTTTTTTCTGCACACCTTTGCAGCCAATTTGTTGTTGTTTTACATTAAAATCAATATTTCTAAGGATTTTGTCATCTTGTATAACTCATGATTTCTGTCTAAAGGTAAATGAAATCACTTAATTTAAGACTCCTTGAAAAGAGTAGCTAAAACTTGAATGCTTTTAGAGTAATATGGAAATTTACTGAAGACTGTACGCCTGAATAGGCATATGTTACTTAAATTTGGGTGTGTAGTGAAGAGGTTGGTTAAAAGCTATCTCAACATATTTAACTTCATGCCCTCTAGTTTGTGTGGCATGTATACATGACTTAAATGTTCCTTTTTCCTTAAAAATAAACTCAGATTTTAGCTGCCATTTCCAATATAAAGCTCTATGCAGCTTCTGAAGTAAAACCTTTATTGGTGATATTCCGTCATTCCAGGTCATTGATGCCAATGTGTGGGCATATGATGATGGCTCACTCCGTGTAAGTTTCCGCCACATGGGTCATGTACATTCGACTTCATCTGGATCTACGGATGTGTTCCTGGCATCCGGCCTATGATAGATCATCTCTATAATGGCTGATTCCATCAGGGACTGGATGCCTTTCTCTACCGTGGTCCAGTTGGCTGAGCGATTTGTAATATCGTCTTTGTAGGGAAACCTTTCCTTCACAGCTGCCAGGAGCCGCCTCCAAAGACTGAGGGCTTGCTTCTCTCTTGCAACTGCTTTGTCAATTCCTCCTTCCCTAGCAAGTGATCCCAGCTGCTTGGCTTCCCTACCTTCTAGTTCGTGACCGTCGGCCCCACTATCCCAGCATCGGAGCAACCAGGTGACAATGTGCTCCCCTGGAAGACGGGTGAAATCTTTTTGCATATTCCGCAGCTCGGTTGAGGTCCGGGGTCGAGAAGTCACCTCTCCTGCTTCTTCCTCTTCCTCTGATCCACGTAGTAGTAACTCTTGTTCAGATGCTGTTCCATGTAGTAATGGCATTGGGTCTTCATCTTTCTTCGCTTCACGGGTTGCTCTTTGTGCCTCTCATTTGCTTTTACTTACAGGGGCAACAGACATTGTCACAAACTGGCCATTTGGTTTAGCTGCAGTTTTGTCACTGTGGTTGGAGTGGCTGCAGTGTCTGCCACTAGGGTTGGAGTGGCTGCAGTGTCTGTTGCTGGGGTTGGTGTAGCTGTTGTGCTTGGGAGTTGAGTAACACCAACAGCTCCATTGTTTATTGCTGTCAGGGTTTGAGTAGCTGCTGTGCTTGTCACTGGAGTTGGTGTAGCTGCTGTATTTGAAGTTGGAGTAGTTGCGTTGTCTGTTGTAGTCAGAGTTTGAGTAGCTGTTGTGCTTGTCACTGGGGTTGATGTAGCTGCTGTACTTGGAGTAGCTGCGTTGTCTGTTGTGGTCAGGGTTTGAGTAGCTGCTGTGCTTGTAGTTGGCATAGCTGCGTTGTCTGTTGCTTTGCCATCAGATCCAGAGACATTTTTTTCCCTTTGAAGGTGCTGGATAGTGTTGAGCAGGGCTCTGTAGGCGTAGGCCAAGCCCCAGCACGTTGCCATGATTTGTCCCTCTCTGGTATAACCAGGACGACAGCACACCTCGTTTAAGTGTTTTACTAGTTTTTCCAGATGTTGCACTTGTTCAGTGGTGAAGTTCCAAAGCACTGGAGGGGCCCACTGGCCTAGATACTTGGCCATACTATCCCACACACCCTGCCACTCATGACTGTCCAGCCTCAGGGAAAATCTCTTGGTGGTCCTCTTATATCGTCGTCTAACCCTAGACCAGACTTGAACCCGATACTGCTTAACTTTTGAGATTAAACGAATTAGGATGTTCCCAGGGCGGGATGGCCATGGGTAAAACACACTCCGTATGTTTGCCAACATGCTGGTCCCCAGCACAATCAGCAGGCAGGTTTCAAGGGTATTCAAAGGCCATCTAAAACCTTCAGAACTCTCAATTGCTGTTGCAAATAGGCTGGTGGGGGAACGGGGGGTGAAAGAGAATGCCTCCTTCGTAAGTTGACCCCCCGAGGAGAAAAAAAAAGATATGCAATTGCTGAAATATTTCATTATATACCTCCCAATGTATAGAGGTGATGGCTACGCTGGAAGCACAAACCAGACCAGTTTCATGATCAATGAGTCTATTGCATTACAAGTCATTACCATGAAGTACAGTGAAACAAGAACCTTAGCCCAGGCCCCCCAGCCGATAAACACTAAAACAGCAAATAGTGGCTGTAAGTAAGGTACAACATGCTGAAACTCTGAGATCAAGCGCAACAAGTCTGAGAGCCAAATAATCACCATTGTGATGAGTAGTAACAATGAATGCTTATCACAAATATGATTAGACACTGGTCAGATCTGTCGTTATCTCAACCTTTCATGCCCCATGTTGGGCGCCAAAAAGAACTGTCGTGGTTTGAGCACAGCCAGTAACTCGGAACCCTGCAGCCGCTCACTCACTCCCCCTGCTTCTTCCTCCCCCTGCTCCCGGAGGGGTGGGGAGGAGAATGGGAAGAATGTAACTCCCCCGGGTTGAGATAAGAACAGTCCCGCAACTAAGGTATAATACAAAACCACTGCTGCTACCACCAATAATAATAATGATTAGTGAAATAACAAGGGGAGAGGATACAATTGCTCACCACCTGCCGATCGATACCCAGCCCGACCCGAGCAGTGATCTGGGCCTTCCACGTAACTCCCCTCGGTTTATATACTGGGCATGACGTGCCATGGTATGGAATACCCCTTTGGCCAGTTTGGGTCAGGTGTCCTGTCTGTGTTTCCTCCCGGCTTCCCCTCCTCCCTGGCAAAGCATGAGACTGAGAAAGTCCTTGGTTGGAATAAACATTACTTAGCAACAACTAAAAACATCGGTGTTATCAGCGTTGTTCCCAGGCTGAAAGTTAAAAAACACAGCACTGCACCAGCTACTAAGAAGGAGAAAAATCACTGCTATGGCTGAACCCAGGACACTTGTGAATTTGTCTGTCTTTCAGGACAGGAGCTTTAAAATATCAGAAGAAATAAAAGCATGTAAAGTAAGCAGTAGTTTCTGGAATTGATGGTTAGAAGTATACGCTATTACAGCAGTCTTCTCTTTTTTGTTTTTATTATGCATAGAGTATTGAAAACAGGCTTGAGCAATCAGCATGGATACCCAGTAAGTGGAATCTTTTCAGGATATATTACTCTAAAATTTAAATTTCCTATATTAAACATTTTGGAAGAGGGAAGAGTGATAAATCCTGCATTTCTGGGAATAAACCATTTTCTCAGATTGTGTATTCCAAAATAAATACATTTTAATTTATGCATTGAAAAGTTATTTTTCAATCATAATTTAACACTAGAGAGCAATATTATGTGTAGACAGATCAATACTTCAGTAGAGGAACAACAGTTTCAGTATTGTCATAAATGGACAAGTACACTCCACAGCATTTGCCTTTTTAAGAAATATTTATTCAGCCATTTCTTAATCTATATAATGTAATAGTTTGCCACAGGAGTCCTGTCAGTAGGTGCACATTTAAGAGATGCACACGTAGATGCACACGTAGGAAGGAAAAAATAGCAGTTAGAAGGCAAGATACTATACTAAGCATGAATTTAAAACAAGAATAATAAAACAAGAGGTGTAAGAAACTGATATTTTGGCCACTTAATGAAAAGAAATCATTTCTTCTGAAGAAATACGGGTCCCTGCAGCATTTCCACAGGTCTTTGGTTTTGAGGCATTTGAATTCCTTCAGGGAAGGGAGGAGGTAGGGAACAGGAAGGTCTGTCAAACATCGCTTCAGCAGAACTTCTGTTTGGGTTTTCTTTTGTCAGATGAAAATCTTTATGTAAGTAGGGAGAAAGGAAAGAATTAGTAGATCATGTGGTGTCAAAGGGTTGGATTTTGCAGCTTGTGGTTACTGTAGTGGTAACGTCTGTTGTGGATTTGCAGAGGTCCAAGAAGGATTGAGCTCATGTTTCATTTCACTCTGTGAGATAGGAACTTCTCATAGATTTCTGTTCTTCTATTTTAACTATCTTTGACCTAGAAATCAGTAGGAGCTTGGAAGCATGTATGCACCAACTTGTATGGCATGGTTGTATAGCCTTGTTTGTATTTTTTTTAAAGCAAGCTGCATAAAAATTGAACATCTGTCACTTGCAGTTTAATGTACATGGATAACTGTAACCTGAGAGCTGAAAAACAAGTTAGCTGAATATTTTAAAGCTAAATCTTTCTTCCAAGTCTTTAGTCAAAGAATGTATGATTATCAAAGACTGGCTTTGTAATAAGGGACAGAAGTGTTCCCTGCTCTATGAGGGCAACTGTGCTGTCACCTGGAGGGGCTGAGGGAAGGGGTTTAGTGTATCTTACTGTTTTGTTTTAGATCAGATAACTTGGGAAAAAGACCAGTCAGGTGAAGTTGTTAATAATATGTTTCCCTGGAACAGCCAGTGAGGTTTGAAGTTGTAGTGAACAAACTTACCTCCATGTCATGTTATACTTAGGTTAAGCTTGAATAGGATAACTGCACGTAAGATGTCTTACGTGTCCAGTGATGAAGCATCCAGCTGGCAGGGGAAATGGGCTGCTACTTTGCACTGCTGTTTTAAATTTCAAAATGTGTGGCATTTTGTAGACTGGCATAGGTTTTAGTTGGTGTAGGTATGCTTAGGTTGAGGAGCATTAGGAAGAAGTCCTCTGGTGCCGGTGGAACTTTTTGCTACTATAGCAGACAGCTGAAAAGCAGTGACATGGTTCACAATACTGATACTGGCATTCGTATATACTTTATTCGTATCACTGCTACATCTGCCATATAAAAATTCAGCAGATAGGAGTATGATGACTAGAAAACCTTGCCTACAGTAAGCTTATACTTAGTACGTGGTGTTGCTGTGTATTTTCAAGATACCTGATGCTTACAAACTGGGAAGATGGAATACTGAATTATTCTGTTTTAAGATAATTAATTTTTTGTGTGTGTGAATTCTTTTGGCAGTGCTTGTTCTTGCAGTTTAATAATACATATTTGTTTATTGTTTCTCTTGCCCTTTTTTTTTTTTTCTAAAACCCCTCGCCAAAGCCTCAGAATATAATCCCAGAAAAATGTCTGAAAATATTACTCACCTTGGGGAGAGGGAGAACAAAACCCAAACTTACTCCATCCAGACGTAATTTAGGGATTTCCTGTTGTTTGCTTCTATTTTGTGATGTGGTTTTGTTTTCCCTTTATCAATCTTAAGGGTAGGACAAAAGGTATCTTCTTACTGTTTGAGGAGGGGTTTTTTTGTTTTGTTTGGGTTTTTTTTTCAGGGAGAAGGCAAGTTTAATAAAAGTTTGTTTCCTTTTTGAGATCAGAGAGGCATTATAAAAAAGACGTTTCAGTAGTTTGATCTAAAGAAAGGTTCAGATCTTTAAGTACAGTAAAAAACACTTTTAGCATCCCTCACTGCCCTTTTTATTTACATTTAATATCATGTTCAGGGAGCTCCCCTACTTTGGATTTAAAATACAACGCAAAAAATAAACAGAATTTAATCTTGTGAGGGAATCATGGTTTCCTACAGAAAAAGACAAAGTTTAACAGCTTATTCTGATTTTCTCCGATATTGTTACTCAGCAGGTTCCTGAAGCACCACATACTGGGGTGAGAGATTACTCTGACAGACATTTTTTCAGTCATGAAAGACTAGAAATTAGTGCAGTTTCGGTTGATGTTACATTTTTCTGGAGTATAAATGATCATTAAAAAGAAGTTGGGGAGAGCTGTTCTCTTTTGCTGCTTTGCAGCATTCCACTCCCCACGGTGATAGAGGGTATCTGGTTTTACCTGTTAAATATAAGTCTTCCTATTGCAAAACCAGGGTAGTGTTCCAGAAGAGGCTAACTGTCACCTGTACCTTCTAAGACTGTCTTTGATAATGTGAGATTTCAGTGGATCAGTATATTAGTAGGGCTTTATCTGGGAGTTTTGAACTCTAACAACTAGTCTTTTTAAATCAGAAGGATCTGTGTGATTTTCTTGCCCAGAAGTACTGGACGAAGTATCTTACAGATATATTTCCAGATGCTCACACAGGACTTATTTCAAACCGTGAACTGAAACCTGCCTTTCCTTTTATAGAGTATTGAGTTAAGTCACCTCTGTTTTTTAAGGAGTCAGGTAATTGTGAAAATTGTAAGGTCAGGTCGGTCAAGAGTGAAAGAAAGAAACAGAGCAGTGGAACTTTTTGCTTAAACATTTTGACCCTTAGGATAGGGATTAAAGGACTTAGGAAGTAGAGGTAGGGGCGTGTAGCGTGACTGAAGTTGATCTGAGCCTAGTAATTCAGATCCGTAGTGCATCCACAGTGCCAGTTCACTTGAATATGATTGTTACTGGGTTGGTTTTTTTTTTTTTCATGTATCAGAGCTCACAGCTTTCTCCTGTCAAGTATAGTGGTACTTACAGTGGGGACCCCACCCCATGGGTAGAAGAAAGGTATGCACTGTATCAGGCTTAGATCAATACAAGTACTCAGTGTTACTAGTTCTGTGTGTGAAAAACAGGACCTGAGAAATGTTGCTTAGGCAGTGGGTTCTGTTGGTATTGTATGCCACTTTCCGAATAGCTGTGTTCACCATTACAGACTTAGAACCAGCAGGAAATAAGAGTATGATGGGCACAGAACACCAGGCCACTGAAAACTGACCAGCAGGCAATGCAGGAAATTGGCAGAGCAAGCAGGATGAAGTTCTCATTTTTTTTTCACTTCCTGGCAATTTAATATGCTCTGTTACATAGCGCCTCATTAAGAATTAGTTGCACACAGTTTTTATACCACTACTAAATATTCAGAAAAACAACCGAACTATACTTGGCACTGAGCCCTAAAAAGCTGTCTACAAAAATCTTCCAAACCAAAGCCTATGTGCACTGTCAACTCGTTCTGTAACATCCAGTGCTGCCTTTCCAGCATGCCCAGGTTAGCGGCATCTGCTTACACTGGACAATGGCTTGACCTTCTCCCAGGGAATGGTCTGGTTAGTCAGAGGCTTACTGGGTGAGAAGCTGCTACTAATCACAGTTATGATATCTTAGCTATAGAAGTGGCGAAACTTGCTTAGTGGTGATATTACTGGGTTCTGTAGCATTTAGATGAGAAACAAAACCCTACGTAGAGAGTGTGTGACGTGCAAAGCCAGGTGCATGTTTCATCTTTGAAACATGACTAGTTTAAGGTTGCTGACCTTTACATTAATGTTTCTATTTCCACATAAATTTGAAATTTGGTCATAAGCTTGGTGTTAAATACCTTGTGGGTACAAATCACAGTAACCAAATCTACATTCTGAAGTTACTGTTACACAGATCAAAACTCTTGCTTGTCCATGCTGCTGTAGTTGTTAGCCATTCATTTACCAACATTACAGGTAAGAAATATGGAAGATGGAAAAGACAGATATTCCACCCCACTCCCCCGTATCTTTTTCCTTTTTTAATCTATCTGTAGCATGTCTGTTTTAATTTGGGTTAAGTCTCACATATGTATGTCTTGAGATTTTCTATCTCTTGAACACAGAAACATTCATTAGCATTGATAATAAGCAAAGAAGGAAGAGTATTATGAGCATATTGAAAGAACTGTAATTTGGAATGCTCCATTGGCTCTTTTAATAGTTCCAAATATGCATCAAAGAGAATGGAGAAATGATTGAACCTGCTGGATCTTCATTTTCCAGTGCTCTTTTTAGAGTAACTCCCATAGATGGTGTGGGGTAACTGTTGAACAAAAAAGTAAAAAGCAATTCAGAAGGAACTCCGAAGGAGGGGGGGAAAAAGGCACTTTTCTGGAGAAAAGAATGTTGCATGTTTAGGTGACATCCCATCAGTTGTGCAGAAACAGCTTGGTTAACCATGGAAGTCTTCTTTCAGTATATAATCCAAATAAAACCACTTATTTTGCTGGGATTGCCATTCAGCAAAGGAGTCTCCTTTCTGTCTGCATGGGGCAAGACACATACTGTAAGGAATCTTCTACAGGTTGACGTTGTCAAGGGTGTGAGCTCACCTTTTTGTTTTTAATAGGTACACTTTTTCATTATAAAACTGCCATTAAAAGATCGCTGGGAAAGTTATTTATGCAGAGTATTCTACAGGAAAAAAGTTCAGAGTACTAGAATAGAATTCAAAAGCCACTGGGTTCATCATTGTTTTTTCAAAGTTGCATTCCTAAATACAATTTTATAACTCAGACAATGAATTCCTTTAACATTTCTCACTGTAGCAGCTTAAAGCAACTGCAGTTTTCAAATTCTGATGCGATTATAATGCTAAAAAATTAGAAGCTAATTTGGACAAAACCCCCAAAGTATTGATTATCATTAGTTATGTGATTCATTTATTTGTATTATAGTTGTGATATACTGTTTTGGTGATTTGACTTGCACGAAGGTATTTCTTGTTTAGTAATTAACATGGACAAAGATGATGTGGTATTGCATGAAGATCAGGTTTCCAGGTAGCTAATTTTAGCTGCTTTCAATGCAGTTGATGTCAAGGTCATCTTGATTTTTCCTAAGGACCTTGTAGGCAAGCAAGAACTTGTTACGCTCCCAAGGCATATGGTGCTTAGTATGTGCATCTTCCTGCAGAGGTGTGCTGCCACCAGCAGAAGTAAAGAATCATTCAAGGCATTGCAGACGTAAACCTTAGCTTTCTGTTGCTAGGCTAATAAGGGTCAGAATATGTTCTTAGTAGTAGCTAGTGTTTGGGTGAGTAGATCCACAAGTGAACATCGGTATTTTTAAAAATTGCTTTATATAATTAAATCACAAATATGTGACTCATTAAAATTCCAGGGAAAGGCATTACCAGTCCTTAGGGTATATTAAGAATGGATGAGTATATTTAAGTATATTTATATTAGAGTATATTTAAGAATGGATGCAACTTGGGAGAGATAGTCTTAAAGATTTTGTGTGCACACAGAATTGATAGTAATACTTCTCTGTCAAGAATGGCCATATCAACTCTAAGAAAGGCATTCTTACGGTAGAAGCAATGTCTTACTTATGGAACAGATAAGGAAGGATTTGGGAAGGTTTTCTTGGAGGTAGAAGCTTTTTCTGTGCTGAGCTTCATTTCTTGGGCTTCCTTTATAGTGATATGCAGAGGACGTGAAGAAACTGTTAGTTGTTGTGGAGCAAATTAAAATGCGTTTAGGCCTTCAAGGGAAAATAACTAGTGGCTGCAAGCATTGAGGACAGTGATTTGTCTTTGCTGTGGGAGGTACTGTGAAGGTCTTCAAAGGCATGTCCTATGCAACCCACAACAGAATGTTGGAGAAATGCCTCTCTATGAAAAGCCTACTCAGCAGAGTACTGGAGCTGTTGGGAACACTGCTGTCATGATTCTGTCTCTTGATATTGTCTGTTAACTTGATTGCTTTTACATTAATTAAGATGTCATTCAGACATGTGTAGTGCACCTTTGCCTCCTGCAAGACAGCATGTCAAATTCTTTTGAATGCTGCTGACAAGATGCTCCCCTGGCTGCCATGAATCAGGACATATGTGAGGAAGCCTACAGCTGTTATCTGTTCCACCTTTAGTATTTTTTAGGGCTAGCTCTTCCATGTGAACAACAGTACGGTCGATACCTGCTGCTGTTAATGGCTTTTGCAGGCAGCAGCAGCAGCACGAATTTGATGTGATTCCTACCAATTTTCCTGCTACTCACAGGGTTGTGGGGAGCAGCGGGAAACTGACGGGAGGCTTGTTCAGTGCACTCGGCTGCTGCTTGGCAAAGCTATTAGCAGCAGCAAATACCCTGGAGCTCTCTCTGTGCAGATTCAAGACATTGCATTGGTTTATGTTCAGTTATATTTGGATGATTATCCTTGCAACCTTGGAAAGTGAAAACACATTTTTCCAAATCTTTAGTTTTTAAATACATGGCTGCCTCACGGTTTTCTTCCCACTTTCTCCTATGCGTTTGTCAGTTAAGAATTGCTTTCCTACTGCTGGTAGATGGAATAGGTTTGTAAGCAGTTGGTGAAGAATATGTTCCTTTAGGATGTTTGATTCCTGCTCAGTAGGGGGGAGGGGTATTTTTGGCTTGGCAAAAGGTTTTGTCCTTTTTGCTGTAGATGCTGTGTAGCTTTTGAAATTCTTTTTGGTGTGCATGATGATTTATAACTAACTTTATTTTATAGCCATGCGTTTTTTGGAAGTATGATTATCAGAATGAAAGACTTGTGCTGAATTACATGATCTGTGTTGCTTTGGTTTCTAAGTACATGCAGATACTGTCCTCTGTACTAGTTCTTTTAATCTCAAAGCACTTGTGTTGCTTTCCAGTTTTGTTTTTTGTGACGATGGTGACTTCCTTGATGAAGGTTTCATTGCAGCTTTATTTAGATTAAAATGACTGGCTGGTGCCTTCCTGTGCCTTGATGAATGTCATTTCCATATGGTTAGAAGAGTGATAGCAAAATTAAACAACAACAACAAAAAAAGTTCTTGGTTTCCTAACAAATAGCTTACTGTTTGTGCAATGCAGGAGACACCACTTACAAACAGAAGCAATAGTGCAAAGCAAGAAGCAGAGGTTCAGCCTGAAATTAAAACATAGATTAGTCTTGTCCAGCATACTCACAGTTTCACAGTAAGAAAGTAATAAAAGTTGTTGAGGAACAACTTGGGAGGCAGCTTTATGGTCTGCAGCGTAGGAAAGTTTGCTTTGAAGGAATAAAATAACTAGGCAGATTATTGAAAAAAAGAATTAGGAAAAAGCCACCATTTCTGTATTGACCATTTAATTATTAGGTGAGTTTTGTTTGTTAGTTTCTGGCCCAGGAATGTTCAAGGATGTACCAGTTTCTTTTAAGAAACTGTACTGGCTTTAGTAGCATTTTGCTTAGCGCTGACATTGCACGAAGAGTACGTTATGAATTTTTTTTTTTTTTTTTTTTTTTTAGCTGATCTCAAGATGCAAAATAGTATGTGATTTAGCAGTTTTACTAAGTTACAAAATAATAACCCTAAAAGGTAAATCACTGCAATTTGTTACAGGTACTGTAACTATGATTTAGCAGCATCTTGGCTAGAGTTCTCAAAAGTAAAACTAAAATTTAATAATTGTCCTTGTTATGAAGTGGAGCATTTACAGAAAGATCTTTGAGTTTAAGCGGTGGTGTTAAGAAAATGATGTATTGGTACCACTAATGTTTTCAATGGACAATGAGCTTCATTTTGAAATTAAACTTAAATGGAAGTGAAATTCAGATTACATGTAAGGCCTAATCTTAACATTCTTGCAAGAATTAAAAATTACTATAGAAAAACACATTTATCACAAAAGTATAAATGTATATTAAGCAAAACAGAAATCAAATCCTGATCTTTCTTCATTTTTCTTTAATGGGCTTCTGTGACTTAAGAGTGTTGCTAGATGGAGTGATGCTGTCAAAAGCTTCTTGTTTTTAATAACCTTTCAAGAACCTGATCATATCTGCTTTTTGGTTTTATTTGATATGTTGACAATACATATTTAAAAACTTGACTGATCTTTGAAAATAGCACTTTGAACCTACCTAATAGCATTACGATGGAAAGGATTTTACCATCGAGATGTGTCCCCAGGTCTTCACCAAAAGTGTCCATGGGCTTTGTGCAGAGGGGTAAAGCTAAGTTCAGGAGTTCTACCATTTTCTGTAGGAAGCAGGCAGGTCTGTGAGTTTGTATGGTCACTACTGCTAGTTTATAGCAATGAGATTAAAAAAAAAAAAAAAAAACATATATATGGAAAGAATAGTGTCAGAGAGCAAGATGGGTTTGAGCCCACAGGCTCCTATTTTGGTGCGTGTCCCCTGTGGCATCTCTAGCCTCACTCTACTGTGGGAAGTGAAGCAGCAGAGTTGCAGTGAAGTCAAGCCAGACGGACACTGAGCCCCCAGGGTTTTCCATCCCAGTGAGCAGGCATCGGCGGCAGCACTGACGGAGGAGCAGGAGTTAAAGCCCACACCGCATGTAAGAGAGAGTGGCCCGTTGGGGGTTAAATTGCAGAGCCTAATGGAATAATAACGGGTAGCACCATCTGCTGGCCTACTTCCGCAGAAGGAGTCAGTATTTTTAACGACATCTCTAATATTCATGCTGATGCATTTTGATGCTTTGTGCATTCATTTCTTCCCGTGCTTTGTTGGAACCTGGCTCTGTGGTTACGGCGGGTGCCGAGCCCCGCTGTGGCAGAAGGCAGCCCTCCCCACCTGAGGCAGCCGGCTGGCACCCGTGGACCTGTGCTCACCCAGGGAGGAATATGTTGGTAAATCACAATGCGTGTTTGTGGAGGGTTGTACATCTCTTGGCTGCGGCTCACTAAATAGGCCATTTAGCAATCTTCTCTCAATGCTTTTCTCTTGAGCACTGCCTGGGGTGCTGAAAAAGCAGAGGGCAAGCCTTTGTCTGATGCCAAACATGTCTTCAGTGAAGAGGCCAAGAGGAAGGGTAAGTGGAAGCCTGAATGAGTGGGAGGAGGAGGGGTTCTTTGGGCTAAAAGGCTAATGGGATTGAATAACCTTCCTTATTACTGGCTGCTGCTGCGGGAGCCGCGCCGCATCGCCATCTTGAGCTGGCTGCTGTGCTGCGGGTCCGGCGGTGGCAGCACCCGCAGGCCGTGCGCTGCTGTCCACCCGTGGGGACCCGCGCCCACCGCCAGGCCCCGCCGCAGCACCCGCAGGAGACTCACCTGCCGAGGGGCTCCGGACTTGGGCACAAAATGGCTTTGGAAATCCCCGGTGGCTCTTCTTCGTGCTGTAGGCAGAGGCGCGTGTACGGGTGAGAACGTAACATGACCGTTATCTGCTGGGTTTTGTCTGAGTAGGAAATTCTTCCCATTCCTCAAAGGGGAAGGGGGAGGGGAGGGAAGCAAAAACATGTCTCCTAGCGGGGTTAGAGAGAGACTGATAATCTGAACGTTGCATTCGTGGTGTAAACAACACTGTGTCGATGAAATGGTGATTGAAAACCCAAAAATCGAGGCAAGTTACGTTTTCTAACTAAGGCACTGACTGTACGTTGATCTAAATGAAAGAAATAGTGCTTTCTGATTTCTTACAAGTATAGAGTTTAGTTTTGGTTTTATCTGTTGTTTGGTTTTTAATCTTGATTCTGTTCGAGCATCTGTTCATCACTGAGTTAGTCTTGTAGATGTGCCGTCTGCTTTAAGGTACTTGCAGTCCTGGTATCTAACGAAAGGTGAAATACTGATGCTGTTACCTTCGGGAGTTCTTTGCTTTTTCAGATTTTATGAGAACAACATTTATTGGAGGTGTGTGTCAAATGTATGGGAATGCCGGGAAGGTTAAGAATCGATTTCTCTAACTACAGAAAGAAGGCTGAGAGAATTTTAGAACAATATTTTTTACTGATTTTCAGTTTGTGGCTTGGTTGCTGAAAACCCACAATTGATGCAGTTATTCTGAAACCCACGCCATTCTGTGGGATCAACAGAATTCCTTCTTTTTTTTGTGTCTGCGTGAGTCCCTGCCAGTTTAATGTGGTTTTTTTAAACGCATATCCAGACCGAAAACATTTGCACTTTCAGGAAATGTTTATATTCTTAAAATAAAGTAATTTTATTTCCTTTTGTCTTTTGCTACAGCCTCCTTCCTCCAAGAAGACTGATGGTTCGGGATCATATACTAAATTGCAGAATACCCAGGTGAAGGCAATGTCAGAAAAGAAGCAGAAGAAAAAAGCAGACATGGAAAGTAAACAAGAGAAGGCAAATCGCATAATATCTGAAGCGATTGCGAAAGCAAAAGAGAGAGGAGAGAGAAACATCCCACGAGTAATGAGTCCTGAAAATTTCCCCAGTGTTTCAGCTGAAGGAAAAGAGGAAAAGAAGGGTAGAAAAGTTAAATCCAAACCAAAGGAGAAGGAGAGCAAAAAACCGAAAACTGGTACCTCATCCAAAATTAAAGAGAAAACAAAAATTGGGTAAGTAGGTTAAAATGTCTTCTTATTTCTTTTCACACTGTAAGTCCTTGATTACAATGAAAAATGCTTACTGATAATAAACTGTTCTCCTCCACTGCCTACACAAAATTCTTCCTGATTAAGTCCATGTGTGGACTCTCTCATTCAGGAACAAGAATCCTCTGTTTTCTGTTCAGATAAAATAATTTTAGGACGGTCCTTCTGAATGGAATTATTTTAAATTCATATCCTAAAATATTCTATACTTACTTTGAAGCATAGATAAGACCAAAGTATTTTTCATGTAATGTTGTTATCAGTTCTGACCTCAAATTATCTTTATCTATACTATATATCCTGTCTTCATCAATTTTGGCATCTATCTTCAATAAAGTGTGAAATGATAAGCTGCATAGGGAGGAACTGGAAGCTAAATGAACTTGTTAGTAAAGTGCATATTGAAAGATTTCTGTTATAAGCATTTTGTTGTCTTCAGTCATAGCAATTTAATCTGCCCTCTTAAAAATTTTGCAGACTCAGCTGGGTCAAGCTGGGTGGATATTGTGGGGTAAGGAGATTTTGAAAGGCATTAGGCGCTAGAATGCTCCAAGGGATTCAGTAGGTGGCACATTTTCTGACTCCAGAGCTAACCTAGTTCTCTTGTATACTTTTAAAGGGAAGTGTCTAATTTCCACTGTTAAGTATGTCAGTCAGAACTCGAAATAAAAATCTTACCTACAGTCTGACTTTTTATTTTCTTAAATCCATGCTCTTTTTGCAGTAACAGAAATATTAACTGGCATAGCTCTCCAAATTTAAATGTCTCATATACATATGTATATTCTCAAGTATGTGGAACAGAAATGAATGCTCTTTTAATGAGCCCATTTCTCTGCATTTTCATTTTTTTTCCTAAACGTCAGTGCTTTCCTTACATACATGAAGTAAACAACTTCGTTGAGAAGTTGTCCTGTAGTGTAAAGGATCTAAACTTGATACTTAACATGAACTTTCATGCCTTAATTTCTTTCTCTTCTGACTATGGGTTGGCATATGAATGCTGCTCATGATACTCCTTAGTGCACTGAATACTGCTTCCTTTTTCTTTTTTTTTCTTCATCTTGTTTAAAGTGGGATATTGGATGTGTACTTCCATGGTTGATTTCACTTTCATGTGTTTGAATTTACTTACATTCTAGAACAGATACTTTGTGGGTCTGTCTAAGCAGAAAACTTACACTGTTGTTCAGCTAGTGTCAGTTTCCTGAAGCTTTATGTGAATTGCCATTAGTGTGTTTCCTATGCGTTCTTTCAGATAATTTACAAAACCAGCCAAAATAATATCCTTGTGATATAAGACATAGTTCCCATCGTATTTTTACTGGTTTTAATGAGAAAAGTGAAATTAACTGTTACCTTTGATTTCTACTTAAGCACTTTTTTTGTCTTCATGAAATGCTTGGCTGTGCACATGAGTTAGGATCAGTTTTCGAGCTTTCATGACACAGCATCAGTTGAGAAAGATATTTTTCTCAAACTGCGTTTTAAACCATAATATTTGTGCTTGATCCCAAGTACGCTGAAGCTGGTAAGGAGACTCCCTTTTAATTATGGTCAACTTGTCATAATGTTGCGTTGAGCTGTGAAGGTTCACCTCCCCTTTATTTACTGGTTTAATCAGCTAATGCCCCAGTAGCACTTTTGTTAACTGAATCGTGCTGCCAGGTCTTGCTTTAACTACGTGGGACACATATCCAAAGATTTGGCACTCAGATCCTGTTAAAAAGCAGTGGAGGGAGTCTTCTAGGGCCACATATTACAGATTGCACAGAATTTCTTGGTGTTTTGATGCACAGCACTAAATCAAGTGCTTTGAGGCATCCACATACTTCGTTTTTTTTATCCAAACAGCTTCATGTTGTTGTTATGTTGTGTTAGTGCTATTTTATATTATTTATATAAATACATTGAATACTATCTATCTAGCAAAGAATATGCTACAGTGGTTTTGAAGAGCAGTAATTGAAAGAAGGCTTTGATTTTTTGAAAAAGAATAATCTTAGCAGACTCTTTTTTGTGCAGATGTAACTATTGATCTTACAGGAGAAGAATGTTTACTAGAGAATGGCTGTACTTGTCTTTTCAAAGGTGGTTTAAGAAAAATCATGCGATTAATAAAATCTCTTTTATTTAGAGAAGGACAGAATGAAACCCAGTAACTAATAGGGGGCTTAGAAAGCTAAACAATTCTCGTAAAGGTTTTTTTCTTCTTTACATTCCTGAGAAAATATTTCGTAACACATCTTAGCATATCCTGGAAATTATGATGTCAGAATAGGATTGGTTTTAAATGCATGGATTGCTGCATTGGTTTTCTCGTTTATCTTAAAACAAACTCTGAATCTGAGAAAAAAAATCTTGGAGAAAAAAATTTACCATGCTAAAATAATACCTTTAAGCGCTTGTACTGGGGAAGAAGGGGAAAGGAGGACCTCAATTCTATGAAAAGTTTTGGTTTATCTTGGAAATAAGGGGGTTTAAGATCTGTTTAAAATTGGAAGAGGAAAAAGTACTATTTATTTTTCTTTTTTACTAAATAAAAATAAAAACTTGGGAAAAAAAAAAAGAAAAGGCAAAGTTGTATATATGACATTGCTTGTATTTAAGCAGGAAGGAAAACCTGAAGTCAGTGAAAAGTTCCCCCTCATGATTTAAAAGATCTATGAACAATTTCTAATTGTTCTTAACTGTTATCAACTGTAGTTCTTCTACAAGCAATAAAATCATGAGTGAAACTTTACAGGCAAGAAAGGTCTACAGTAAAAAAGCGTAAGCTTTTTTAACAGTGTTTTTAACAATGGTGGATAATTGGGTTTGGGTGCATCTGCTTTCCCTTTGTAGAAGGAGTTTCACTATAGTATATCCATCCCAGATGATTATTTTCATTTAGTGCTTTCTATAGCAAGCACATTTAACTTGCAGTAACTGTTAATTATGCTGGTTCAGTTTGGATTCCAAGAGCCAGCCCAGTGCAGGAGGTGGTGTGTTTTGGAAGGTCTGAGCTCAGATGCATGTTTCAGGTGACTCCTGTGTGAGTTGCAGGCTACCATGGAGCTGCAAGATCAAAAACTATGAACAAATACTTTTCTGAGAAGTTTTTGGAGAATGGTTTTAATCTGATCTTTCGCATTTCTGTTAGCATCAAACCTAGGCTACCCAGTGTTAGCACAATTGTACTTTCGTAGTCCAGCACTCAAACAGTAAACTCTTACCTAGATCGTGATCATAAGCTTTGCTGGGATTTTACAAGGGTTCTGTCTGTGTAGCACGTCCTGTATTGCTCTTGAGGAGGATTTGCAGAGCTACACAGTTGCCCATCTGTGAAAATGATCTGCTCTGCCTCACTGCTCTGATGGACCTGAAACACTAGTTGCTGAACAGACCTTGATGAGATTGCCTGGTAGCAATCAGCTAAAACGGGGAAAAAAAAAAAAAAAAAAGAAAGCTTTTAAATGTTATACCATACAGCTTTTACTGAAATTGAGTAGCCCTCATCTAGCATAAAGATGAGTTTTCATTACTGTATCTCAAATTGGGGGGCAGAATGCTTTTTAAACAGTGCTGTTTGTTTGTTTTCCTTGCTCACTGCATATGATCGGTATGTGTTTGGGGGCTTCCTGTTATTAACTGTTTACATTTTCCTTAGTGATTCTTCTGAGATCTGTATGTACAGAAAAAAATTATAGCGTGATTCTTTCCAGCTTATCATTGCTTGTTATAAATTACTAGCACTTGCTTTCTAGGCAGGCTGTACTTTCTTTCTAAAGGTGGTCATTGAGGTTTTTAATCCTCTGACCTGTTGAACTCAAAGAATTAATGCCTGTTAATTTCAGTCAGATGGTTTAGAACTGGATTCAGTAATCAAGAGAGTTTCTGTGACATACACATTGGTGAATATCAATGACTAAATCCTTTTACTAGCAAAAGCATTGTAAGCATATGACAGAAGTTATTAGAAGAGTGCATGTATATTATATTTAGCGTTACCAAACTAACCAGTTTGCTTTATGCATTGATTATTTTGAGGACTGCAGAACTACTTTTCATATCCTGGCTATTTACCAAGGTGCATTGATGTTCAGGAATCTATTTAAACCCTGTTTTTGCATAGAACTTGTTTCCATTTATAAGCTTTTTCTAGCTGATTGTAATTCTACTTCTTCCATTTAAGGTGATGCATATTTAAGCTAAAAAGTCTACTTCTTGCCACTTGATGTGACGGATAGAAGAATTACGAATTTGTGAACGTTCTGTTGTTCAAAAAAGTAGATTGGCATTTAGGTTTTATAGCTCTCAATGTATTTCCACCTACTCAAACATAAAATTAAATATCATGGCCCTGATGAAAAGCAGCAGCTCTGCACTGGTGATGTAAAGAACAATATCGGAAGATTAGATTTAGGTTTTGGGGATTTTTTATCACCACATAGTTTAAATAAATAAATCCCCCAAATCCTATGAATTTGATTTTCAGTTCAATTCCGGGTGGTAGTCCTGAAGTTGAAAACCATTTCCTGTTGTCAGAAATGGCTGTATTGTTTCATGTGCTAGAACAACAATGGTGGGGTTTGAGTTTTTTTTATTAACCCTTAAATTATGTAGTAATGAATACAGCCAGTCATGTATGATCCTGTTTACTATTCAAATGAGTAACTGTCCTCATTGACTTGGATTAGGTCTCACATGTTCTGTTTACAAGAGCATTTTTAGGGTTCAAGACCCTGACGGAATGGGGGAAGGAAGTGATTCTGCTGCTCCTGTATCATTTAAGTTTAAATGACTAGAACTTGAAGTGAATTTCATAGAAGGCAAGACACCGTGTGTTGTCTTTTGTGTTTTGTGTAAGTTAGGCAAGTGTTGGCTAATACATCTGTGCTAGAAGGGGAGAGATGCTCGCTGAATCTTTTTGATCTGTTAGATCATAAACAGCTTCTGTCATGATTAGAAATGGCACACAAATTCCAAATTTTACTATTCTTCTGAGAAGAAGCTCTTTACTATGAGGGCAGTGAGACACTGGCACAGGGTGCCCAGAGAAGCTGTGGCTGCCCCATCCCTGGCAGTGTTCAAGGCCAGGTTGGACGGGGCTTGAAGCAACCTTGTTTAGTGAAAGGTGTCCCCTGCCTGTGGCAGGGGGGTGGAACTAGACGGGTTTTAAGGTCTCTTCCAGCCCAAACCATTCTATGATATCTTTGCGTGCCCTGACCTGTGACTCCCTGGTGATGTTTTCTCTGCTCCCAGATTATAGTTTTGATGCATAAGTTAGGTCTTGAGTGACATAATTTTAAGTTCCTACTGCAAAATATATGAATGCAAAATAGTGTGGTCTTACTGAACCAAACACTTGTTTGTTCTCTTGCATTATTATTCCAATGTTGTATGAGTATGAAGTGGCTCTTGACTCAAGGAGTGTTTTAAAAATCTGTGCGCAATCCAACAGTTATTAATTTGAAATATAACTGGAGAAGGAGACAGTGGCTAATATTAGTGTGTTAGTATTATTTATTAAACATATGCTAAAAGGATAAGAGCAACTGGTTTTATACCACCAGTTCAACTCTCATTCCAAGAAGATATGCAGTCTTGTCAAGGGCGTACCTGCTTTTGTATTTTGCTAATAGATAAGATTTTTAGCTAACTTTTTAGTGATAAAGAAATACTTACACTGTTGATGACGTAGGAGTTTTATTGCTGGTAATATACAAAATGCTTTGACTACAAATTAAACTATCTGAGAGGTGGCTTTGGACACTAATAAAGAGTTAATTGGTGTCCTCTGTTTTGGGAAAATTGGAGTAAAATGATGTATTAAAGGCATGCATTGAAGGCCAGCAATACTTTCTATTTCTTGCATGCATGATGCATATTTCATATTTGCTGGGTTCCCCCCCCTATCCCTTTTTAATCCATCCTCATGTTCACTAACTTGGAAAGCTTTGAAAATTTTTCTTTATAATTCTCAAGGTGTTCAAAGTGCTGACAATTCTTACATCACATTCTCTGCTATCTGCTATTACTGATTCTCAATTTAAAAGAGAGCAGTTGCAGTGCTCTTCACATAGCAATTCCTGGTGGTCTTGCTGATACTTTTAAGTCTTTCAGTTGTGATCTAAACCATGTTAGGAAGGTTATGCTAAGGATCAAAAGCACTAATGGCTCATGAGGTGACTTTAGAGCCTTTTCTGTTGATATGAACCTCTCAACATTTTTAGTTTGTTGTTACAGAAAAAGGAAATATATGTTGAAGAAATCTACACTGTCTAATTGTTAAAGTATTTCTAGATAATTTGGGATAAGGTGCATTTTAAATTTTAAAAGGCAAGAGAAAGTGAAATTGGAATGGAGTCTAGTGTTACTATTTATTCTGTGTCTACAGCATACTGTTTCCTTTTCATAGAAACAGAATAGATAGTTTCTGTTCAGAACAGTTTGTTTCAGAGAGGAAAAAGGGATTTTAGCCAAGATCTTTATGCTTTCGTATAGAAATTTATAAACTGGCAAGAGAACTTGCTCTCTCAGTGGAAAAAAAATTCACGGAATTGATCCAGTTTACAAGCTTCTGAAAATTATTGTTTTCACATAGCAGATTTTGAGAGTTTTTTGGCCAAAATACGAGCAGATTGCATTTTTACTAATACAAATGCGTGACTTTAGCACCATACTGCTTTTCAGCAACTTTTGATAGCAAGGAGCATTGTGGTTCTGGGCACTGGATCAGAAAGAAGTGAAACTGCATTTATTCCTCTCGCTGGCACCATATCCGTATAGAGGAGGAAACATTCTGATCTGCATCATCTAGAGATGTTAAGGAAATTTCAGGGACATGCCTGTGAAGAGAAGTATGGGAGGGTAGTGAATACAAGATGAAGATAGGGCACAAAAGCTGACAGGGAAGTGGAATATTATGTATAAGACTTCAGGGGCAGAGCAAGAGGTGAATTACAACAGAACAAGAGGGGATTACACCTACAAAGAAGGAGAGGAAAAAATGTGCAAAGAAAGATGTAGCTAGAGCAGTCTAATCACAATCTGTTTTAAAACAGAAGGTCCTTAAAATCCTCTGCTATTCAGTGGATGCCACTACAATCCATAGAAAAATAGTCATGGCCTTCCTTAATACTGTACTTCTTGAATCCAAAAGGAACCTGAGTCTAACGTATTAGGCAGAAGTGCACGAAATGAAGATGAACTGTGGTTGCACAGATACAAATGCTTAACATAGCACCATGCATTTATGAAGCATTTTAATATACCGTTACACAAAAGAGGATCAAAATCTGGAATAGGTTGCATAGGGAGGTGTCAGCCTTGGACACAGCAGAGCTGGACTGAATTCAACAACATAAAAGAATTCTGAAGATGGATTTGAGTAGAGACTAGATGTCCTTCAGAGATCCCTTACAGCTTGACTTACATCTCAACACCTATTTGATGAAGGTATCCTTTTTCTATGTTGTTAGTAGTCTTGTTGTTCATTTAAAAATCAAAATGTGTATTACATTGACAGTCATCTTCACATGCCGTACATGCATCAGGCCTTTAATGCGTTTGCTCCAAATCAAAACGAAGACTTGGAGCCTTATTTATTGGTCAAAAAATAATAATTTAAAAACTAAATTATGTGACTTCAGTGGATTGAGTATGCTCTATGCCCAGTTATTTAAATTAAAAGATCAACAAGGGACAGGTACAGATAAGCACAGCTTGTTGCACTTAGCATGTGGACAAGGCTTAGAGGAGTGCCTACCCAGCTGAGACCAGAGTTTTATCTGGCTCCGTGTCTTCTCTCCAGCAATGGCCAGAAGCAGCTGCAATGGAAAGAATTCAAGGCAGGGAAAACATACATGATACTTCTTAATATTTTCCCAAATTCCAAAGATGCAAACCAGGAACTTTGTGGGATAGGTACCATTTCATGAACAGTCTTCCAAGAAACTCTCACTCACAAGTTTATCAGGTTTGCCTTTAAATCCATGTTAAATTTTAGCATCCACAATTCCATTTAACAAGCTCAGAAGTTCAGTCATAGCGTGCCTTGTCTGCATCACTTTGGAATAGGTTAGGTGACAAGTGCTAATGTAACACGTAAATTCCGTGAAACAAAGTGAGATAAAAATTGAAAAAGTGGTTTATCTAAGTCCATCACCGGAGTCATATTGGACAAACACCTGAGAATCCAATAGTCAAAAAAATAAAAAGCTAGTTAAAAAACCCCACCAAACCCCCAAAACCCACAACAAAAAAACAAACAAACAAAAATCCAAAACTAATCAGACATTGAAAAATGGGGGGTGGGGAGGCAGACAACAAACTACTCTTGAAGACAGTAGGGAAAGCAATGTGTTAATTGTATTTCCTGCAATTATGAAACATATTTTCTAAGGAATAATTAAGCTGAGAACACCTAATAAGGACTTGAGGATCAGAATTTACTTCTGAACAAGCAGCTCTGTAAACTAGCAGATCTGTGATTATGCTTACTGCAGCTTCATTTCAGCATGTGTTTGCCAATGCCATTCACTTTGTACTAGAAGTAAAAAATAGGGGAGTGGAAAAAGTTTTCTCTTTTTAAGCCTTTCCACTGGACGTACCTAGCGGTTAAATATTAAAAACCAGTGAAAATGTTAATTGCTTCTGAAAATACGCCTATAATCTTCTGTAGGCCATGTTGCTTAAAGTACCCATAGGTTTTCTGTAATGTAAGATTTTCCTTTTCTGTGTGAACTGTTTGCTTGGATGTAGTAAACATGTGACAGTTCTATTTGGACATGTGGAAAGAGAAGCAAATGGGATGCAAATGTTTCAACCACTACTTTCTCATCAATGATTTTTTAGGTGATCAATATATTTGATGCTACTTTGGTGTAAAAGAGCTTATATCGTCTGTAGAAAGTCTAAAGACTTCAATTTGTTACGTAAAATGGCAGAAGAGGTTTGTTTGCTACAACGTTTTCTGTTACACAGATCTGATGATTAGATACTGTGTAAAATATGTATTTAAGGACAGCACTTTATCTGTGAATTTATTGGATAGTTTGTCATCATTCTTCAATTAGGCCACTGAAAACATATTTCAAGAGGAGTATTTGGCACATATGAAATGAAAAAATAAATATTTTGATACCCTTTAGTTAAAAACAAATCATTGGTATTGTGATTTACAGTGTAACCTTTAAATCTGAACAAAGAGGTAATTGGTGCTTTTTCATTAGAATGTAACTGTTCAGCACATTGTTGCTTCTTAATTTATTCTGAGAGGTTCTAACATATCTTGGAGCTAAAACTGCAGGGTTTTGAAAATAGCTTCTTTTTTACTTTTGTTTTTCTAAGGGCTTAAAAGATTCATGCAATTCCCTCGTTTTTACCATTGAATAGCTTACTTAAATATGCAAGTTCTGCATGTCAGAAAGCTTTGAATAATGTTAGCTTGTTGTCCGTAGCTAATTGTTTTGAGTAAGAGAAGGTGTGTTTTGCAATTGGCAAATGGTTTATGATAAATGATGTACTGTTATCATCTGCAGATGGTGTTTATGCTAACTTTGTATAATTTACCATTGTCAGTTAGTTTAAATGCTGGATTTGGCATCTCTTGCACATTTATGGATTTAAAATGTATATGACATAGAAGAATTTTCAGTGCTACCTGCTTGCCTTTAGAGAAACTCAGTAACAGTAGTAGAAAATACTGCCTTCTGTAAAGTTGTAGCTTTTTCTTGAGAGACGTTTTTCATTTTTCAGACAGTAGTGCTTCCTGAGTTTTATATTAAGAAGAATAAAGGAATTGCTAGTGGATGTGGTATTACTTTTTAATCGTGAAGCCAAGTAGACTAGTATGTGGCATTCACTTAGATGTTCGGGCTTTTTTCCTAACAGAAAGCTAATCATCACACTGGGTAAGAAGCAGAAAAGAAAAAACGAATCTTCAGATGAATTGTCTGATGCTAAGCAGACTCCACAGCGGGCACTGAAGGATGAAGACTCACAGGTAAGTAGTCAGAATTTTTCCGTTCTAAATTTCTATATTGTTACTTCTACAGGTCTTTTCCTCTGCTCCCCTCCCGAAAGTTAATGCTCCTTTTGACACGGTGACAGTTCGTCTCTCACTGCTGTCTCTTTATCACAGATAGAACTTTACATTATAAGCTACTTCTCCCACCTGAAAATCAGAAAATCCTACAGTTTAGAGTCCCCTGTCTATAATGGGACATCAGTGCCCTGCTTGTATCTGTTTCATTTCAGTACAGAAGTCCATAGATTTGAAACGGTAAATACTCACCTGTTGAGCTGGCAATTAGACCTGATCTTTGCTTTGGTTGACTTTATGGGGGAGAATACAGAGATTGCCTAATAGAAGGAACATATTTCAGTTGAAACTGGCTCTGGAGAACATTTAAAAGTCTGGTTTCGGACTTTACCATTTTTTATGTGCTCTGCTTCTGTACAAACGTAAAGAATTGGTTTCTTGCGGTGTTGGATCTGAAGGGAGCAATGATCAATATACCGATAGGCTCTAGTTGCTAGTGGAATACTTCTAAAGAAGTGCCAGATGAAGAATCAAAGTGGTGGAGTCATTCCCTTAAGGAATATCTCCCTTGTAACTTTTTTCCTGCATTTATTTTATACATTGCTCTGGTTAATAGTAGCATAGCTAAATATTTACAGAAACAATGCGCAAAAAACTATGAATTATTCGTAAGAGATTATTTCCTATTTATGTGTATGTTGGTAACAGAATTATAACTTTCTTCCTTTAGGGCAAAATCCATTAAAAGTAAGGTTATATTTGGAAGTGCACAGTTTTTTATCCTGTGACATCCACAGAGATTAAATCAATTTTCAAAACAAGGTTGAGTAAAAATTATTTGCATTATTTGATGATAATGTCAGAAAATAATTACAAGATACTGAGTTGACCTTTAGTATGTCACAGATGATAATGCTGGCAGGAAATAGGATCAGAAGCCATTTTCCAGAATGATTTTATATTAACTTAAGTGATATTTTCTCTAAGGTAAAGGTTACCTGAAACGGTTCTTGAATTTATGTATTTCTCAGGGAGTTTGTCTTGGTGTAGAAAGTTTGTTCAGTAGAGTGAAGGAGCTGAAAGCAGGTTTGGTTGTTCTGAAGTGCTCTAACTTATAAGTAGTACTCTGTAACGAGGTATAAATCTGTAGGCTAACAAATAGAAAAGACTGAAGATAATTTTTTTTTTTTTCTCATTGCTTTTGGTATTTTGGATATTTGATTTTTAGCATGACAAGGGTAATTCTTAATTCTTAGTTTGGTTAGACAGGGAACATCATCAAATCGCGTGATCCTGGTGTGAAGGGAACAGCAGGTAGAGATAATAAGGGGTGGCATGGGATAGCAAAAATTATACTGCAGAATATCACACCACTGCCTTGTCTATCTTTGAAGGAGTTTGGGAGAAGCATAACAGGAAAGTTGTAAGTTGCTGTGTTTCACCGATTCATTCCTTCTAGTTTTATAACATTTTCATTATTTTCTTTTCCTATTGCAAATAGCTGTCTACTTCTAAGCTCTGAGGGGCAATTTTAGGTCTTTTTTTTTTTCCCTGTAATTCATTTCATATGTTTAGTTTCACAGTAAGTGTCTTCCTTAAATACATTGATTTATTTCTTGTGTGCTTTAGAGCATTTTTTTTATGACCACGCGTCTTAGCTTAGGGAAATACAAAGGGTTTTTTTTTTTCAAACAACTGAGGTTTTGTATTACTATGTCAGAGAACATTCATCTATTGATGATTTGTTAATCACTTCATACTTCAAGAAAAGACAGTGAAAAGGATTGAAAATGACTGTTAATGCCTCATTAGGTTTTGAAAAATTCAATAAATAATGAATAAAACTTGAACCTGATTCTTAATCCTTCTTTTTGTAATTCATAAATTGTTTTGCATTGCTCCTGTTAGCTAGCATTTAAAAAAAATAAAATCTACTCTCAGCAAACTGTTGTTGATTTAACTATAATGTAACACACAATCACTTTTTATTGAAGAACAGCTAGTCTGGCTACATTATTGTGGAAAGCTGGGAGTTTCACATACTCAGCTTCTACAGAAGAATGGTGATGCCTGGTTTTGATTTTTACTGTGTATGTACTGTTACTGCTCTACCTCTTTTAACAACTGTAACTGTTTTAACAACTACCTACATGTAGTTGTTAAAACATAGCCAGGCCAATGGCAGAATTTAAGAGTCAGGAAGAAAGTTCCTCTGCTGCAATCTTTCTCTTACTTAATATCTGCTCTGCAGAAGCCAGTATGACCACAGTATTTTGGTTTTTGTTCTGTTCACAGCTTGATTTGCTCCCAGCTGATTACTACAGTGTATTGCAACCAGCAATGGCTTTTTAACAAAAATACAGTTTGCCGTGTAACACAATAGAATTAATTTATTTTATAGACTGCTTTATTTTGCTGATTTTATTTTTGCAATGATAATTCTCTAAAGCAGATTGCAGTGTTTTTAAATGTTAGCTGACTAGTTTGATTCTGCTATCATTACTTACTCAATAGACTTACAAATTAATCTTACGGTTAAATATATTGATACTGAGGAGTGGAAAGGATATGCAGTATCCTAATAATCTAAGTTTTTGAAACTGAAACAGTGAGTCAGGAGGAATTGCTTTCTTAGACTGAACATTATTTCTCCAGCTGGAACTTGGTGTCCTCAGATTCTTGCAGAAATAAGAGTGGAAGATTAGAGAGAGAAACCGCAAAGTAAGCCAAATACTGTTGTTAAACAAGCTTGATTAAGGTGGAGGAGAAAACAAATACATTAACAAGCAACGAACTTCATTAGCCATCAAATCAGCAATCTGATCAATATGATCTAATGAAAATGTTAATGATTTTTTTAATAGCACTGGTGTTTAGTAGAGACACTTCAGCATGTTTTGTCATTCACTGGAATAATTGAATTGGATGTTAACACACTGCTGTTACACTGCATTATGAAATTGCTGTTGAAATACTGATGCTATGGGAGATCTGTTATATATCAGCTTTGTTTCCATACTCTGAAAATATTGTTCCATGTTTGCTTTTGAACTCTAAAAATATAAGCATCAAATGTTTATATGGAGTGGGGGGGGATTAATTTATCACGAATAGTATATGGCTACTTCTGTCCCTCTATGATTCACATGCTTCATGTTTTCTACCAAATGTTGGCGTTTGGTGTTAGATACATCTAAAGTATTGCTTAGAATGTCCCCAAACTTGCAATTCATGTTAGAGGAGGTTTTTGGTAAAACCTCTTTTTTTTTTTTTCCTGCTGCATGCAGAAGAGAAGATCAAATCGTCAAGTTAAAAGGAAAAAATATGCTGAAGAAGGAGAAGGAAAACAATCAGAAGAAGAAGCTAAAGTTTCTGTGAAAATCAAAAAGAATTCTGCCCCTTTACCTGCTGAACAGCCTTTACAGTTATTTGTTGTAAGTAAAAACTGGCTTGGTCTGTAGTGGGAACTTTCCATTTGTCTCCAGTAGTTCAGTGAATAAAGGTCATAACTTGGAAGGAAAATGTTACTGCTAAGCAATGGTTTATTTAATGTGGCATCTTGCTAAGATCTTGAAAATTGGAAGAAATTGCTTATTACTATTTTTTAATTTTCTATTATAAGCATTTGTTGACCTAGCCGAAGTTAAGGATAAGATTAAGACTAGGTGTATCTCAATGTGTTAGGCTGTGTGGGTGTATGAAAACGCTGTATGCCAGTATTGTCATGACTTTCAGAAGTATCAAATTAATTGAGCCTATGGGGATCTCTGCTTACTGAGATTTTTAAAAAGGAAACTCCTCCCTTTTTTGCCCCCTTTGGGTTTGCACTTCACTGTCTAGCTTGTTCCACCTACGATAATCAAACTTACTGTTGAGCCATTGTAGGTGAATAAAGTGGCGGGAAAGAAACGGGAAAAAGTGTTCAGGAGATGTTAGGAGGAGTGCCAATGTTGTAAGGAAGGAGAAAGATAGCATGGTTGGGAAGAAATCAGGCAAGAGGGAAGGTGACTCTTGACTGGAAGCAACCTTTAAAGATCAGCTCATTATCTCTGGAACCCCAGGTTCAGTCTTGGCAGAGCCAAGTAACCCCTATCTGTGTCACATGTAAGCCATGGTGGAATTCCCAGGCATGACCTTGTCTGCCTGATTCAGCAGCATGTTTGTTGTCTATACTCAGACTAAGCCTATTAAGTTGAGTTTGACACATGCAGGTTTTGGCTTAATATTTTTTTTTTTTTTTTTTTTTTTTTTTTTGTCTGCCAAAGTTCTTGTTTTTTCATATCTGTAAAATGAAATTCTAGCTATGTGCACTGCATCAGGTCAGCTCAGCAGGTCATTCACAGTGAGTCTGTGTCTGGAAACCATCAATCACCATTGCTGGTACATTAAGTATGTTTGGCAGGTGACCATTGCATCTGATTCTCTTTGGAAGTGCCAGACTTATTGTACTTTAGCATGCATATAGACCTGGCTTTTAAATTTTACTTCCAGACTGTTAAAGAGAACGCTCCTGGTCAAATTTACTTTTATGGTTGATCTTCTTTAAACACAAGCCACTTGTGTTTAAAGGTTTTAAGCGTGATCGGCCTGAAGAGAGGACATTTACTGCAATTTATAATGTCATTTTTTTCCTGTTTTAAGAATGAACAGTTTGAAGAGAGGGCATTTGCTACAATTTCTGTTACTATTTTTCTACATTTATAGGAAAATCCAAGTGAAGAAGATGCAGCAATTGTGGACAAAATCTTATCCTCCAGGGTAATAAAGAAAGAAGTAAGTGATTATCATGGGATAAAACTGCTTATTTGGAAAAGGGGTTTGTATCTGTCATTTAACATTTACCATGAATTTCCTTTCGTAGGTATCTGCTGGGATGACAGTAGAAACAGAAGAGTTTTTTGTAAAATACAAGAACTAGTAAGTACTAAAAAGTTGTTTCATTGGAGGTATTGTCTGAAATGATAAGTACCATATACATGTTCTGAAGTTTTGTATTGTTGAAGATTAATTTATAACTAGATTTTGTCATCTTTTGATACTTTTCTTTACAAATTTAATCTTAAAATTGCTAAGAGTCTGTATTATAGTCTTAGTAATAACTTTAA
Source organism: Strigops habroptila (assembly GCF_004027225.2). Taxonomy (NCBI): domain Eukaryota; kingdom Metazoa; phylum Chordata; class Aves; order Psittaciformes; family Psittacidae; genus Strigops; species Strigops habroptila. Next base: position 17,145,036 of record NC_044302.2, read on the forward strand.
AATTATGAGTATTGTGGAACCAACACTGACCAATAAGATGTCAGCCATTACTGCCAGAAGAGAATTTTTAGAGAAGACAAGTTTATTAAATTCAGCAGGGGCTATGTGCCTGAGGCTAATTTTAATTTCATGAATTTAAATCAGAGCTATTTTGTGAACCTAGATTAGATTTAGTGTCATACATTTAGGAGAGGTTGATGTAGGAGTTGGTCTTACTGTTTTAAAAAAGAAAAAAAACCCTGTAGCAATAGAAATGATTTTACGTCAGAAGCAGGAAATAAAAAAGAATAAAGAAAAAGAATATTTCCCATGTTTTCCTATTTTAAATTTCATACATATCTTGCTGTCACTACTCAGTTCTCGATGTTCAAAATACAAGCACATTTTGAGTTCTGTATATGTGAGTAATTTCATTAGATTCTTGCTGATAAATGTGATTTCTGTGAGACTGGATTCACGTGTTTCTGGAGACCATTTAGCTCTTGTTTTCTGAAAGGGTAAAGCCTGTCTTTTCATCTGAGAATAAGTAATACCCAGCAATAGCCCTTCTTTATTTCTATCATACCTTTAGAAAGCTTAAAAAGTGGTGAAAACATATTAAAAAGGGGGTGTGAGGGAGAGATTTCTGTACTTCAGGCAGACCAGTCTGCCTTCAGGAACGCTCACTTGGGATGCAGTTAGATGTGTTGGTACTGGTGCCCATGCTTCCCTCTTTCCTTTGGCTATTACTTTGTGCTTCTCTCCCAATGCAATCTGATGACGTGTTCCTTTTCGCCATGCGCTCATGATGCTCCTCACTGATCTTTTAATGGGCTCATCTATGTAGTGCAGCAGTACCTGTGAAGAGATGTTCACACGTAGTACATGGAAAAGATCCAATATATTAAATACTTTATATCTCTGGCTACATTCTGATAGAGGTGTCAGATTTGAAACTTGATTTATTTAAGCTCACTTTACATATGCTAGTTTCTCTTCTTAGGGTGCATGAAATAAATTTGTGAATCCATAGATTTCTATGGATCCTAGCCCAGAACCACTTCCTTAACTAGGTGCTCTAAACGATTATTCGGAAGAATAAATCTTTGATGTTTACAGTGAATTCTGTCTTAAATAATAAAATGTTCTTAGAATGAAATTCTGGTTTATAAAATAGATTATTTTAACTGTATATTAAAAATATAGTAAGCTCGTGTTTTCACTAATACGTTGATGTTAATCTCTCTAATTTTAGCTCTTATCTCCACTGTGAGTGGGCCACAGAACAACAGCTTTTAAAGGATAAAAGAATCCAGCAGAAAATAAAACGATTCAAACTAAGGCAAGCACAAAGAGCTCACTTTTTTGCAGATGTGAGTATGAAAGAGATAACTAAATAAGCTTTTTTTCCTTATAAAATTGTTAGTAAGGGCTTGCTGTTAAGTAGAACAGCTGGATGTTGATCAGTAGAAGTTAGCCATTGGGGTTGGGATTTTGGTTGCAGTGGGTTGGGGTTTTTTTTGTTTCAAGTAATTTTAAGAGAAAAGTCTTCTGCAACTGCTGGACTCTTCTGACATGCATGTTTAAAATTGGGTCTGTTGGGTAACTACTTAAAAGTGGTAAGGGGGGGAGATTGTTAGTAGGGCTATTTTCTCTACTATATGACTTTCCCAAGACAGCACTTAATCCCTAAATGACTGCATTTTTCTATTCTAATGCCAGATATCTCCTCAGCGCCCATTGCCAAAAAAAGAAATGAGGCAGGGGGATATCTTAAAAAATGCAATTGCAAAAGCCTCGGTTGTTTCCAACTGCCAAATTCATTTTGCGCTGATGAGACTCAGGCGTATGTCAGCTTTTTTTTGTCTCTCTGCTGATCTTACTACTCTTGCATTGCAGATGGAAGAAGAACCTTTTAATCCTGACTATGTTGAAGTAGATCGGGTATTAGAAGTATCTCTTTGTGAAGATAAGGACACTGGTGAGGTAAGTACATATTAAAGCAAGTCAAGAAGATACACGTCCAAGTAGTTTTTGATAATACTGGGGGTTTTTTAGCAGGCTTTGGAGTAACACCTTAATGATTTTAAGCTTCTGTAATATTTTTAATGATACATGACAATCTTCTCATTTTCTATGGTAGTCATGTATTTTGCAATAGAAATCAGAGGTCCAGTGGCTTATATTTTTATTGGTATTAATAGGTCATACAACAGTACTTGAAGTAATTCTTCTGGAAAGCTATTACAGAGCAAACATAAAATCAGAAAATTAAAGAAAAAAGAAAAGCAAATCAAGCAAATAATTGCTGAAATTTGGAGTCTGAAGCAGGCAGAGAACAAAAACTGACAGTTGCTGATTAAGTCTGTTGGAGTTCTTCTAGACAGCAAAATGAACAGATTTTTATCCAGTGATTTCTGTGTGAATCTTCCTAAAGCAGGGTTGAGAGTTGAAATTATTTTTCATTGTATGCAACAAATTTGCTGTTATTACACTTTTTGGGAAAACATGTATGTTGTCGTAAGACTTTGCCCAAGATCTTGGAAGTTCACATTTTATTTCATTTTTAAACATTTATTTACTGAATCTAAATAAGATAATCTGCATTGGTTCCATCTTTTGAGACTTTCCTAAATTCTGGCTGACCTGTAAAGCTTTCTATTTTGTTGAAAAGACCCCTGTTTCTGGAACTTAAGAAAGTTCTTTGTTTTAGGCTTAGGTAGCCTGATCTGGATAGTGGTGGAAATGTTCTGGGTAGCACGTCTCTAGTCTAGTAAACTGTAGTTTGTGGAAATGTAGTAATTTATCTTTCCTAAGACTAAGATTTACTTGTGAGTAAGTGGAATTAAAAAGTACTCCAGGGGTCTACAACAAGCGACAGAGTATGAAAAACCAAGGATAAGTAAGCAGATAACAAGAAAGATACACACAGTATTTTAAATAGTATCAGAAATGTGCTTCTGTTCCCAGCTCTCATGCAAGCTAGTTACTCAAATACTAAGGCATATTAACAGTCTGTATACTAAATTAAAAGCTGATAACATTCAGAATTTTCTTCTGCAGCCTGTTATTTACTATTTAGTAAAATGGTGTTCGTTGCCATATGAAGACAGTACGTGGGAGCTGAAAGAAGATGTAGATCAAGCAAAAATAGAAGAATTTGAACAATTGCAAGCTTCCCGGCCTGACTCAAGGAGATTGGTAAAATTATACCTAATTTACTTGTCTGTCTTGGCAAGTTGGATATGGTTTTTCCAACTTTAAGCTTCTGTGTTAAAACATAAGGCTTATTGGCATTCTGTGTAAAGGATTTCTGTGCCTTGTTACCTAGGAATAATAATATTTTCAGGTAGGCATAGATAAACACTCTAATTTGTTACTCTGTTAAAAAGAATGTTTAGGAAAAAAATATGACTATATAGCTATAACTTTCTTCAAGTGATGAGCAGTATGTTGAAACTGGCTATCACAGAATTTAAATAGTATTAAGACAAGGAGAAAGCAGAATGAAGTATAAACATCCTTTACATAAAGAACAGTGTTAAGTCTTGCGCTTTGACACTGAAGGAAATTGGCAAACGAGATCTGTCAAACAGATTCTGTAATTACTTCCTGCTTTTATTTTTCTTCTTGTCATAAATGGCTAGCTGAAAGAAAGAAAAATGCACCTAATAAGGAAATGTGTTTTATCTTTAAATTATGAATCTTCTGTCTTATAGAGCAAACAAAAACTTACAGAGAAAACAAAATACTTCTATTTGAAGTCCTGTATGTCACTGTCAGAGTGAGACAAGTGTCCTGTATGGTGTAGTACCATACTTGTTCTAACTTATTTTACATAACTGAATATGCGCAGTGTTCTGATTTGTAGGCTTTGATTTTAATAGTTTTTCCATCTATGGGTAATGACAGTAGTCACGATTAACGTGTTCGTATTATATTTAGTTAATTTTTCTAGTATTTATTTTAAATCCTGCCATTTTGGCATGTGGGAAGAAGGGCTTTTTATACCTCTCTGTTGCCATGTTTGGCTTTGAGAGAAAAAGATGACTAGAGGACTAAAGCGTACCTGTACAACTGACAGTCGTCTTAGCATCAGCAACAAGTATTTTCTGTTCCAGGCTCCAGCAATTACAGAAAGTGTTTGCTGACAGCAGCCGTGCAAGCAGGAGCGTGGCTGCTCCTGGTGTGGGGGAGTGGACAGATGGGTGCTTTGGGAGAGAGGAGGAAGCCACGGCTGCTGGGGAGGGATAGCTACTGCTCAGAGATGGGTGTCAGGTGGTGCTGACATTGGCAAGAAAGATATAAAATTCAACTCTGAAATTCAGATCTGGCCGATAAGGCCACATGAGTCTAGAGTGAATGCCAGCTTTTATAAAAACTGAGAAATGGGGGAGTGCAGCTGATCATAAAAGCTCATAGCTAAAAATATTTCGCTTGAGTGTGTGGGTTTGTCCAAGGTACAAAGCAGAAGCTATTCCAAGAGAGTGTTTTCCGCTAGAATCCTACTTAGTATCAGTCAAGAAGTTCAAAATTTCTCTGCTAAGTTGCCTGCTAAGCTAATGGCCAGCCAGTTGAGTCTCCAGGCTTGGGAATTAGGGGGTGTGTGTCTATATAGCTTCTCAGCTTTCTGTTAGCTTGCTAGGGACATTATGATGATGTACCTTGATACTGTTACAGTCTGTTTCATCCTGTCCTTTGCATCATGATCTTGCGTATGCTTATAATGTCTTTCATCTGATCCCTTGGTGAAATCAATTCAGGGAACTAAACCATTCAGAAGTCTGCTTGTTTGTATTCCTGGTGTTGACTTCCTGAATCAGCTAACTGTGAGATTGAGTGATCAGCAGTGACCAGGGCAAGTGCTAAAAAGAAAGGGCAAAATCACAGTAACTCAGTGTAGATTGCCCAAACTGCTTCAGAAGGATAGTGTCAGCAACCAGCGTTACTCAGACTTTGAGGATTTTGGTAGTCCCAAATACTCAGTTGTAGGACAGCTGTTCCTAGAGCTTCCAGAGTGAAACTTCATATGTTCTTTAAGTTTCTTGTATAAGCGAATTAGTGTTTCAAATTGCCCGTGCCAAGCTATTTGCATTCTTAGTTTTAGAAATCAGTTGTTTGATATTATTATAATAGAGTATTAATTTTAAAAGTACTACCTTATATTGATAAATAAATACAAATTTCAGGTTTCCACAGGCTATTTAATTAGTAAGTAAAGTTAATACCTTCTCAGTTTTAAGACTGAATAATTACATTCTAAATCTAAGTTGTTACGCTTTGGAAATAATGCGTTAAAACATTTTGGAAAATAAAGTATGTACCAATTTGCACATGTATAATATTTCCCTTAAAGGACCGACCACCTCCAAACTCCTGGAAGAAGATAGAACACTCCAGGGAATATAAAAATGGCAATCAGCTCAGGGAATATCAACTGGAAGGACTTAACTGGCTCTTATTCAACTGGTACAATAGGTATATCCACGGAATGTTTTTTAATGTAAACTTTAAACCATATGGAGTGAATCAATATTACTGGGGATGAATACAGTTTTAATTAAATTTATGTTAAGCTCTCTGCTTATAGCTAAAAGGGTGTAACTGGAAAAAAATAATTTCTATTCCTTTGCGTGTACAAGTATGTTTTTATCAACAAGAATAACAAAACGCAAATCTTAAAAGAATAAAACTAGCCTAATTGAAGATACATTTTCAAGGCCTATGAGGTATTTAAAGCAAAAAAAAACTGCCACCGAAGTACAAGCTTTCAGAATTTTTAGAACAATGAGGAAACACTTGCATATTTCAAAATAATTTCTAGACTTAGTTCTGATAAAGTTATCTCCAAAATTACCCAAATAAAGTTATGTCTCTTCAAAATTAAGGCTAGTAAATAATTGTGTTTTCTATGTTGTAAGCTAAAGTTAACTTTTGTTAAATAATGCTGTGATACATTAACAGGAATATAATAGCTTTCAAGATTTTTCCTCAGAACAATGTATGTTCTTTGTATCTAAATTGGATTTCTATTCATGAGTCTTCCTGCTAGCTTTATTTCTAAATATCAGTTGCCTGTCCTCTATAGAGATGATGTCAGTGAGCATATGATTTCACCATACTGTTTGTTTTAATTCTTAGTCAAGCACTACATAGCTGTGTGAGCATGTGTGCAAAGAGCTTAAAGGGCTGGAATGTATGGCTAAGGGTGAGCATCTAATGGTATTTCATGTAGTAATTTGCTTATATGCATCTGTCTAAGTTCTGGAAACAAGAAGGGAAATTTGGCAATGGTGCTATAATGTGCTCCTTTTACGTGAGTGTAGCTGGAATACTTTCCATCTGTGACTTTCAGGGAATCTTCATTAATTTCTAGCAGTTTTGTCAAGGTTAGTGTTAAAGGTAGGAAATCTCATTGATTTGAATTCCATTAATTAGGGCAGGTACAGCTCCAAAAGAATACTTTTCGAATCTTTTTCTAGGAGAACCTCATGGAGCATTCTCGGGTTTTGCCAGTGCTAAATATGGTTGAAAGCTTGTGGTTTTGTGTGCTGAGTTCATTCTTTCAACTTAACCAGGGGAAGTTTGCAAGCATCTTTTACAGTGCCCCAATTTTGACTGACACCTTGACTTTGTTTTTATACATTGCCCATTTGAGTAACAGCTTTAGTGTCTGTACTTTCTCTGATGCTAATCACAAATATATTTTGGTTTCAGGCGAAATTGCATTTTAGCGGATGAAATGGGTCTTGGCAAAACCATTCAGTCAATTACATTCCTCTATGAAATCCTCCTGTCTGGTATAAGAGGGCCTTTTCTGATCATAGCTCCACTTTCCACCATAGCAAACTGGGAAAGAGAATTTCGCACATGGACTGACCTTAATGTTGTAGTGTATCATGGAAGCATGATCAGCAGGCAGATGATTCAGCAGTATGAAATGTACTTCAGGGATTCACAGGTAATCTAATGACACTTGCATGCTGTAACTTTCCCAAAACCTGTTTCTGGTAGTCGTAATGAAAGCATATTCTATATTATCCGTACATAACGTCTTAGTGAAGGTCATTTTACATCCCTTGATGTGTTACTTCAGCTTTTTACATATCAGAATCTTTAACATATCCTTACTGAGTAAATTTTGTGGAAGTGGTTGCGGCAAGATACATGTCGTTACAGTACGCTGAGTAATTTTGCAATTGAATAGCAGTGATGCTGGTACTCGTGTGGAGATTAAAGTGTACACAGATGGTTGCAGTTGGGTCCTGAATATGATGAGCAGTGAGAACAAAAGTACAGCTGATTAAGCTCTACATTACCTTTATGTAGCTGTTGATTTCCTTTTTCCTAGCTTTGTCTGTGTACAGTTTGCTTTTCTGCCTGAAATACTTCACATTAAATGATATGGAAAACCCCTTGAAATTTGATTCTTCTAAAATGGGGCGCTTTTTGCCCATTCTGTATAAATAAATGTTTTATAAATCATGATTGAAACATTGTACTTTTACAGAATTGATAAGACTGAAAACTCTTCTTTTTTAAGTCGTGCTAAATATTCAAATGACATTATTTCTTCAGTGACTTATTGCATACTGCCTTATTGAAGGCCTCTCATATTCTCATTGTCAGACCAACCAAGTAGAGTAAGCTGGGTAAAAAGTGTTCATTTAGTTGTCAGGTGATACTTTCATTACTTACTGTATGAATCTAAATGTATCGCTGTCATATATTTTGATTGATTGAATGTAAGAGTTTTCCTGTGATTTAGTCTTTCAGATTTTCCCAGGGTTAAAATTGTGATATTTACATAAACCTTTTTGAAACAGTTCTATTGGATGGTTGTATCTGTAATTTAAAAGTGCTTAAAATTTTATGGTTGGTTAGACAATATTGGATTTGTGGCTATGGATAATTACTCATTAGTATTAATTACAGAGTTATAGAGATAAAATACATGTGTATGGAATGACAAAACCATTTATAATGTAAAATCCCATGTCTGGCTCTTGGTAGAACTTCAGCAACAAAAATCTTTAAGTTGAATACATTTGAGGTAATGTAACAACTTCTGTGTGTTGATGAATCTCTAGGGACGTATCATTCGAGGTACCTACAAATTCCAAGCCATTATCACAACTTTTGAAATGATTCTTGGTGGGTGTCCAGAGTTAAATGCAATTGAGTGGCGATGTGTTATTATTGATGAAGCTCACAGGCTGAAGAACAAAAACTGCAAACTCTTGGAAGGACTAAAATTAATGAACCTTGTGAGTAATATTTCACTTCTGGGGTTTGATTCCAGTTAAGTACAGTACGATAATAAATCACAAGTTTTGTGCAAGTTTTAAACAAGTTCTTTAACAATAAAAGCAAGCAGCAGAGTGTAAAGGGGAATTATTGTCTAGCTCTGTAGTTAAGGTTTTATTTGACGTAGTGAAATATTTTAAAAAGCAGATACTACCATGAATCTTGAGGCTTTTGTTGCATTACTACAAGATGCCCAATGACTGGTTTTGCGTTGTTTAGTTGACTTTATTACTTTGATACACTTGTTGCTAAATGTTCTCAGTAGTCGTCTTACTTTTGTTCTGATACATGCTTGCTGTGTATATTTTCCACACAATAGGGAGGATTATACATACATGAATATTACAGGCAAAGTTGAAGTGTTCAGTCATTTCTTCCTTACAGATGTAGGAAGACAGGGTTTAAAGAAAAGCTAGTACAAAATACGTATTGTTGTTCTTGATAAATCTGTTTATCTGTATTACCTGTATACTTAGTGGCATGCAGAACTGGTATTTTCAGGTTTTGGCACTCAGACTTAACACAAAAGTTTTTGCAAATATGTGCACATGTGGTCATATAAGTTTTTTGGTTCCTTTTGTAGGAGCATAAAGTGCTGTTAACAGGTACCCCGCTGCAGAACACAGTAGAAGAATTATTTAGCCTCCTTCATTTTCTTGAACCATTGCGGTTTCCTGCTGAATCTACATTCATGCAAGAATTCGGAGACCTTAAAACAGAGGAACAGGTATCGCATGTTGCATAAGTTCAGTTTGAGCTTCAGTGTGTAAGAGTGACTTCCCTGAAGGCAAAAGTTTTGTTTTGGATAGTAATGCTTCTTGCTCCCTACCCTCCCTTTCACTCCCCATGTATCGTTTATAAGAGCTTTTGTCATGCAATTTCTCTGAACTGTGCAGGCAGTAGAAATCAGTGAAGTATGATATTTTATATTCAAGAATTACTTCGACTTTTTTGGGCCAGATTTGTGAATTTGGCAACTAGTGAGAATAATAAAAATTGAAGTTTCCTGCTTTGTAGGCAGAGCCTTTGCAGACAAGTGTTAAAAAGATACTCTTTTTTTGTTTGTTTTGGAGTACATAAAAAATATTTTTCAGTCATTTGGGGTTAAAAATAAAGCTAGATGCCATCTGGCAAATATTTTATGTAAGTCTGGGGAAAAAAATTAATGATACGGAGTTCAAAAATGTTTCATTAAACTACACTATTACTTCTCATGTTCTGACGAACTGTTGTATTTCATTTAGGTTCAGAAACTACAAGCTATCCTGAAACCTATGATGCTCAGACGATTAAAGGAAGATGTAGAAAAAAAGCTGGCTCCTAAAGAAGAGACTATAATTGAAGTAGAACTAACTAATATTCAGAAGAAATATTATCGTGCCATTTTGGAGAAGAATTTTGCTTTCTTATCCAAAGGAGCAGGGCAAGCAAATGTACCCAATCTGGTTAACACCATGATGGAACTCAGAAAGTGTTGTAATCACCCTTACCTCATCAAAGGTAAATACATGCTAAGGGCTGATTTTTTTTTTTTTTTTTATTTTTAACTACTTTTGTACTTTTATTTAAAATATATCAGAACTTTTATTGTAGTTCTTAAATGTTTTCATCATACTTTCTAAGGACTGGATTACGTGGAAGCATGTTTTTCATAAATGTAAGGCAAAGTTGTGAGGCAGTTGCGGATTTGAGGCCTGAAATGTGAACTTGTTTTGTAGGATTTCACAGAATATTTCGAAGCAATTATCTCATGAAAATGTTACATCTCTTTAAAAGCAGTATGAAGGATTCCTAGAGCTAACGTTAAATGCTTCTTGCAAGTGATACAGTCTGTGTCAGTCTTCATTGCTTTTCCCAATTAATTTGGGTGGTTTTCCTGCTTGCAAGAAAATATACTTTAAGCTCTTTAAGTTTTTGCTGTGATTTCAATTATAGTGGGACTTCAGAAAAATCACAGAACCATAGAATCAACGAGATTGGAAAAGACCTTTAAGGTCATCAAATCCAACAGTCTTCAAAATACTGTCTTAAGACTCATGTCCCATTTAAAATATCACAGAGACAAAAGTTCTTAGTTTTTTTTTATACAACACGAGAACAAGTATTTTCATTTTTGCAATTGAGATTACTTCATTCTAGGTGTACTTTCTGTGATGCTCTGCTTAAAAACTAAGACAAGTTTTCAAAGAGCATAGAAACAGATGTTCTTGCTAGACTTTAGATCCATCCTGAACTTTGTTCTGTCTCCAGCAGTGACTAATGGGGTGATTTAGAGTACAAACACTGATTTAGGTAACTTAGCCTTCTACGTATATGGAGATATTTGTGTAGATACACCTATAGATACAGAAATAAATTCTTTAATAGGTGCTGAAGAGAAGATCCTTGGAGAGTTTAAAGAAACATACAGCCCAAGTGCTCCGGACTTCCATCTGCAAGCAATGATCCAGTCTGCTGGTAAATTGGTTCTTATTGATAAACTTCTTCCAAAAATGAAAGCAGGAGGCCACAAAGTCCTTATCTTCTCTCAAATGGTACGCTGCCTTGATATATTGGAGGATTACCTTATACATAAAAGGTAAGATACTGCATATTCTATCCCTGTATTATGTTGTTCTGTCTGGGCATATCTTTGAGTATTAGTGCAGGATTAGTGATTACAGCACACCAAAGCTGGGAATTTTTTCTTTCTGTCTAATCACTGTAACTTGCTGTAGTGGCTTACCATTTATTCACCAACAAATTAAAACCTTGAGAGAACTAAAAAGAGGTTGTTGAGTAAACTATGTGCCTTTGTCACCAAAAGTTGGGAGGATAAAACTCCTTAACACCAATGCAGCATTAAGAAGCAGGCACTACTTTATTGCAGCACTGAGTGCTAGGTGGAATGTCCACAAATTAGGCACACCCAGTGCCGATTTCATTGTTAAGTTTATACACAAAAATTACAAGGTAGTACACTCCCTGTTACAATGATTGGTTAGTGATTTGCATACAATTATATCTGCAGTGTCATTCTCTTCTGTTACTACGCTTGCACAGGTGAAGGGTCTTCACCTGGGCAAGGGTCTTCTCGATCTGTGGGTGTGTTTTTTAGTATTATAATGAAGGCAGTTTACTTCAGGTCACCTTAAAAGTAAGTTTCGTTGCCAAGTTGGCCAGCTAGATTTCTACCTCGCCAGGTTGTCACATAACTCATCCGGTATACAGTAGACCTTGGGTGCTTTGGTTATGCTCTAGAGAGTAAGAACTAAGGCTAACATATCACAGAGAACAGGGGTTTCAAGCAACACAGCGTCTGATTTAAAGTGACAGAGCACCCTGTGCTAACATAAAGGCTAACTTCTTAAATCAAGATGTTCCGATAGAGAACTATTTCACGAACACAGAACATAGAAAGATTCAGTAAAACTTAAGATAATCTGTGACACCTTCAGTTTGTTGCCTTTTTTATTAAACGTTCTAATATGTATGTACTGTTTATACATTGCCTGTCGGAAAGCAAGTAAGTTCAAGCACAGGGTTGCTCATCCGAACCCTGGAAAGCAGAGCCTGTGTTTTTCATTTACATCTTGTTGAACTTTGGCCCTACAGGGATAACGCAGCTCCTTACTCCTAGTAGAATTTAAGTACAAAATGGTAAGCAACTGGAGGTTTGCTTTTTATTAATGTAAAAATAAAATTGTGCTTCCCAGCTCTCCTAAATTATTACTGCTTTGAATTTTGGTTCAGAACTGAACTGCCAGCCATAAAGCAGCTCCTTAGCTTGGCTTTCGCTGTCACATACAGTAGCACCCTTTGATTATACTGTTGACTCTAGGGAAACCCAAGAGCTTAAATTTAAGCACATGACTAAATAATACGTGTAAAGCTTTAGAGTGTAAAAATCTCACCTTGAGCTTGGTTAGAATCAATTTTTGCTATATCAACCTGAAAAAAATATTAAAAGGCGTAGCTCTGTGTTTTTAATAGTCTAGTTGTTGGAATGTACATTTGGCTTTGAAGTGTGTATTTGTCAGTAAACTACCTAGTAGTATAGAGTTCACACATTAAAAAATAAAAATCAGTGAAAATGTCAAGCCTTCCTGCAGTGGATACTGGAATGTATATTGAAAACCATTAGTGAATTATATTAAAATCTCCTTTTGTGACAAATTTATGTAACTTCTATGCTTCTATATTTTTTGTTTCATGAAGCAATCTGTTTGAACTGCAAGCTCAACAGGTTGTATGTTTGATTTTAATAGGCTAATTTTATAGTAGTGTCCAGTATGGAAAATATTACTTATTCTGTAATATAGTAACATCTAGACTAGTGCATCATATCTGCAGGTAGAATCTTCTGAAATCCAGAGGAGGTGAAACTTGCTCTGTACTACTGTTTGATTAAAAATGTTAGAGCGCACACATGATTAGGCTTCATGCTTAACAGAATTCATGACTGTAGGAGGTGGCTGATTGCCAAAATGCCTGTGGTCGTGTGGATTAGCTGCTGTGCCATTTTATAGCTGATTAGAAGAAAAATGGTTTTGAGGCTTTTTGACTAGTAGATACACATTCAGCATCTTATTCCATATACAATTTACAGAAGCATTTGCTCCCTTTTTAAGCGTTTTGCTTTATTTCGGAAGTTTCAAGGGAGTCTTTGTAACTATCAAAGGTAACAAAAATGACAGTTCTACTTCAGGCTTCTGAGTTTGCTGGTTTTAGTTTAGGAAGCTCTGGATCCCTTGATGCCTTGATAAAGGCTGTTAGAGGTGCTGTCATGTCATTTTTGTTCCATTTCTCTTAATCTTGACAGAATCAATATGCAATTTGTCCAGTGACAGCTCACCAGGGACTGCTTTGTGCTGGTTACTTGGTTCCCCCTAACACGTGCGGGGAACTTGGTATATAGTACGAAAGTTCACTTTTCTGCTAATGTGACCCTAGGCAGGGATCTAAGCATAGTAGCATGTGAAAAACTTGTAAGTGTCCCCATGGGACTGCAGGTGTGTTTTAATGCAGCTAAGTGCTGTGGTAATACATGTTTCCTGGTATGTATAATCGGGTACTTGCTTTAATGTAGGAAGTTCAGAAGAACTGTTCTTAAAATGCTCATTGTTTGGACTTGCGGATATGTATTGGTACTACAGATGTGCAAGTTCTGTCATGATTCCTGGTTATGTTACCCTCTGATAATCAAAGTTAGTTGATAGCACTTTTATTCACTGTAAAGAATAAATACACAAGCAGGAGATCTGTTCTAATCCTCCCTCTGTGTGTGTGTGTGTATCTGTGGCAATTTTCAGATACTTGTATGAGCGAATTGATGGGCGAGTACGAGGCAATCTCAGACAAGCTGCCATTGACCGGTTCAGCAAACCAGATTCCGACCGTTTTGTCTTCCTTCTGTGTACCAGAGCTGGTGGTTTGGGCATTAATTTGACTGCAGCAGATACGTGTATAATTTTTGATTCTGATTGGAATCCTCAAAATGATCTGCAGGTAAATTCCTTTGAGTGTAATAGTGAAGCCTAAGAAGTCAAAACTGGTTGAAACAAAAATTGGTCTCTTGGAATATTGTCTCCATTTTGAACAAGCATCATTTTAGAACATTCAGATTTTTTAAGACCCATGTTTAATGTTTCTTGATGAATACTTTCTACTTAGATAGGAGACATCTTCTGGGTTTGGCTGGATTCTAACCTTTTCTTTCATATTGATTACTCTTTGAAAGCACAACGCAGGTAAACTAAGTCAGTGAGTTGATAAAACCCTTAAGACTTTGATGACATTTTGAACCCGGGGGTTAGATTTTGCATATACTGACTAACACAGTTTATGGAAATAAAGCTGTTCAGCTAAAACATAGGAGTAATATGTTTTAAGAAAATTAGTTAATCAGTTTAGGAGTTGGTTGATGAAATTCAATCCAATCTCAAGTCACAACCCCTTTACCATTTATATTTGGAGATCAGATAACTTAGGAGCTAGCATGTCTTTTTATGTAGTGTTACTTCAAGAGAAATACCATCCAGTAGCATTCAGCACAGATCATTTATGTGCATTTTACTTATCACACTGTTTTTAGAAAACTGTTCACAATGCAGAAAATGTCTGGTAGCTTCCATTTACTTATGTGAATTGACTTCCTTTTGAATTCATGTTGTTGTTTATCAGACTGCGTTACAACAGAAACAGTTTCTTAATAGTGTCTTATTCTTAGATAAGTCTAAATTCTTGCTGCTGGTCTGTTCTCCCTTCAAAAGGCTCAAGCCCGTTGTCACAGGATTGGTCAGAACAAAGCAGTGAAGGTCTACAGATTGATAACGCGGAACTCCTATGAAAGAGAAATGTTTGACAGAGCGAGTCTGAAACTGGGACTGGATAAGGCTGTCTTACAGAGTATGAGTGGAAGAGAAAACAGTGTCGGTGGTGTATGTAGACGTTTCTTGAAATAACTTTCCTTTTGCTTTGGTAATCATGTGGGAACTATTTTAAATTACAGAAGCTACCATTTCTCCATCATTTGCATCTGAGTTATGCAGACTAACAGTGTAATTGACATAATTTTAAATGTAGTCACTTATTCTGGTAAGTCTCTCTATTCCTTGCTTCTTAAAGTCCAAGGTAGATAATGTCAAAGTTAAAACAAGGAGAAAAGTTTCCCTTTGTTTCCCTGTATCTTCTCATATTAACATAATGTGTTACTTTAAGATGAGATTTACATCTAGTACTAATAGGTAATTTTTTAAATTTGTGTTCATCACAGTGTTGGAACAGCCAAAACAAAAAAGACACTTACTTGTAAAAATGTGAACTGTAACCACATAAAAAATTATTTCAGCTGCCAACCAGATTGTTCTCTTAGCTTTTAATAATCTAGATTTTAAGTTTGTAAATTGTAAGGCACAGTTTGGTTGCAGAAGCAGTGGAAAGGGGAAGGGAAATAGAAAAGACTGTGGGGATTTTTTTCTGGACTGTCTAAAACCTATTTTATTTGCTCAGATCCAACAACTCTCCAAAAAAGAAATAGAAGACTTGCTTCGAAGAGGTGCATATGGTGCCATTATGGATGAAGAAGATGAAGGCTCTAAATTCTGTGAGGAAGACATTGACCAAATTTTGCAGCGTCGTACTAAAACTATCACGATTGAATCAGAAGGAAGGGGCTCCACGTTTGCCAAGGTGTGGAAGCAGCAAGTTGTTCTTTGACAGTATAGAGCTGTAAACGTAACCAGTGTTGTAAATCTTATGCTTTGGAAAAAAAAGAAAAGTTATGTTTACATGTGTTTGATGTGCGTGTGTTAGGTACCTTTTTTGCGTTTTTACATCTATCTGTGTGTTTATACTAATGTGCACATAGCAAAGTCAGTGTTGCGCATGCTGATTGTGTAAATGCCAGATGCAAAGAGCATGCTTGAGCAAAGATGAGTAATAGGGGTGTGCTGCTTTTGAAAAGGCTAGGATTTGTGTGAGATACAACGGACTGCATTAACTAAGAATATTAAAACAGCTTTGTCTATAGATCTGTTTGTATTCGAGTGTATTAACTAGGGGAAAATGTATAGAAGACAGTAAGATTAAAAATTGTCAGGCTTACTTTAGAAATGCCTGTGCATAGAATATAGTTTGAATCTTCAGCTTTCTGGTGGGAGTTTGAAAAGCAAAATATAAAAGCATCTGAAATAGCAGGGGGTAGAGAGTATATATATATACGTGTGAATGGGGAGGGCTGAGAGTGTAAGGTCTTACAAGCAATAGTCTAGAATAAAATTGGACTGACACTTTATAATTTTTGGTGGGGAGGAGAAAAATAATATCATAGCATCCAAAAAACCTAGGCTGGAAAATTGAATGAACGGAACAAAAGGTAAATTTGGACTCCTTAATTTCCAAAGTAACTGTAAATCTGAATTTGAACAAATACAAATTCAGGTAAATGAAAATTAAAAAAATAAAAAAAGTATAACTGAGCTTGGAATGTGGGTACTTCATGAATGCAGTTGTGACAGTTCTCCCTCTCCCCCCAAAGGCAAAGCAAAAGGAAAACTTGTAAGAATGTAATGTATATTTATTATATTTAAAATAATATTTATAACTTAGATTCTCTTATCTTGCTTATTGTGGCTTAAATAAGAAACAGACTTCTAAAGATGATCATCATCACTATCTTTTTATCGGAAGAGTTAGAAATTTTTACATGTTCCTACTTTTTTTCCCAAAGCAGTGAATTAGGGTTTTTAAAACGCCTTCTGAAATTAAGCTTGTTCCATGCTCTCAAGCTTTGATTGTTGGTAGTTTAAACACTCCTTTGAAATTTCCCTCAAGCGAGTACTTTTGCATGAGATGAAATCCCCAAATGCTGATAAGCCTCTTCAAAAGATTCTATTTTCTTCCATTCAAGTAATTTAGATTCAGACTTAGAAGTAGAAGAATCTTGCTTCTTAATGTTCTTCTCTCCTGATGGTGCATAAGAGTTCATTAGATTTTTCTCATATATTATGGATCTGATTTAAAAAATTAAGGGGGAGGAGAACTTTTGAGTTCTTGGCACTGTAAGTAGGTTCTGAAGTCTTAACAGCTGCTTGGGAGACTTTTGATGAAATAAGGTTATGCAGTCTTCACAGCACCGAGGTATTCAACTTTGACAAATTTTGATGTATGATGTTGGTAAGATTTATTTTTATTTATTGCAGGCTAGTTTTGTTGCATCTGGAAACAGGACTGATATTTCACTAGATGATCCCAACTTCTGGCAGAAATGGGCCAAAAAAGCAGAGATAGATATAGATGCTATCAGTGGTAGAGTAAGTACTTACTCTTTTTAATGCATGTTTTCTCAAGTATGTGCTTGCTGCTGAATTCTGAAATAGTAGGTGTAGAATTTCTGGTGATTTTGTTTACTGTTTCAACAAATCAGACTTCTCGTGCTGGTTAGCTGGTGCATGGGTAATCAACTTGCTGATAGCTTTAGTATTTCCTAGCTACCTCCTGTCCCAAAAGAATTTAGGGGTCTTTGATTTTTGTTGAAGGACTGGAAATGGTTTGAAAGTGTGTAAATGTTCTGGTTGCCCTTTTTCTGTCTGTAATTTCCAGTCTGGAATCTGCAAAATGGCTGACTAATAATTCTATCAGTTTTATAATACTGGAAGTTGTGTGCTGTACTGGAAGACATTCCTATGCAGTTGGCTCTAAAAAGGTTTTGCCCCTTTTTACTTACAGAGACTGCAGCATGGTCTGTGTAAATATTCAGCTCAGATGAGGTATTCAGTATTGTTTATAGCTAATGCACTGGCATCGTGGTATGAAACTCAATTTTTGTTGCCTTAAATACCACAAAACGTTTTACTTGCTTTATGGGTGTTTAATGTGATTTCTTTACAAAATACTTACTGACATTAATGCCAATTTTTCAATTGTCAAATATTGACAATAATGTCAATATTTATTGACATTAGATTGAAATTGTTGTTTCTGAATTGAAGCCATCTACTTAGAAACAGTTGGTAAGTTTTTTTCTGGTAAGATTTGTTTGAAATTTTGCAGAACAGCTTGGTTATTGATACCCCAAGAATTAGGAAACAAACACGGCCCTTCAGTGCTACAAAGGATGAGCTGGCCGAGTTGTCTGAGGTGGAGAGCGAGGGTGATGAAAAACCGAAACTCCGCAGGCCCTGTGACCGTTCCAATGGATATGGAAGAACAGAGTGCTTTCGGGTGGAAAAAAACTTGCTGGTTTATGGGTATTGCATACATCCTTCTTCATTCTAGGAAGTTTTTAAAAAATACTACTTTTTATGTACTAAATGGTATTTATGGGATAACTTAGCTATAGTGGCAATAAGCTGGTATATATAGAATTTATCTAGAATATAAACTTATGTGAATTTATCATGCATCCTGTGTAAATCTTTCTGACAATTTGCAATGGAAGAAACATTAAAGAAGAAAGGTGAAAACTTCTGCAAAGGAGATAATGATATTTAACACAGGCACTACAGTAGTCTCTCTAAAAATCATTATAGTAAGTGCTGAAGGAGGCTCAGAACTGTAAACAAATATCTGAAATAAAGGTTTGGTAGGTGACTTGATGTTTATAATTGTAGAACATCTTGCACTCCCATGAGGTGCAAATAGGAACTGAAATTCCAACCAGTTATTTTAAACATGCTTAAATTGGGCATGTTGTTTTGGAAATAAAATCCTAAGTCTTCTCTCACCTACCTTGTGTTTGCTTATCAGTATGAGTTCCCATTAGTTTGGGGTTTTAGAAGCCCAAAACAATAATCCATATTTTTGTAAACAGGCAACTTTTGTTGAAACTGTGTGTTTAAATAGATGGAGTTTTGTCACAAATGTTACTTTCATATTTCCACTCAGTAGCTTAAGGTGAAGGAAAAAAAGTGGAAAGCCAGATATTTTACAGAGAAATTCCCTTTTGGAATGGAAATGTATAGGCTATCCAAGCATTTCAGTTCAAAGTACTGATCTGTGTTTCACTTTGTACTAGGTGGGGTCGATGGAGAGAAATTCTGTCACATGGCCGCTTCAAGAGACAGCTGAACGAACAGGATGTGGAGATAATCTGCCGAGCTCTATTAGCCTATTGTCTCGTTCACTACAGAGGGGATGAGAAAATAAAAAGTTTTATATGGGATCTCATTACCCCAACAGAGGATGGGCAAACACGAGAGTTACAGAATCACCTTGGTAAGGTCTTCTGTGTTTCTGCAGTTAAATACCTTCATATAGTATGTCTGTGGTACTGGTATAAAATCAGCTGAGAAATCTTTCTGTGTCCTACTTGGAATAAAGGAAATTTATTCCGGATACGCAATTCAGCTGATGGGAAAAGAAGTGTCATTTCTGATTTGCTTTTTGTTTGATGGCTTACCCAAATGGGTTGGTGTGCTATGTATAAGCTTTCTTTCCATCTCTGTTCATGAGAACGTATTCTGTTTCAGAGTAGGTGAGATCACACTCTGCTTTCATTCCCCCTCTCCTGCGTTGTCCTTAGCTGATAAAATGTACTCCAGAGATGCTCTAAGAGACGAGAGGAAAAACCCTCAAATCCAGACACTGTGATACTAGTATTTTTATTGCACTGCAGGTCCCAATACTGGCATAGGATATAGGAACTTTAAGTATCACAGGATCTATACCTACCTGTTGCTGTATTGTATTTTAAATTACATAGGCTTATCAGCCCCTGTGCCTAGAGGAAGAAAAGGAAAAAAAGTGAAGACCCAGGCTAGCACTTTTGATATACACAAAGCAGAATGGCTTCGAAAATACAATCCAGAACATCTGTTGCAAGATGAAGGATACAAAAAGCACATAAAACACCATTGCAACAAGTAAGCAGTAGCGAAGCATGGATGTCTTTCAATGTCTGTGTGAAGATTCTTTTTTACTCTAATTGCTTATTGTCTTAGACTTTAAAATACTTGCAGAAGTATAAGAAGAAGAAGAAAGAAACAAGTTTAATAATGTTAGCCTGATTAGAATAAATAGGTTGCAGTATATTAGGAGGTTAATTGAATATTTCATATTTAAAATAATTCTGTATGCATGTGTCTGTACAGAGAAAGAGATGCAAGGATGTCTGGGGAGTCTTGCAGCAGCTGAAGGACTAAAGGTTTTGGGAGCGCTTAGCAAAGAAACAGAAAGCACTAAAGTCATTGCCCCTCAGTCTTACATGCGGTTTTAACCTGGCATGTTTTCTAGCCTTCTGGGAATCTGAGCTACTAGCTTGTTGAAAGCCCATTCATAGCCATGAGCTTGTTTTAGATAAATCTTTTTTTCTGCAGCAGAACTTTTCATACTCTGCTTGAAAATTTCATACTACTAGTCAAGAATTGAAATACAGCATGGAGAAGCCATCAGGGTCATGCATCAAATAGTAAGTGAGAAGGCATGAGAAGGTGATGTGAAAGATGCTGTCAGCCCATTCAGTTCTTTCTGAAGATATCTTTTAAGTAGGAAAAGGGAAATAGCAGTTTGTTCTTAGCAGTATTTTAAGAAGCAAGTGAGGAGTGTTGTGCTGGCCTGGTCTTTGCCTAGAATTTGCAATGAAACAATTTGTAAAAATGATTGCAATAAAGGGTGTTAGGTGACCTGAATTGAAGGGTTATGTCCTCTTATAACTGGAGAACGTATGTTTTAGGAAAATGACTTGAAAGCTTTGTGATATTATAACAGACAAAACAAAACCACCCACAACTATTGAAAGCTTTTAGAGTGCTAATATTTGTATTTCTTTTTTCTTCGTTTAGGGTCTTACTTCGTGTAAGAATGCTGTATTACTTAAAACAAGAAGTCATTGGTAATGAATTCCAGAAGGTGTTTAATGGAATTGATGCCAGGTGAACTATAGAGAGGTTTTTTTTTCTTACTTATTTTAAATGTAAACTATCAAATGAAAACTCAGAAATCCTTCTGGACCTAAATAAGAAATGTTAAACCCAAATATTTGTATCCTTAGGCTGTGAGAAAAATGCTTTTGTTTACTCTGTTTACTTTGTATTCACTAGACATGAGGAAGTCCCAATTCCTATTTGAGTCTAGTTATATAAAGTAAAATTATTTAAGTCAAATAGACTGTATAAGTGAGTGAAAAATAGAATTTTGTACTTCGCATTCTAATTAGCAAGGTTTTTCTGCCTCTTTGTGCATGCGTTTGGTTAAGTGCTGCATATTCCATGAATTTTTTATTTAAAATTTTTTAATGGAAGTATTGCCATTTGGAAATTCTTGACCTCTGCTGCAGGAGCTTGTGGAGGATAGAAAGTTTTAATTTGATTCAGAAAGGTGTTACAAACATTCATGGAAGAACAGTCCATCTTGTGCTGTTAAACACAAAAGCAGATAATCCTTGGTTTGCAAAGTTTTGCAAGCACAAACTGCAGGAGTTGGCAGAGTTTACTGAGAGAGGAAGAATATTGTATGCTGGTTCTGCTTTCATATTCTTTCCCTGTTACTGGTCTCTGTCAAATAGAAAATATCAAGCTGTCTGGATGCTTTGTAGTGCTATTTTTAGGGTCTTACTGTATATGTATGCTTAGAGAAGTTTAAAAATCCCACATAAAGTAGAAATGTACAAAGTGAAAATAAAACTTCATTTCTTCCTCTGAATATTATTGATGTTGTTGTGCTGTTCGTGATTCTTCTTAGTGAAATTGATGTTTGGGTCCCTGAGCCAGATCACTCTGAAGTTCCTGCTGAGTGGTGGGATGCAGATGCAGATAAATCCCTTCTAATTGGAGTTTTTAAACATGGTGAGTAACATGGATGACTACGTATGTACTTGCCCACCCCTCAGTATAAACACCTAACATTTAGTTTTTTATAGCTTACTCTGGAAGTTGAACTTATGCCAATTTTTTCTTTATAGGTTATGAAAAATACAACACTATCAGAGCAGACCCAGCACTGTGCTTCTTGGAAAGGGTTGGCAAGCCAGATGAGAAAGCAGTTGCTGCCGAACAGAGAGCAAATGATTATATGGATGGGTAGGAGCACTTAAATTGGGCATGAATGTTTCAGGGCCTTCAAGTAAACAAGACTGAATTTGCGTGTTGAACATTCTTCTCTTCTTAACTGGTTTTATACTAGTTTGATGTCAAAGTTGTGAAGAATTCTAGTTTGATTTTACTACCACACAGTGCGAGAGAGTTAAGAACATTGTAACAGAACCACTGAAGTTTGGGATTTTACAGTTAAAGGAAAAATGCAGCAACTAGTTGTTAACAAGAACTCTACCTTGTGTTGCTGTATGAGAAGTATTACTTAGACTGAAGTGCAAAAGCCTTCGTAGGCACAGAGTACTACAGACCTTTTTAACTTGATTTTAGGTCAGTCAGCTTGGCGTATTAGTCTTGTGTAGCTAACCAGTGACCCCAGTAGATCAATTTGAGTATCATTAATAATTACGGAAGGGGAAAACTGCTTTTCTTCACTGCTTCGTCAGTGAGATTAGCAGCCATGGTCATAAAGAACATCTTCAAATGAGATAGTGAACTGGGGAAAGTGGAGGGAGCAAGATTCAAGCCAAAGCTGCCATGAAGTATTTTCCTCATTTCAAATAGAAAATGAAGTACAGTATATCTAACTAAATTTAAATGAGTTCTGCTTAATTGAAGAGAGTTTGAGGACTTCTAAAATATTACTAAGATGGATTCTTTTTTGTGTTGAAATTCTAACAGGGATGTAGAAGATCCAGAATATAAACCAGCACCAGCAATGTTTAAAGATGACATAGAGGTACAGTAGGCACCTATTAATAGCTCCTTTTAACACTCTTTGAATGTAATACTTCCACCTTTTCATTGAGCAAATTATTACATTTTTCTATATTTATCTAAATTTGTAAAACTTATTCCAACTGTTTCTGCAGCTGTGTGGGTGCAGGACATGGGAGAGAATTGCTGTATAATTCTGTTCTTTGCATTGTTAGCCATTTGTCCAAAGTATCTGTCACTCTTGCTCTTTGTCATATTCATAAATTGGCTATAAGATGTAAGTTTAATCTAAACCTCTGGAGAGGGCTACCTTTTAAATTTTGCTTTACTTCTGTTTTCCTACAGGATGATGTTTCATCCCCAGGTGATCTAGTAATAGCAGATGGAGGTAAAGACATAAAACTTCATATCTCAGCTAATTCAATCTATTTTGAATTATTTAATTCTGCTGACTTTAAGCTAAAATGTGTTCAGATTGCTTAGTGTAGAACCATAGGCACCAGCAATGTTTAACATGTTTATTTTTCCTGTGACTTTGTTTTAATATAGATGGACAAATGATGGAAGGAGACAAAATCTATTGGCCCACTCAGTCTGCCTTAACAACACGTCTTCGCCGCCTGATAACAGCTTATCAGCGAACAAGTAAAAACAGGCAGGCCCAGCAGATCCCGTCAGCATTCCCAATACAACCTAGTATGATGCAGCCTCCATATGAGGAAGCTGTTTTAAACCCAAAGATGGCTGCTAAGATTGAAAGACAGCAAAGGTATGTAAAGCATGCAAATACACATTTTTTAATATATACTTATATTAAAAATAGCAAATAAATAATAGTTGTTAGCTGTGTGAAATAGTGAAGAAAATGATGCAACTTTAATTTTTTTTCTTGCTGATCAAGATGGACAAGAAGAGAAGAAGCCGACTTCTACAGAGTTGTCTCCACATTTGGAGTCGTGTTTGATCCAGAAAGGGGGCGATTTGATTGGACCAAATTTAGAGCAATGGCTAGACTACATAAGAAAACAGATGAGAGCTTAGAGAAGTACTTGTATGCATTTATGTCAATGTGCCGGAGAGTCTGTCGTCTCCCCTCAAAAGAAGGTGGGTTTATGTATTTTACTTCTAGTTTTATCTTTAATTTCTGTTGCCAGGGCTGATTTCCAGAAGGTTCTTCTTTCATGTGTTCCAATATAAAAAGGGGGGAGAAGGAAATAAGGAAACATGTCAAGTGTAAAATTGAAAGCTTATAATGGAGAGACATGTATTAACCGATTAAAGCTATCTCCTAGAACTGATTTGTGGTGCAGGTTTTTTCCCAGATTCTTATCTTTTTTTTTGTTTGTTTTAATACAGAACTCATAGACCCAAACATCTTTATCCAGCCGATTACAGAGGAGCGTGCTTCTCGGACTTTGTATCGCATTGAACTCCTAAGGAAAGTGCGGGAACAGGCCCTTAGACACCCACAGTTGTTTGAACGACTAAAACTATGCCAGCCAAACCCAGACTTACCTGTCTGGTGGGAATGTGGGACTCATGACAGGGATTTACTTATTGGAGCTGCTAAACATGGAGTTAGCAGGACAGATTATCATATTCTCCGTGATCCTGAACTCTCATTTATGTCTGCCCAGAGGAACTATAATCAAAATAAAGTGGTACTCTCAAGGACTTCTACTCCACTTCTCCATCAGTACCAGATGGCATTATCTGCTTCTCCTCTTACATCTCAGTCAAGGTTGTCAGATGCTAAAGTGAATGCTTTTGAGGACACAAAAGCTAAAAATGAAAATCTGAAAGAGGACCCTCAGTCTTCTGAAGAGGAATCTATGTCTACAGAAGAGACACAAACAGTAATGAAATCTGAACCTTTGAGTCCAAGAAATGGCACGGCAATGCAAAATACAGACCACAAACCTAGTGTGAAGACTGAAACAGACAGGCGCATGGTGGCAGCAAGGACAGAGCCTCTAACTCCAAACCCAGCTTCTAAAAAACAGAGAGTCAGCAAAAGGGGATCTGACTCTAGCTCTGACTCAGACTCTGACTCAGATAGATCATCCTGTTCTTCCAGGTCATCTTCTTCATCCTCTTCGTCTTCATCATCTTGTTCACACTCTCGATCAGGCTCTAGCTCTTCATCATCTTCATCTTGTTCTTCAGCATCTTCATCCTCATCATCGTCATCCTCATCATCGTCATCGTCGTCATCTTCATCGTCTGAAGAGAGTGATAGTGATGAAGAGGAGGCACAAAAACGTGGTATGTGTGTAGTCTTACTTCTGCAGTATAACTCTTAAACTGAACAAGTTTATTCTTAATAGAAAAATGTCTAAAAAAGGATATTAAATCCCACAAAATAAACTTAAATAAACATATTTTCTTGATTCTTTAAATGAATTGGAAGAATTCGAGGGATACAGCATTTTCTTTGCTTCATATCAGTGCGTTGGATGAGATACTTGAGATATGTTGACTGATTCTCTAAGCAAGCTTACCATGCAGGTGGTTCACATCTGGGAAGGGAGTTGAGCAGCTAATGTTTTCTGGAAATATATATTCTATGTGCATTCCCTACTACCATTTATTTTTCTTCTTAAATGCAGAGATTCTTTTGGTTTTCCCTCCTTGATTTTTTTGCACTTGCTCACCTCTCTTTGCAGCTTACTTATTGTGCTTTCATGTAATCTGCAGGATTCCTTCTGGCCAGGCTATGGAGTAATGCAAGCTGCTTTTTCTTGTAAACTGGAGGTGGCCAAGCAGTGTACTTGCACTGAATGTTTTCAAATACTGTGTACCTGGCTAAAAAAGACAGAGGTGACTGTAGAGCACAGGACCAAAAAACACAGAAACATTTGTGAAAGCTTCAAAGAAAAAGCAAAAACCTCTGATCAGTGAAGTGATGTAAAATTTTTAGTAAACCGGCCAATCATTTAATACATTCCTTATTTTGATACTACAAAGTCTCCTCTACTCTTGCCCCTTGAAACTTAGAATGTAGAAAGATCTCTCTACTGTGCTAACAAATGGGAATAGAAAAAGAAGGATGAAAGTTAGGCAGTGGTATTACACATAAGTGAATAATCTTTCTCTCCTCACCTCCCCCCAACCCCCTGCCATCTCAGGGAAAAGGCATTGTGTTAATCACATGGATCCTCTCATCTGTGGAAATGACAAATGGAAACTATAGGGTTAATTTACTGGGAAAATGATTACTGGGCAAGTAAAATGCCACTGAAACAAAATAATTAAGATGCTGCTGCTTGTAGCAGTGGAAGAACCTTTTCAGAGGAAACAGTTGTATGCAAACATTAAAACAGAGAGAGAAAAAGGATGCTTATACAACATAAATATTTAGATCTACGTGGTGGATACTATAACATGTGCTACAAGTCCAAATATTAGGCTTGCTTTCTGCCAGCTCAGTCTGTTCAGCCAAGTAATTGTGCCATCCTCAGATTGCAGTGTCTCATAAATCAGTCAGCCTTTCTTCTTGTGGCTATTTTGCTGTAAGTTGGTGTTGACAAGATTAGTAAACGCTGGAAAACTCTCTTAACATCATCTGCATTTTAATTTCAAGACCAGGTTCTCTTTCATATCTTGTACAGTGATCATGGACCCTTGGCATACTTCTCACATTTGAAACATCTTTTTAGGAGAGCTAAATTCTATCAGATGACTCAATACATAGCTACTGTTAAGGACAAATTTGAGTTCTATACAGATGTCCCTCAGTACTAGTACTCTTAATCTGCTGATGTAGTATTTACATATTCAGGCAGCACCTGACTATTTTCCTGTGTCATAGTGAAACTTGCATTGTTGTCTGGGTGGAGGCAAAAGTAAAATAGCAATGAGAAGTATAACAAAGTCAGAGGACACACTGGAAAGATACTAAGAAGAAATCCTCTGTCACTAAAATTTAAAAAATGAAATAGTACAGACAGATGTGTCCCAAGACATGGAACATCCAGCATTCCATCCTGAAAATTTTTTTGAAGTTGCATCCCAATGGATTTGCCATGTCCTGGTGATAGACATCTTTCCTTTCAATTTAACTCTATATTTTAGTGCATGTTGGCTTACAAAGGAAGTATGTTAAAATAAGTAAGGACTGTCGATAAGATTCCTGTGAAGCATGTCTGTTTTCAGATAGCTAAATGTTCAACATGTTGAGCTCTTGAAAAATAGGAGTATGAGTGGAATTTAAATGCCTAGCAAAGGATCAGCAGTCATGCTGAAAAACCTAACAGATTAGTTCTTCAGTTTAACTGGTGTTTGGACTTTCTCTGAACATTGTGTGTGTTTCGTTCACCTGAACTTCTTACAATGAATGTTTAACTTCCTTACGACATCAAATGATGTTAGCATTTTTATTTAGCAGAAGGAACCCCGCATATAAAAGCATATGATGAAGAGAGTGTAGCCTCTCTGAGTACAACACAAGATGAGACGCAAGACAGTTTCCAGATGAACAATGGGACACCAAATTCCAGTTATCTCCTACAAGGTGGATACATGTTGGCTGCCTCCTATTGGCCAAAGGCAAGTTTATAATGCTATTTTGAAAACCAAAGTTGTAGGTGAAGGTGAGATATGACATTAGTATCCCATTATGTATGTTAAAACCATACCACTGAGGTGTAGGAAGATCTTGGAAAAAAACCCAGAATTTCATTCATGGTAAATTATAGTAAAATTTTCACAAAGCATTTTGTTCATCAGTTGTACAGCTGTATCTGTAAAAGAGAGAATGTGCATATAGGAAACAAAACTGGAAAGGAAGCATATTTAAGATGCATGATCTTAAGTCTGTGAGAGGAATTGTTTAGTGTAACCCAAAAGAATGTAAAAATGAAATAGCAAGAAATCAGTTAAGCTAAATATTAAAAAAAAAAAAAAAAATCTTGAATAGTAGTGGGACTCCTTCAGCTACATTGCAAGATCCTAAGTCATGTTAAAGTATAGGCTGGCTGAAGCACTGGTGTAAAACAACTTCTGTGTTAAAACTTAACTATATGATTCCATGTGGGAATTTGTGAAATTATTGAAATTCTAAGGTATACTTTGAAAAGGTCATAACATTAAGTGGCTAAGTGATGAGAGCAATGGCATACTTGTTGACAGGTGGTGAAATTTAAGTACAGAGGTGACTTTCACAAACTTTTACAGGGGATTGGTACAAATACAGGAACTTTGAAAACAGAAATCTTTCAAGTCCGAGTCTAGTGATTAAGAATGTTGTAATTTCATTTCTTTTTAGAATTAAAGATAATACATAAATGTAATATGTACAGTGTTGGTAAGCATTACTCATAAAAAATATTTTCTCTGATTTATAGGATCGAGTTATGATTAATCGACTTGACAGTATTTGTCAAACAGTGTTGAAAGGTAAATGGCCTTCAGCAAGAAGGAGCTATGACAGTAATACGGTGGCCTCTTTCTACACAACCAAGCTTCTGGATAGCCCAGGTGCTGCTGCAGATTACATTGAGCCCAGTGCACCAACACCCCCTCTTGCAGGTGTTAAAGAAGAATATGATCAATCACCACAGATGTCAAAGGTGAAGAAGCATGTACGAGAAAAGGAGTTTACAGTGAAAATCAATGACGTATGTTTATTTTTATTGCCCTAGGACCTGATTGCGATTGCGGTGTGCGGCATGCTTTACCTGCAAGTGGCTGCCTGCTCTCACTCTCACTTCCTTCACACACTTGTTTGTGGGTATTTGGGTCTGCTGCTTCTGGGCATTGAGTGTTTGGGTTTTGGGTTTGTTTTGGGGGTTTTTTTTGGTGGGTGGAGGTGGTTTTTTGGTTTGGTGTTTTTTTGTGGGGTTTTTTTGGGTTTTTTTTTTTTGTTTGTTTGTTTGTTTTTGTTGGGTTTTTTTTGCTTTATTATTTTTTTATTTGCATGAGCCACTGGAAGGAATCATTATATCTCTCTCTGAATTGAGATTTTGCCATTCTGGTGCTTCCTCAGAGAGCCTGTTTTATGCTGTTTCTAAGAAGTCTGGTTAGTAATAAAAGCTATTTCTGTTGTTCGGCTTTTTTTAAGACATTTCAGCATGTCCTATCCAGCAAGCACTTTATTATTTCATGGCCTTTTAGAGGGTTATATGTAAGTTTCCCAGTCTAAATGCAGGCTAGAAGCTTCAAACATTATTCTTATCTATAGTTTGAGACCTGTTCGTAGCACATAAAAATGTATGAAAATTTCCTCTTGTAATTGGGTTTGGCATTTCTTTTAAGACTGGATTATTGAGGTAGACAGCTGTTCAGTGTCTGGATTTTTCAGTTACAATAGTAGATAATTTAAAATTTATATTCACAGAAGCAATTCCATGGAATTTCTGTTCAGATTTGTTTTTTACATGGAGGAGAAGCCGGGCTTGTTTTAAGGTTCATTCTTCCTCAGTTCTTCTGGAGTAACTGTTTGTATGTGAGAATCCTGATTACGAAGTAGTCATTTCTGTTTCAGAAGAGACTCTTCTAACCCTGGCATTTATTTAACAGGAAGGTGGTTTGAAATTGACTTTTCAGAAGCAGGGACTGTCTCAGAAAAGGCCATTTGAAAGTGAGGAAGGTGCATTGGGGCAGCAGCAATACCTGGCTCGACTACGTGAACTCCAGAATGCCTCAGAAACCAGCCTTGTCAACTTCCCTAAATCACTCCCCAAATCAGGTATGTAAAATGTCAAAGGGAATAAGGGTTAGTATCAACTCTTATCTCCTGGGTTCTTCTCTGGAAGAGAGGTGTTTGCAGTGTTGTTTGGTCTAAACCACAGCCTGGGAGAATCCTCTCCATTCTGTTAGGGAAACTAGTCACCTGAGTTGAGGCATGAGATTGGACCACATGAGTGCTCTCTCACAGTGTCAGTTACTGTAACATTCATTTTTTAGAATGATGCATTTGTATATTATAATCACTCCCATAAGAAGATTTGATTAATGAAGTGCATCACTGTACGCTTACAGTTACCAATTTAACTCTGAACTCACTATGGCTTGCTTCTAAGTAAAGATGAAGAATTCCAAGTTTATGCTCATGTCAGTTTGCACTCTTCATATTCTTTCATGTGTCTTGTGCAAAGAAACAGTGGGGGACGATAGTCTGGAGTCAGTTTTCGGCTTATAGCCAAAGCTTATATCTTACTTTCCTTAAAAATATTAGTAGATATACACTGACAAGTGAAAATGAACCTAAAGTAGGCAGCTAAAATTTAGATTAAAATACTCAGAATTACTGGAGCTGGGTGCTTGATTTAGGCCAGCTTCTGATTAAAGGACTGCAATTCATTGAGGTTGTGTACATACATGGATGAGATTTCATTTAAACAAACATACTACCCTTCACTTGCATTTTATACTTCCTTGGTTTGTTGCAACACAGAATCGTAGAATAGTTAGGGTTGGAAAGGACCTTAAGATCATCTAGTTCCAACCCCCTGCCACGGGCAGGGACAGCACACACTAAACCATGTCACCCAAGACTCCATCCAACCTGGCCTTGAACACTGCCAGGGATGGAGCATTCGCAACTTCCTTAGGCAACCCATTCCAGTGCCTCACCACCCTCACAGTAAAGAACTTCTTCCTTATCTCTAACCTGAACTTCCCCTGTTTAGGTTTGAACCCATTACCCCTTGTCCTATCACTACAGTCCCTAATGAAGAGTCTCTCCCCAGCATCCTTGGAGGCCCCAACTTGTTATAAACATGTATTTAGGTATGTCTGCCTTTGTGCGTGTCTGATATCAGCACGTTTTATCAGCTCTCCTCCCTGTACAGATTTATTTGGAGGGGGTAGGAGGACAGTAATAGGAAACTTAGGTGGTAAAATGGCTTTTCAGAGCCTGATACTAATAGTGTTTTAAACAGTCATAAAACAATAGGCAATTTCTGTTAGATATTACATGTAGAAATTATATGCACTTGCACTACTTCAGGTAATTTTATTTCCTTTTGTTATTCAGCCACTTTCTTTGTTATGAACAATTCAAGCATGTGAGAACTTATTTTGTTGCATTATTAACTAGGTACTTCGAGTCACTTAACAGCCAGTGCCAATGGAGTCATAGCTGACAGTCAGCCTCCAGTCAAAAAGAGAAGAGGAAGAAGGAAGAATGTGGAAGGAGTTGATGTCCTCTTTATAAACCGAAATAAACAGCTGAATCACGTAAGTAAACCTGATTTTGTATCCAAAAATAAGGTCCAAATTATTGTTAATCCCTTAACTGAGCATAACCAGCTGTCAACATGCAACAAAAACTTTATTATTCAAAACTGTTGGGTTTGGGTTTTTTCCTGACATTGTTCACTGACAGTTCATGACTACACAAATGAGAAGTGGTAGAGTTCTACTAAATATTAGATATGTACAATACTTGTAACTATTTTTAAAAAGTAAATTTAATTCTAGTTTTGATGAACTGTAATTAAAGTGTTATTAAAAACTCGATATTCGACCTAGCAACACCTTCTGACATCCTTTCCTGTAACATCTGCCACAGGACCTGATTGTACAGTGACTTAAAGGGAACTATTTATGGTATGAGTAGTCTCTCTTAGTCCTTCAGTGTGTGCATAATGATCTGCAGGACTGTGACCTTCATTGTATCATACATGAAATAATTGTGATGGTTTGTTTTCTGTGGAGAACTTTGTCAAATGTCTTGAATTTCTCCAGGTTAATCCAGGTATTAACTCCAGTCAAGTTACTGCAGGAATAAACCCAGCACTCACTCACACACAGTCCCAAGGCATGCTTGATGCAGAGAGTCCAGTTCCTGTTATTAACCTAAAAGATGGAACAAGGCTTGCAGGTGATGATGCCCCCAAAAGAAAAGATTTGGAAAGGTGGCTTAAAGAACATCCTGGATATGTTGAAGATTCAGGGGCTTGTATTCCTGTGAGTATTCCTTTCAGCTCTGCTTCAGCTAAATAGTAAAACATTTCTCACAAGTTGTATTTGGGTTTATGTTCCATGCTACGTGAAATTACTCCTTCTTTGTTCTTCTATTTTGTTGAGGAAAAGGAGAATGTCCATTTCTTTTTACATAGTTTAAGCTCCAAAAGCCTTCCTTCTCCTTCAAGTATGTAATTGCCCAAAAAAGCAATACTAAACAAAGACATTTGATCTTTGCCTAATTTCACCCAAGATTTAAAAAAAAAAAAAAAAAAAAAAATCTAGATAAGAAAACTCATGTTACCCTGATGCTAATGATGGGAGCTGAAAATGTGTAACAGCATATTTAGTGATGTGCCAGGGGATTAAAGACTTTACTGTGGGATGTATCTCATACCTACGTTGTAGTGCAGTGGTAGTGATGTTTCTATGGGTATGACATTCTCATCATGCAACCTCTGAATTTGAGATTTGGTAATGTTGAACAGAATGTAAGGAAATAGTATATACAGCGTCTGGAATAATAACCTTATTTCTCCATAAACATGTTAAAATACAAAACAGTAGCAATCTTTCTGACAATTAAAGCACTGTTGAAAACTGAAAATTAGTAAAATAAAGCAATGGGTACAGGCATCAGTGAGAGGGTTTAGTGATGTTTACTGAGCTGCATATTACATGATTGTGATTAGTAGATTAGTATTGTTACTAGAATATTTCTGAAATCGATGATGACTTCAAATGAATGCCTGACTCAAGAGATTGCACAGGTATCTTAACATTTTTAAAAGTTATACCAGAAAGATATTGGGCTTTTTGATTCCTTTACAACAGAGGATGCAGCTGCATGATGGCAGGCCCAAACAAAAAAGGCACCGTTGTCGAAACCCTAATAAACTGGATGTTAATAGTTTGACTGGTGAAGAACGTGTTCAGCTCATAAATAGAAGAAACGCAAGAAAGGTATTTAACTGTTTCCATTCTGATGTTCCCCAAATGAAAAGTTACCTAAAATGAAGAACTCTGTATACTACACTTGCTAAAATACTGTGTATAAAGGAAAGGGTTTTGTTTTAAAGTTTTGGTACAGAGCAAGAAAGTCACTCACAATCTTCTAGTAAATGTTTTGAGACTATGCAAATATGTAAGATATGGCTAGAAATTTACCCTGTAGTTTATGTTCAGATAGAACTGAACACAATATATTGCAATATTTGTGCCCTTGACTAATGCAGAGACATGGCCATTGAAATACACGTTGTTCTGAGGAAAGTGGGAAATGTTTATATGCTCTTATATTAGGGTCAGGAGCTTTGTGCATCTCTAGAGGAGGGTCAGGCAGAATTTTGAGAGTCTCTCATTTCTTCAGTGCTGTCTCAACAGCAGCTCTAGAGAGGAACTTATGTGGTGCTAGTCTCCTAAAAAACAGCCCCTGGGCTGCTCTACAGTAGGCCATACCCTGAGGAATCTTTTCAAAGTTGATGATCAATGAGTGAGAGATTTGATCCCTGCTTGCTCTAAAAGTCTGTGTTTTCATGATGGCTTTTTTTCTCTAATAAATCTCCGTACCATAGTTGAGACTCCTGTTAATTTATTAATCTCAGTTTTCCCATTTATAAGCTGTCCTGCACTTCTCTGAATCACCAAACTCAATTTGACTTACTTTCTTTTTTAAGTTCAGTTCTACATCTAGTAGCAGGTGGTGAGGGGACCAAAAGTAGCCTAGAAAATGTGAGTTTAAATTGCAGTTTATAGAGAGAGCTGAGTAGAAGCTGGAATTCTTTTTCCTTTCTTTTTTTTACCACTTCTTCTTTCTTTCTGGATATGAATGATAAGTCTGATTAATTTGAAAGATGACTTTCCTGTTGTGATTTCATTAGGACATGCTGTTAGCAATCTTAACTTGGCCTTTTTTGCATGGAAAAAATACAAGAAATAATTTCACACGAGAAGCAGAGCCTGTTAAGAAAAGTATTTTTAGAAGTTGACTGAGAGGATAGAATATGGCTGTTACATGGATAAAGGAAAGATTTAACCGGACTGTAGTTATAACCTTCTTGCTAAGACTTGGCCACTGTTGTTCTCTATTTATGTGGTTGTTCTTCCGTTTATTGCATGTCTGAATCATCTCTGACACTAAACATTAGTCAGAATGTGAAATATTGAAGTTGCAAAGTGTAAGTTTAATAGATGAGTTTGCGTTTAGTAGGCTTAGAACAAATCCAGAGTATCTCACATATACCATGAGGCATTGCTGAAAAGCTATGCTATACTCATTGATAATTTCAAGTGAGACTTTATTTGTATTGTTCTGTATAAAAGGCAAAAAATGAAACAGTGTCAGGTGTGAATGTTGCCTTTTCTTCTTACGAATAAGAAGTGTTTCCTGACTTCTGTCTTCTGCTTCCCAGGTTGGGGGTGCCTTTGCTCCCCCTCTGAAGGATTTGTGCAGGTTCTTGAAAGAAAATCCAGAGTATGGAGTGGCTCCTGAATGGGGAGAAGTTGTAAAACAGTCTGTGAGTATTTGCAGAACAAGATAACCATGGCATGAAATATATCTTAAAAACATGGCAAACAGGAAAAAAGGCATGCCAAAAGGCGTGCTTTTCCTTTCTGGTATTATATTAAATGTGGAATGTGAGTCAATGTTAGCTTTTTTCCGCCAGCTCAATTCCCTAAACTGGGTTGTTGGCACAGCTGTGAGTAGGAGGAAGGGAGGGACAGTGGCTGGCAACCCCAAATTAGAGATTTGGGTGAAAGCACTATCATACTGTGGCTTTCTCATCTCTTAAATGTAGCTTTGAAGGTTTGGGAACATTAATATAATTTTAAATATTTATTTTACTTTTTAATTAATTAACTTTCATTGTGTACCTTTAAGAAATTACTATCCTCAATAAAAATTTAAATAAAGTATTAATACAGCTATTTTCTACTACTATTACATAGCTGGTATCTCTTTCATTTTAAGTGTCATTGGCTCAAATATGGTGTATGGTTCTGAGTTCGTTCCCCGTTTGTTTTGAAGATAAGAACATAATTTTAAGAAGTTGTGTTGTATAATAAAGAATGGTTTCTGGTAACCCAGTTAATCTTCCATTCCATGTGTCTAACAGAAGTGATGATACTTTTGTCAGTATTCTTCTGAAGTCTGTTTCCTCACCTACTTACTGTAACATGTCTATTAGCATAGTAATTTATGCGATAAAATATATTTATGCCACACCTTCAGCCTCTGGCAAAGAAATTACCAAGTTAAATCTTTTTTCTAGTTCACTGTCAACAGCACCTGTAATCTTTGTGTGAAGTTCTAAATGCCAGTCTTTCCAGTACCCTTGTGGGACCTTCTGGTAGAAAAATAGGTAACTAGGAACAGGATTAGACTGCAGTGAATAGAGGTATAAATAACAGCAGAATTACTTTGAGAATTTAGTAGTTATCCACAGAACAGAAGAACAGAGCATGAGCTCTGAATTCCTCTAGTTTCATTAGGCTAGCTTAAATTAGAGATACTTGCTGGGGCAAAAAAAAGGCTTTATTGTGGTATGGATGTGAGTAATAGTTGATCTTGCAATTGCCATTTACAAGACAAATTTTTAAGACAGTGCATTTCGAAGAGAATATTAGTGTCCATTACAAATCTTTCTTTGTTGTTAGGTAGGAGGGCTTACAGAGGTGAAGTAATACTGTGCAAGCCCTAAAAAGAAGTGCTGTAAATTTTATTTTAATTGAACTCCAGTGTTCGTTCTTAAGTTTATGGACAAGGTGAAATACGAGGATGTTAAACAGACACTAGCAATAATAAAAAGGGCTCGGAGATTGTTGGTCTGTGTGCAATCACACATTTATATTTAACTTTAAATTGAGTAATTTTTTTAATTAAACTGACAAATTATTTCAGTGTGGTAATACTGCAGAGCAGTGCTGGTTTAGATGTTGAATTGAGATTGCTCTTATAACTAGCTGTATTTGGCTTGATCTGCAAATAAACCTCTAGGGATAAGTTAGCAGAGAGTCTGAGAAGATACCTGTGTAGACCTCACTGTGGAAACGGGTGTTCAGATATTTGAGATGTGACAGCACAAAGTCACCACAAATTCCAGTGAGCTGTCTGAAGATCAAGCTGCTGTGCTAACATACCAGCATCATCTTTGACCATGCTACTGTATGCTTGGGTTTTTTGTTTGCTTTTCCATCTTTAAGCTCTCAAAATCCTAACAACACCCAATGCATCTCTTGCAGGGGTTTCTTCCAGAAGGTATGTTTGACCGTATTCTCACTGGACCTGTTGTGCGGGAAGAAGTGAGCCGGCGAGGAAGGCGCCCCAAAAGTGAGATTGCTAAGGCTACAGCAGCTGCAGCAGCTGCCACCGCCGCAGGCGTATCGGTTAACCCTCTGCTAGCTAATGGATTGCTTCCCGGAGTGGATCTGCCCAGTCTTCAGGCCTTACAGCAAAACCTGCAAAATCTGCAGTCGCTGCAAGTGACAGCAGGATTAATGGGAATGCCGGCTGGTTTAACTGCTGGAGGAGAAGCTAAGAACATGGCTGCCATGTTCCCCATGCTGCTATCAGGGATGGCTGGATTACCAAACTTGCTAGGCATGGGAGGACTTCTCACAAAGTCTACAGAATCTATTTCAGAGGAAAAAAAGGGAAGCGATTCAAAGGAGGCCGATACTAAGAAAGAAAGGACAGAAGACCAAAATACAGATACTGGTGGTGAAAACTCTGTTTCAAGTTCTCCCTCAACATCCTCTGCTGCTGCAGCTGCCAATCCTCTCTCTCTTAACCCTTTACTTTTGTCCAACATACTTTACCCAGGGATGCTTCTCACTCCAGGCCTTAATCTTCATATCCCAGCTTTGTCTCAGTCTAGTATTTTTGATGTACAGAACAGTGAAAGCAATGACACAGGCTCAGCGAAGCCCACAGAAAAAAAGGAGGAAAATTCTAGGGTTAGAGATCAGGAAGACAAAGGGGGAACAGAGCCAAGCTCTCACAATGAAAACAGCACAGATGAGGGTTCAGAAAAAGCAGATGCTTCATCTGGATCTGATAGTACATCATCTTCATCTGAGGATTCAGATTCTAGCGATGAAGACTGACCCTAGACTCTGCACTTAAATTATAAACTGATTTTGTTCTTTATTTCATTGTAAATAACCCAGTGTTGAGTGCATCAATGATTTGCTGACCGAACATTTCAGTATTTGTTTAGAAGTGCAAACTGCTTTCAGAGACGTTTTGCATGTAATATTTCTTGAAGTTCATAAGTTTCTGAACTTGTATGTACTATCAAATACACAATGGTGTAAAATTACAACAAAAGGCATTATAATTTTGTTGGGGGGTTAATTTTATGAAAATAATGCTCAAGTAAGAGCTGTATATTTAATATATTTGCAGTGAACACAGAATACTTTATGCATATTATTGATTTAATTTGAATATAGTTTTACAGCCTCCTTGACACTTATAATTTACAGATCAAAACTCAGCAATAATTTGGGCAGCTAATGAATGTCATGAAAGCTGTAGAATCTACATCACCATCCATTGCTTTAATTACATGAAAATGCTCTAGTGTTGTGATGCACTGCTGTTTCCAATTCAGGTACAAGTGTGTTTAAAAGAAGATAAATTTTTCCCAATCAGCCAATTAAACTGGCTACCTGTTACCTCAGCTGAGTTAGTTTAGGAAGTTTACATTGGTTTCTATTACTTGTTTTCAGGTTTTGTTTTGTTTTCTAAAGACATCCTGTATATCATGTTAAAATCTGAGTTATTTGAGATAAGAGTGTTGGGTTTGGTTTTTTTCCCCTTATTACAACTGTTCTTTTTTGACAGCAGTAGGGGGAAATTAAAGCAAAAACTGTCTTATCTCATGCAACTTGGCACCATGTAGATCTATTTAGTTTACACCTTGCAAAGTTTTGGGCTCCCTCTGCAGAATTTAAAGTCCCAGAATGAGGAGTAGTTTCCCCAAGACTCAGAAGAGGCAAACTGTCATAAAGTGCCACTGAAAAGACCTTTCAACACTGCATACTTCATGTAAAAATTGTTTGTTTGCTTTGTTTGTGTAGATTTCTATTTGTGTTTTATGTCATAAAACTTCCTGGAGTTACCAGTTTTAATAATGGTAAATAAAGTACAGATAGTTTTGAACTCCTTTTGAGTTTAAACTTCTCTGCAGATTTAAATCTGACTATTAAATATTACCCAAAATCATTTTTGGGATATCACTTCCTATGTTATGCTGAGTTACCCACTGAAGAAAAAGCACTTTGAATAGTAAGGAAGACAAATTATTCTTAGAAACCACAGTAACAGGGCATAAGGCATCTGTCTAAGTCCAAATCCTTAGAACCCTTTACTATATAAAATCTGTCTAAGATTTGATGTGTGATATTGATTCCTCCTCCTTCTTAAGCTGCTATTACTCTGACACAGTCGAGGCCCAGATTCACATTTACGGAAGTTCTGAACTGACTGAAACTTCAGTTGACCTTGGTTACATCATTCGTGGTTCAAGAATAGGCAAGTGTTAACAGAAAATAGATACAGGTACTAGTAGAAGTTCATTGAAAAAGCTTTACAAAGGGATAAATTTAAAAAAAAAAAAAAAACAAAAAAAAAAAACACACAAAACACAAAAACTGTATATTTTGATATAGTTCTGTTGCTTGCTTGTACAGTAAAACAACTGTGTTGTTTTTTATCAAGAACTTTACCAATGAAATATAAGTTTATGTGCAAAATAACTAGCCCCATGATTAGAAGCAGTATTACATGTAATTACACAACTATACAAGTACCATTTGGATTGTGCTGGTTACGTATTTTCCCGAATAGTATTCTGACATTTGGCCCTTCACGCAGTGTCTTAGCAATAGTGAAAATTAAAAACTGCCAAGAGAAGGGGGCAGCAATTCTTCATCATGGGAAAAAAAAAAAAAAAAGAAAATACTACTTAATATTTTGCCCTTTGTAATATAGCACTTTTAATTAACTAGGATGCATCTATGAAATAGCCAAAGTTTTAAAACAGTTATGAACTTAGTTTGCTGATGGAGTATGTCAACAATGCCATCACTTCCCACCCTTCCCCCTCAAAACAAATCTTAAATCTTGTGGCTAAAACCTAATTTATATCAGATTTATGAAAGAAAGTATTTTCCTAATTATGGTCAAGTGAGTTTGGTTACCATTCTAGTGATTCTTTCTATGTAGTAAGGCAATTACAGTTTCAAGTAATGAAGGCTGGTGTAGACTTGAACATAATATATTGGATTTATTTTTAGTTGGTTTGAACCAGAAGGGGAAAATATGTCCCACTATCAGCTAAACTATATGCAAATATGGTTGTATAAAGTTAAGGGTTATAAGGAAACCTCAGTAGAATTACACTAATACTGAAGTTAAAAGAATATCCAAGGTGATGATAAAGTGTGTGTTGGTAGTTACTAAAAGAACCTTAGCTGTTATTGCCTTGTATTTCTATCTCTTGTTTCAGGCTTCATGATCCAAGTCTTAGTCCAGGTTTTTTTTTTTTTTTGGACATTTGCAATATTTGCCAGTTGTGTTCTGTGTAGTCTGAATTTGCTTTCTGTAGTTGAACAAGCGTCTTAAAAAGTCATTTGTAATTTATTGAATTACTTTCTATGATGTTCTATAGAGCAAATGGAAGTTTAATTATTTTTTATTAAACATATTCTTTGACTACCCACGATGTCGGCCTCAATATGTGAAAATAATGCTGTCTGTGTAAGGATTAAACCTGTGGCTTTCAGCAACAAAAGCTAAGTTTTAGTGTTAAGCTCTAAAATGGAATATTAAGACTTTAAAAAAATCAAACCAAGGATGTTTCTCTGGGAATCAATTTCCTGTTGTCATACAAGCAATGTAAGCAGTTGTTCCAGTCTTCCAGTAGTTAAGAGTCAGAAAGGAGTATATGGGTCTAGGTTCTGGTCTAAAAGTTGACTTAATGTGAAATTATGATGCACCTGATGTTTCAATGTGAGATGTTTGAATCTTTCTTTTAAAATTCTGCATTACTAAATATTTTAATTATGTACACAGCACTTACCATTGTTATTTTTCATCTGTTTTATACAGGGCCTGGACATTTCTCCTGACAGTTGTCTCCTGGCTGTCAGGTGCCGCCTTATTCTAGCCTGTCGTTGCACTTCCATGATTCAGTGGTATCCTTCTTACTCCAGTCTGAATTTTGTCTTCAGATCATGATCATCCTGTCTGAGCTGCTGCTTTCTCAAATCTGTACACAGGTGATATAAATGCACATACACATATGAGCATTGTTCTCACATTCTCCTGTTTCTTTTTTCCTTGGAAGTCCCACAGGTGCCCTAATAGTACTTTTTACATGTATTTTTAGCAGGTTTGTTAGAAAAGTCATAAAAATTCATAGATTAAAAAATAGTAATAATTAAAAATAATATATAAAAACCAAGGAAAATCATGTCTTTTATTCTTACAATCAAATCGTCTTAGTCTGTAAATGCAAATATAACCAGATCTATTTTTCAGTGAAACTCTTTCCAAGGAACAGATAATCTAGGCACAGTATTAGTGTTCAATTTCTTGCACTCCTTTGAATTTTTTTGGAAACAGTATCTGGATGATTAGATGAGATTACTAACAAGGTGTCCCAGGTAAATTCCTGTTGTTTGTTGTATCTTGTCTACGAGAAAATTATTTCTGACATGATTGGTAATATATTTCTGGTTTTTTGGTCTGTCTAACAGTGCTGTTACACCATCAGAATGAATGTGTACTTCTTAATGCCTGCATTCAAGCTGTAGTGAGATGAACTGTGACTGCTGTACCTGGTTAATAGAAAGGAATCTGCAGCATAGTGTTAAACTACTTGTGATGTGGAAGTTACTAATAGTTGTATAAACAGTTTCTGATCTAGTTCTGTTACACCTGTAATTATCTTCAACATAAGAAAGCTGT
Organism: Strigops habroptila; assembly: GCF_004027225.2. NCBI lineage: Eukaryota > Metazoa > Chordata > Aves > Psittaciformes > Psittacidae > Strigops > Strigops habroptila. Next base: position 17,185,434 of record NC_044302.2, read on the forward strand.
ATCAATGTAATAGGGGATTTACACTGCTGTAGTTGACGGGCACTTCAAATTTTACATCTACATTTCTGGGACATACTGTGGAGGAGACTCATTATACCAGTGTAGCTATGGGAATTTACAAAATGACTCTCCTGCCTCATCTAAATGTCCCTCATGTTCTACAGGCAGGCGGTACCATTCCTTTGTCAACAGTCAGAGGAAAAGGAAAGAAAAATACTATATTTCCAGAACTAAACAGTGAGAAAATCTCAATCACTGTATTTTATAATCACTCATTTGTAAAATGACATTTTTCTATTAAAAAAAAAAAAATACAGCAAGGACTTCTGATGGTTAAGAGTCTCTGGTGACAAAGGTAAGTTTCAGTTAACATTTCCCTGAGAAAAACTATTCTTTTTGGAGAAATTTTTTTCTAGCTTGTAGTAATTAAGTACATGTGAGATAAGTCTTTGAAAATATTGACAATATACACAGAGGAAGGATGTTGAAATGCATTATACCTCTAGTGGTGTAAGTAAATTATATCATTACTACCTAAAGTTCCAGCCTGCCGGAAATTATAAAAATATTCTGATTGTTCTATTTCATTTTTAATGCAGCATTTCAGGAACACTGGAAATAAATACAAAGAATTTCTACGAAATAGGGTGGACTGAAATCTTGAAATGAAGTACATATAGGTAAGTATCTCTATTCAGAATAGTTACAATCCCAAAATACTGACTTAAATATTTTAGCATGAATTTAGAATATTTCATACTTTAGCTAGCTAACATTGACTTCTTTAAAAAAAAAAAAGGCCACTTCATCTCCCTGCACATAGACAATATTAGCCACCATTTCAAAAATTTCTTGTCACAGTCCATCTTCACTGAAGGCAGTGAAGTCAGGGCTTGTGCTATTACTGCGCAGCATTTATTTGGCCTCAAGATTTGCTACCTGTTTCTTGTATTTTGCAAGGAAACTACAGTTTATTATCAAAGTCAGAAGGATAGAATTTGAGGCAATTTGCCTTATTTTTGTGCAGCCCTACTTTGAAACGGTTCACTAGTTGTTCTGAGCTGTAAACAGCACCTGTGTCTCTGGAGTGCTGCCTGTCTGAATTGCTCAGCTTGCCATGGCTGCCTTCCCCAGTGTGACATTACCTGGCTGGAGGCAGCACAAAGCAAAGACATATGTAGCCCTGAAGCCCTTGGATGTTTCAGTTCATACAGAAGTCCATAGCATGTTCATAAGCAAGTTTCTGAAACTTCAAAATGGTAAAAAATATATTTCATTGTACGATAGGCTAGCAGCAGTCAAGGACCAGACTGAGGATATCTGTGGTATTCCCGTTAGGAGTTATTAGTGGTATTAGTGGTAACATTAATGGCTGTTAACTTAAAGTGTTGGCAGATATAATTACGGAATCCAGTAGTGGAAATAATTCAAGCAATCAGCATGCCAAATGAGGATATCTCATTATTTCAGTACTGATGCTGAGCATTGCTATGGTGTTGAATAAAATCCTAGCTGCTTTGTAAGGGGGGTGGAAAAAAGGGGGAGAGATCAAGTGGAGGAACAAGTGAAGTCCTCAGGGATGAAAGAGTTTAATGTGTCTGTCTGAAATGTTCCTTGTGAAAGTTTTCTGCAGCATTTTTTAAAAGAAAAAAATAACTTTTTTTAGTTTGTCTTCTGCACAAGAGCTGTCAAACCATTTATTTACAAAGTCTGGATGCATAAAAACAGGGATGAATGCAGGTGTAATCAAGCATAATAACTTCACTTTTAGCCTAGGCTTTGTTTATCTTCTAATACTGTGAGGGTTAGTTACACTTTTTTTTTTTTAATATCCAAAGGATTTTTGAAAGAGTAGATTAATGTTTGTCAATATTAAGTAAAATACCATAGTACACGGTACTGCCTTTTTCTGCTTTAACAAATACTGTAAATGCAGCTTTACAGGAAAGCCCTGCAGCTTTACAGACAGACTTCAGTGTGGCACAGGGCATCCCATCGGCGTGCTGTATGCCTCAGAGCAGCTGCTGCCTCGCTGCAAAGTTCACAGCTCCTCCGTGTTAAAAAAAGAGGTGTAAGACATTACATACAGCCTAGCCATCAGTATTGAATGTTGCAGTGGAATGGGCCAGACCCCCAGGTTCTCCTGGCAGGCCAGGGGGCCCGCTGCCAGCCTCCACTGCAGGCCCTACGCCATCTGGGGCTCTCACTGCTCCGTAAACATGCACACTGGTGACCTGGGGAACACCTCAGGTTAGCCAAATCAGCTTTTGCGACGTGTCTTTTTTCTCCTGCAGCTTTTCATGGTTGATGCCTTCGAAATGTAGAACAAAAGGAAACAGTCAATAAATCTCTTTAAAAGTACAGTGTGTTACTGGTCTCTTAACTCCCGTGTACCCAGCTCTATGACAATCCCTCCTTAAGGCTTATGCTCGGGCATCCTCTCTGTTTAAATGTGCCTTCACCACAGGAGCTCTCTCTGCATCTCCCCCATGTGCTGCTGTTCACCCGCTGGTAACCGGTTGTCTTCGTTACGGGCACAGCCCTTTGAAAGCTTTGACTTGGACACAAGTGATTCATATCACAAGTGACTCTTTATTATGTTGTGCCTTTGTTTTAAAGTTGGCTTTTTTCTTTCCTGTCTGTAACTCTTCCCCTGTGTTTGTCGCTGTGTACGCTTGGCTGTGTGAAGGAAGGCTCGATGCATCAGCCTTCAGCAGCGCTTGCACGCCTTGTGCTCGGTTCCCATGGGGCGGTTAACCCGCACCGTGCGTGTCGTGCCCACCGCCTCTCCCGCCTCCGCCTCAGCGCTACTTACGCGCGGCCCGGCCTCGCTCCGCGACGTGTGCGCGGTGACGTCAGCGGCACGCCGTGCTCCCCCCACCACCACCCTGGGAGCGCTGCCCGGGGGGGGGGGGGGAACTGTGGCCGTGCGCGTGCGCACAGCTAGGGCGGTGACGGGCCGCGCGCTCTCCCGCCGCCCAATGAGCGGCCGCGTTAGAGGGCGGGGGCGGGGCCCGGAGCCGGGGTGTTTGGATTCGAATGCGCGTCGCGACCCCGAGGGGCGGCGGCGCAGGCGCAGTGTGCGGCGGGGCAGCGCTGCCCCCTAGCGCCGGGGCGCGGCATGCCGGGCGAGGAGGAGGAGGATGGCGAGCCGGGGGTCGCGGGGGTCGCAGCCCCCTCCCCGCCGGCCGTGGAGGGGGACACCCGGCAGCGCTACGATGAGCTGTGCAGCAGCCTCAATATGGACGAGCGCGCCCGCTCCGAGGCCTGGCTCAGCTACCAGAGCATGAAGCGCAACTACACCCTGGAGGTGAGGCGCGACGGGGCGGGAGGGCAGCCCGGCGGGAGGGACGGGGTTAAGCGGGGGGAAGGGAAGGGGACGGCCCTCGAGGCGCGGTGGCCTCTCCGTCACACCGCCCGCGGTGAGGCGCCGCCCGGGCATTTGCTCGCAGCCGAGGTCGGCTGCGTTCCGCCCCCCTGCCCGGCAGCGCGGCTTCGGCCCGGCCCCGAGCCCGGGGGCCGCAGGGGGTCGCGCCTCAGCCGCCGGAGGCGTCGCTGATGGACGTCCCGTCCCGCAATCGCGGTGCGGGCCCGCCGGGGAGCGGAGCTGCCCCCGGTCCCGGCCTCCGCCGTGACGCGCAGGGGCGGCCGCTGCCAGGAGTCGCGGGGGGGCCGCGAGGCGGCGATCTCCAGCTCCGCAAGTGGGAAGGTGCCGTGATCCCGAGTCACAGCAGTGGAAAGGTGTTAACATAAAAGATCGTATCGCTGGGGTCCTGCTTGCGGCTGCTCCGCTGACAAGCGCACTTTGGTTGTCTCGGTGAACGCTTAGTTGCTGTTTAGTTGCCCACGTAGATGCTTTCGGCGCTGTTACAGTAAATTTGGTTCTGTGAACGTGACAGAGCCCCGTGCAGGTTTTGTAACATCCTTCCTTAAGACGGTAACACAAAGTGGCGCAGCCGCCGTGATCGGGAGATGCCTTTTACCGGGTGGCTTTTTAAAAATCAAGGCGGCTCTTACGATAAAATTCTGGAGTCATCTGGAGTGCTTTAGGGCTTTCCTTCCCGTGCGCAGGCAGCTGTCTGCGCACAGCTGAAGGAGGCTCCGCGCGGGCGGAGGGTGGGTGGTGAGCCCGCGGTACCTGGAGCTCTGTGGAAGAAGGAAGTGAAGTGTTGCAGTCTGGAAGAGCCTCTGTCACACGCGGCCTGCAACCATCGGAAACGGGCTGGGAAGCTCAGAAAGAGCATTTGTGTTTATCTCTAAAGTGTGTGCTCATCTGGCCCCGGGATACCACGTAGTCCAGGAAACCCACAGCATCGAATTCAGTGTTCTGTGCCCCCACCCCCTCTTTTCACTGACCTTCTCTCGTTAAAACATTGGTTTTTAATCGAAGAGAGAGCATAAGATTTAAACGGTTTTCGCTGGAATTAATTTCTGTCTCGAAGTACAGATTGAGTAACAGTTCTATTGTGCAATACAGAAAAAAAAATGGAAACTATGTTTTTCTGTTCCCACTGTCTGTTCAGGGCAGAATGTTCTGATTGTAAGGAACTGTAGCTTTTGTATATATATTTTTTAACACCAAGGCAGTACAAAATGTTATGATAGGAGAAGAGCAACAGTAAAAAGATTTTGTTAACTTTGGATCAAGAGTGACATTTATACAGGTAACTAGTAACTGCCGTTTTAGGTTTGACACAGTTCAATGTTAAGTATCAGTTTAGCGCCTGGTTTTGTCGTAGTTGAAATCATAGAGTAGCTCAAGAGAACTTTAAAACAGCAGATCAACGTTGTCACTGCTTGAACTTCATTCATTTAGGACACGGTCCTGTCCTTTTTGCTAATGTTGGGTGCATAGCTGAAGAGGATGTTTTTCTTTTCAATGAAGTCCTTTAGATGCTTGATGTTTTAATTCACAGGGAAATGATCTGCACTGGCTGGCGTGTGCCTTGTACGTGGCTTGCAGAAAAGCAGTTCCCACTGTGAGCAAGGGGACAGCTGAGGGCAATTACGTATCTTTAACCAGAATTTTGCGCTGTTCAGAACAAAGGTAACTTTTTGCTCATTTTTAAACACTTACAAGATCTCAAAGACTGCTTATCAGTTTGTGAAATCTAGACACTGAGAACAAATGCTAAACATCTGTCTTGTTTCCTGCTTTTAAAGATAGAATTTGTATCGCTGGAATCTTTGTGTTATAAGATCATTGCCATGGAAGTAGAACAGTTCCATTTGGTCATTACTATGTTGTAAAAACACTGATTTTCAAAATCAGAGATTGACTTCCCTTTCTTAAATGAGAAATAAACCTTTCTTTGAAGAATAGTCTGTTTTGGAAGAGTGTGCAAAGTGTGAACTTCTCACATGAGAAACCATCTGTAATTGGCTGTGAAAATACTCTTTTTTTTTTTTTTTTTTTTTTTCTTGGAAGAAGACTTCACTTTTTACATGTTCTTGCTTAATGAAGCCAAAGTGATGTCAGAATCTGATAAACAAAATTTGTATCAAATGTCTGTGTCCATAAAGCACTGAATAAAATGTTCCTGAAACAATTTACTTTATTTATTAGCAGTCTCATTCTCTTGTAACAATTTAGCAGATTGGAAAAAATTAAAAAAGAATCTTCTTATGCAGTCTTGCTCCCCATCTCCTTTAATGTTGGAGTTTTGCTATTGTTTTACAAATACAAAAGTGTAAATTTTTTTCAGAAAAAAAACAGAAATTCAGGAATTTAATGTGGATAAATTATTTCTATGATGAGGGCTATCAAAGATTAATAACTCTGAAAAAGTGGGATAGATAAAAGAGTGAAAATTAAAGCCAAATTTATGAATTGAAAGGTACTGAAGCTCAAGGGGTTTCATACTTTATAGAATCTTCTCAGCATTGTAGAACTCAGAGTTTTTTCTATTTAAGTTAATAAATTATTCAGAAAAATGAGGGAAATCTGCTTTTAGAATAATCTGACTATTGGAGCTGATTGTGTCTTTGTGAGGAAAAGCCAGAACTGTGAAACATACTTAACATAGTCATCAGCCGAGGATCTAAAAATATTTTGCGAGCTGTCTGAGCTCACCCATGTTTATGGGTGAAGGACTGGCTCTGAGTATGTTATCATGATTGCAGTACTGCCATTTTAAAAGCAGTTTAGGAAGTAGAAATTGCAGTTTTGTTAGAAAACGTATAGTATATTTCTGAAAAAATACCCCCAAAACTTTCAGATTTAATCTGTTTGGTATTTTCAGCTTGATCGAGTTTTTTAACAAGATGAAAAAGTGGGAAGACATGGCAAATCTCCCTGCTCAATTCAGAGAACGAACCGAGAGATTAGAGAGAAACTTCACTGTTTCTGCTGTCATTTTTAAGAAATATGAGCCCATTTTTCAGGACATTTTCAGATATCCTCAAGAAGATCAACCTCGTCAACAGAGAGGGAGAAAACAGAGGTATGTTCCTGTTATTTACAGGCTGATTTTAGAGCAGAATAGAGCAAAAATGTGATGAAGTTGCCTGGGGTTTTTAGTTGTATTTTGAGTGCATTTTCATTAAAATATAGTGCTTATACTGTTCTGTAATTGGAAGAGTAAACCCCTCTAATGGCTAGCTTGGATGGTAAGGCATGAAGTAATTTTGAAAATTAAGTTGGAAGATGGTGCTTACTAATTTTTGGGTGAACTGTATGTTAATTTTGACATTTAAACCATTCTTTACATAACCTGATGGAGTAACTAAATAAGAAAAATAAAAGATTAAGGCTGAACAAACCACTGGAGAAATTGAAAAGAATATAGCCTCACCATGAATTGATTTTGCCTGAAAGAAATAATTTAATAGTAAATACAGTCTTACAGAGAAAACATGATAAAGACTACTTGGTTTTGAGGCTCACATGCCTGTTTCACAATCTACATTAGACAACTACCTTTTAAAAGCAATATGATAATATTAGACACAACATGTCTCTAATGCCACCTTTGCTGCTCTGCTGTCCTTGGGATGAGCTGCAGTATATGAAATAGCACTTTCAGTGATCTGTTATATGGAAACGAGGAATGCTGTGGAGTTATAAAAATCGGTGCTAGGGGAGGGGTTTTTGTTTGATTTTAAATCCACATAGTAAATACTTGAGCATAGTTTCCAATTGGGGTGGGGGGTGTGGAATAAAAAAATTTGGATGAGTTGATTACTTTGTCAAGTTTTTTATGTTACCAGGAACACAAAGCAAACTTGCTAGCCATAAATGTGAAATAGGAGGTCTAGTATAGTGTATGTGGCAGTATTAAGAAATAACAAATCTTCAAGAGCTGCAAAACTTGATTTATGAAGGAGTCTTATGAATTAGTTATATTTTATTTGAAAGCATCTTAAACAAAGACCAGCAGGGGAACTTGATAATCTGATAGTAATTTAATATATTTCAAAATTCTGAATATTATATAAAACCCTTTACAAAATGCTTTATGTTAGTACAGAGATGACACTCTTGTAAACACACAGTTCTGAAAGTTTTGCTTGTACTGAGTGTGTTAACATCAACACGCTGTGTAATGTGTTCCTCCAAGAATGTATACTTGCTTATATTGTTCAGAATGCTTCTGAAGAAAGAATTTCAGCTCTGACTCTCAGAATATTTCAGTTGACTCTATGTACCATTTGTTATGTGGAAAAGCAGAAAAAAACATTTTCTGTTGTTTTTAAATTAGGATATTTGTCTGTTCTTTGGAAATAAGATCACAATTTTGCCTTGAAAGAAAACATTTAGGCCAGCCATGTGTAACATTAAATTTATAATGATTTTCTGCTCAGGTCTCAGCCTGGTTTTAGTGGAATCTGCTGTGTTGGTCTGTTGTAGTGACATTTGGGTCATTACATGCAGACTGAGACTGGGGTTCCACTTGTGTCTGTACTAAACCAATGTGCAGCTTACTTTATTACCTTTAGTCAAGTTTTTGTGGGAAGGGTGTAAGATTTTGGCCACACTGTAGTAAAGCTTAATTTTCTTTTAGAATGATTGAATGTTGTGTGATGTTTTATCTGCCTTAATTTGTTGAGTTTATTGAGTGTCTTCTTGCTGTATTTTTCCCTAAAAGACGACAACCATGTACCGTGACAGAAGTTTTCCAGTTTTGTTGGGTGCTGTTTGTTCATGCAAAAGGTAAGAGATTTGAAAGGGATTAAATACACCAAACCTGGTTTTGTTAGTTGTTGCCTTGTATCAGTCCTCAAACACTGAATTAGATGCTACCATTTCTGAATTCAGAAAGGGAGAAAGGGCCTTCATAGAACAGCCTGAAGACAGAATATAGTCTGTCTTAATTTCCCCGGCTGTGTATTTTACCACACTACAAATGAGCTGTATGTCCAAATAGTTTGGTAGCTTTTATGCAGAGTATTTTACAAAGTTTCTAGTGTTCCAGTGGAGATTTATGCTATAATTCCAAGGGAAAAAGTTAACTTAGAATTTTAGTTAATTCATATGTGAGTGGTGTTGTAATTAACATAAGGTGTATATTTATGTTTGCTGGGACACTGAACATACTTAATTCTTTTTTTTCCTACAACTTACTTAGTAAAAATTTATCATACAATTCTAGGTGTGAATACTTCATGCTAGGATCACAGAGAGCATTCTAATTCTTTTAATAGCCTTGTTGTCCCCCTGCCTTTTTAAAAAATGAGCATGCAGCAACTGTATCAAATAAGCATATGCATTACTAAATAGGTCTGCATATGCCTGTCTGGCAAGGGTGGTTTTCTCTTGCATTTTGGACATAGCAGTATACATATAAATGGCTGACTGTCTTGAGGACTCAGATTCCTTTGGGACACATAAGGGAATCCTCTGTTAGTGTGCTTCTAGATATTTTGTAGAAATAATGTGATGAACAAGCAATATATTGCAATGTATATATAACCTTTATTGTAAAAGCAGTCTTAAAGCTAATAAGAATAGTAGAGGATTTTAGCAGTTTTTCCTCGGTAATGACTGGTGGGAGAAAAAGCCTCGGGAAGAAACAGGATTAAATTCTATTTTAGGCTTAAGTTGTTTAGTCATATCACATATAGTATGAAGTCTTTCCTCATCGAACATGCATCTTAAAAAGAGTTTCTGCATTCGTGGGGCTTTATTCACATACTCCATGGATGAGTGTTCACTGGCAATTCTGTGTAAGATAGATAGTGTTTTGAGGGAAACAAAGACAAGATCTGTATTCCTCACTGAAAGAAAGTCTTTGTAGATTCAGGTCCATTGATAAATTTCCAGATACTTTTTGTATTTTTTTATAAGACAACTAGTAGAAGAAAACTGATAGCTTAATTTCTACAAGGAAAAGGATAAAAGGAATTTGAGTTTGGGTTTGAGGTGTGTGGTGGTGTTGCTTTTTTCCAGTTTAAAAGGGAATCAGTGTTAAGATTCCTGCAGTGTGCTGTGATTTCCTTAATTGGCTGATTTTGAGGATAGGACAGAGCAGGCTGCCACAATATTGAGTTATCTGCAAATAATATTATTTGTTCAACACAGATTAACTTTTCTTTCTATGCTGTGCCACATTACAGAGGGTTGCCAGCAGCTCCCTTGTAGAAAAGTTACTGGCAATACTACCAGACCCCACCATCACGTCTTTGTACAGAGATGAAGAAGGGTGTGCTATTGCACGAGTGCTGTACTAAACACTGTATCTTACATAGAACATGTCTTTTTCCAATAGGCTACAAGTTCTATTTTATTGGGGAAGAGGAATTTTTCCTAAAGTGTGTTGCTTGAAACCGTGAAACACAGCATGATTTTCATCTTTTTTTCTTTTTTTTTCCTTTTCAGTCCAGAGTGGCTCTCTCAAGTAGTATGAAATACCCATTCATATCCACCGAGTCCAGAGGAGAGTTAGTACTGTACTTTATTTCCAGTCAGTCAGGACTTCACTTCTTCAGCCCAGTTAGGCAGCTGAGAGAGTAAGTAGGTCAGTCTGAACACTCACAGATTTTGCTTTTTCGTTCTATAAAATCCCCACTTCTGTGGGTTGATTGGAGAGTTGACAAGGTGCAAAGGATCTTCAGGAGTCTCCTTGTTGCTAAATTATTGGCTGATATGTTTGAGTAACTACATAACCAACTAACTAACTACATGTTAATTAGTGAGCAGTTTGAGGCATACAAATTAACTTTGTAGAGAATGCCATCTTGATAACATATCCAACTAAATTTTGCAAGAAGAAGGAAAACTTATAGTAATTACAGACTTTAAAATTAGTGACTACTGATAAATTTATTAAAATGTGGCAGCACAAAAATTGAAACCAAATGTCAACCATTTAAAGCATTAAGTATTCCTGTTTTGTTTACTGTGTTTTGATGGTTGGCAGTAATCCTTATCATGGCAACCGCACATCAGTGGCAAGTTCAGGCTTGTCTCTGTGATATTGCTGCAAGCCTGAAGATCATTGCGCTTTCTTTCTCAGATGCAGAAAGTGCAGGTCTCGTTCGTACCTCTGGTGTACACTGCAAAGTAAGATAGTGGCTTTGGTTAGCAGTACTTTGAGGTAACTGTTTTATTATTTGGTACTAGGTTGTGGAGGGGAGTAGTAGTAAGCTATTGTTTGAAATGTCATTGACAAATCATTTATATGAGACTATTGGTACTGTAAAATTAGATTTTGTACTGACAGTGATGGTTGCTATGCTAGACTTAATGGTTATGAAAATGAACCTGTGTTATGGGAATTACGTTAAGATTTTTATTGATTAAATTTTGCTATTGTATTTAGGACTTTCATTGTTTTGTTTTGAACTTTTCATGACTTGGAAATAACTGATAAATGTGTACAGTTGATTCAAATTTCATGTAGACTTCATTATTTTAAATAGTCCCAATTATCTGCATTGAAATTACTATTTTATTTTTTTTAACAAGCATAGAATTGGAAAATTGAATATAAATTTGAACAAACTGCTATGTTACTGGTAGAAAAGTAACTGTAATTTAGAAAAATTCTTTAATCATACATACATTTTAATGTGTTCTAAATGAGTTTATTACTATATGATAGATTTCTTCAAGGATTTAAACCTGTTCATAGTGGGCTCAGATAAGTGGTTTGGAGCATACCTGGATGGAGGGCAGAAAGAATAGAAGAGTTAATAGTATTAAAAGAGTGATAAAAAATCATGCTGTGCATATAAGTTCATGGGATTGTGATTTATGATATTAGTTAATGGTACAGTTTGTTTTACAGTACTGTTTTTAGCTATGGCCATTGCTCTAAAGGAATATTATAAACCTAAATGAGTTCAGTAGAGAGTAATTAATCTGAATATAATCATCTTTCTGAAAGGTGGTAAGAGAGTGAGGACGTTACAGGATTCTTTTCTACAGGAAGATAATAAATAAAAAACACTTTAGAGGTATATGAAATGAAGCTACATTGTAAACCAGATCAGAGATATACATTTTAACTTTCGTAAAGCACAAGAGAAATAAAGTTAAATTTATTACTGTTTATGATGAGCATGCCCCCAACAAAATTTCTACAAAGAAAACAGGTTGGTAAAGAAAAATAATCCCCTGACTTTGAGTCAAATAGAGATTCATGCTGGCGAATGGGAGGAATTGAAGGAGGGGCAGCATTTGCTTTTTCTAGCATATCTGGACATGAGGGTCTAGCTTGCCAGAAGCTGAAGTTCTTTGCAGCACTTTACAGCAGTGAAAAGTTGGGGAGAAGGCAGGTCTCAGTCGTAGCCCATTCTTCCCCTTCATATACCTTTAGAGCAAGATTCTGCTTTAGGCAGATGGAGTAAGAATCTGCTGAAGGACGTAGCACTGCCAGACTGTTGGGCTTGTTGGGGTAAGAACTTTTTTTTCCTTGAGGCAGTTGCACGATACAATTCATGCTGCTTCAAGTTATTTATGCACTGATTAGTCAGATTACTGTGAACGAGGGAGTCTGCAATATCACATTTATTAACATTTTGGGGAGGTTTGTTTTCAAAACAACGTATTTGAGTTCTTACACAATGCTGCTGTTCCTGAAAACAAAAGTATTTCCCTATTGTATTTGCTGTATTTTATTAAGTGTGTGTCTGCTTTACTGCCTGCGTTTCTATCCAGATATTTACAGTCACTAAAGTCTGTGTTTCCAATACTCTTATTATTGATTATAATACAAATATCAACAACTTCTTGGTTAAAAGAATTTTATGCGAAAAGAATCTATGCTAATTTTAATTAATGGTTTATGTCTTTCTAATATTGAAGGTAATTTTCCTATGATCAGTGACGACTTGGTCAATTCCTACCACCTCTTATTATGTGCTTTGGATCTAGTATATGGAAATGCTCTCCAGTGTCCAAACCGTAAAGAACTTCTGAATCCTAATTTTAAAGGTATGCTGAAAAAAACAGTCTTTATCCAAAGTCTGCAACAACTTTGAAGGCTACTGAGATGAGTATGAATCTATGTGGTAGAGAGGAAGTTGAACAATATTGATTTGAAATATGTGGGAATTAAGATTTTTCTGCATCTGGCTATACAGATTTCTATTCCTGTAGCATAACAGACTGCTGAATTCTGTCAATAATACAGTAAGTCAAGAATTTAATTTATTATGGCAATACCATTGAAGGGAGTTCCATAGTAAAAAATGCCGGTTAATGACATTTTGGTGTCAGTGAAAGAGCGCGTAATGGCACAGCATTGCTGGGGACAGTCAGACCGGAGAGTTCCTGTGAGGCAGCAGTTGGGGAAGACCCAGTGCTCAAAGATGAGAGTGACAGTGTGACTGTTTCTCATTTCTGGATTGCTGCTGTTCTTGTTCTGAAGAGAAAGGAAATGTAGGTTGGCTTGATAATCGTGACTGCAAATAACTGATGAGAAGTTCCTACTGAATTTCTGACGTAATCCTTTCCAGACGCAGAGTTCAGTTTCAGTGCTGTACAGTATTTGCATTTACTTTGTAGTGGTTTGAATGTGAACTGGGACCATTATCTCAGATTTATTTGACTAAATATTACAGTTCACAGGTGTTCGATCAACAGTCTATTAGAACTGACATGTTTAATTTTTATCAGTATCTAATTTTTTTAAATCTCTGACTCAAAATTGATTTTTGACAACATTAGCAAATTGAATGGGCGTTATACAATAATAATTCTTTCAAGGGAATGAATTAGCTTATAATTTTAATTTCACACTATCTAGACTACACAGTGTAGAATTTAAGTTTAATAAGGAAACAGGCTATGGATCTGCAGAATTAAATAATATAGTATTCTTAATTGTAGGTCTACCTGAAGACTTTCACAGTAAGGATTATAAAGTATCATCTGATCCTCCCTGCATCATTGAAAAACTGTGTTCATTACATTATGGATTAGTTTTAGAAGCAAAAGGCATAAAGGAACATTTTTGGAAGCCATATATTCGGAAACTTTTTGACAAAAAGGTTGGGCAATAAATTTGTGATGTAGAAAAATTTCAGATTATTCAAAACATTTTTAGGAACTGAAATGTCCATCCTTTTCTTTATTGTCTTACAGCTTTTGAAAGGAAAAGATGAAAATCTGACTGGATTTCTTGATCCTGGGAACTTCGGAGATAGCTTGTGAGTCCTTGGATTTGTGGTTTGGCTTGCATCAGTTTCCCTCTGCAATAGCACATTGCACTTGCAGGATGATCTGTGTCTCAACAGTAGTAGTAACTACTACTTGACTTGCATATGTATGAATATTTATACATCATTGCAGGCCTGTTTGGAAGAGGAATGGTTCTTCAGGATGGTTTTACTTGCTATCTTCTTTTGTTCTTCATTTTCTATGTTTCCTTAATTTTTTTGTGTCTAACTCAATGAAAAAGATGTGGGGGCACAGAGAATGAGTGGGAAGTGGGAGGGAAAAAATGGGTTTGGTGGTATTTTTTTCTTTGTAAACCTAGAGATGCTTGTGAGTAAGACTTACTTTCTTTTAAATGGTATGAAAATACTAAGCATAGTTTGTGATGATGTGATGCTGTGTAAGTTTTGAGGAGTTTTGGGACAAATATAAGTTCTCAGTATTTTATTATGTTCCGCCTGGAGCTGTGCTGACTGGGAAGCCATCAGATCAAATGGGAAAATAATGTCTTTGTCACTGTCATGTTGAAGATATTGTAGACTTTAAAGGAGCTCCAGTGCTTAAGTCAGGGTTAAAAGAAGTCCTGAAGGAGACTTCAAGAGGCCAGAACTGTGTTTGATCAGTAAGCAGGTGGCCAAATGCTGTCTAAATAAAAAGGGGTTTGTATCTGTCTTTTCCTTTCTGCTATAGCAAAGCCATCAACAAGGCCTACGAGGAGTATGTTTTGTCAGTAGGAAATCTCGATGAGCGAATATTTCTTGGGGAGGATGCAGATGAAGAAATTGGAACTCTCACAAGGTGCTTAAATACAGCTTCGGGAACAGAAACAGCTGAAAGAGTACAAGTGAAGCATAATTTGCAGCAGCACTTTGACAGGGTGAGTATCACATGTCTGTGCTGCTGGCTTTATATGGAGAATAAGATGAGTTAGTCTCTGTCTCATCACAAGAAGCAGCTACTAAAAATTACCATCTATTGTTCAAGGCGAGTTAGATTTTGTAATTGATTAGAAGTAGTGTTTACTTTTGGGGGGTTTGGACTGAATTTCTCCATGCATTTGGGCTTGCTTTGGTAAAATCCACTATAGAGAATATTTAGGTAATTATCTAAAGCGGTATCTTTAGGTAGACCTTTAGGTGAAGATTTTAAAGCACAATAGGAGGGGCAATTCTCCACAGCTGTTTGGCAGTACTGAATTGTCCTGCAGCTGTTGGAGCTCTCTGTACTTGTCCATGCAGCTTCCCCTTCTCTCACATCTCTATCCTATATGCAGAGCTGCTTGTTTAATGCATGCAAAGCCGTGTTTTCTTTTGACGAATGTCCTTCAGGTGTTGCTGTTACATCTGTTCACAGCCTGAGATAAAGCATTAGGGAGTGGTTTTCAGCTCGCTTGCCTACAAGCACAATAACAGATACATCTTTATATATGAGTAATAAAGTAGCACAGAATATGGACTTTGGGAGGATAAAGAACACTATGTATTTCGGAACAGTAAAGTGAAGAAGACCTATAAAGTTATCAGAGCCTTCATGTGACTAGAGCAGCTTCTGAAAACCGGGCGTTGGCCTTGAGTGCAGAATGCAGACATGTATACCTATGGAAACAATATCAGAATGTTCTGAAAGGTGGAAAAAATCTCTTAAAGGAGGAAGGAGACAAGATAGGCACATAAAGAAGGGTGTAAGCTGTAATAGCACAATTAGAGAGAGCAAAAGCGTGAAACAGCTTAGATCATTGAATAGGTATGTTATCTTTTTCCGGAGAGAGAGCTGGTTGATGGCTTTCAATATTCTGGAGAGAAAAGATCAGAGTAACCATATCGGCAAAATTAATGCAAATACCTAATTCTTCACTGCTGATCTGTTATAAGAAATAATCAACTGCCAAGTTGTGCTGAGTGCCAAACTTGTGTAGGTGTCTGTCTGGCTGACACAGTGTGGCCTATAAGAGACAGCAGCTTGTGGCTGCAGCGCTTGGGCTGTTGCGTGCTGCAGGTGTCCAAGGTGGGGCTGGGGGAACCATGTTTCTGGCAGGGTGTGGACACAGAAATAAACCACACTTGGGAATGTGGAAGAAAAACAGGAGGAGCATTGGGAGCTAGACTTTGTGGTAAAAAGACTGCAAAATGTAGTGCATTCATTAAAGTAAGGAAAATATCTCTTGGTTAAGTGGTTGTGTGGTTAGATAATTAGAAGATGCATTGGGTTTGCACTGAAGGAACATCCTTGATGTTAGGTAGTTTTGATGTGATGGCTTGATCTGATGCAAATGAATTAAAATGCTAATCAGGAGGACTTTTTTCATGTTAAGCATTAAACCTGCTGAAAGAAAACCCTGGCTCAGTACACTTTTTGTATGAGCTACACCTACTTTTGGTACTCAGGGTAGGAGGGGACTGCTGGGTGTTTGGGGTTTTTTGATTGGTGTGCGTGTTTCACAGTTCCCTCACAGTACTTGGATTTCAGTGTGAGGTCACATCCTCCCTGTTCACATGTTTATATAGTACTGTTCCATACAGACACATCTGTCACTGGGGGCTGTTTTCGGAGACATCACTAGTTTGGGCTGTTTGAGTCTCAACCATTTTTCCCAGGCATATATCCTAACACAGGGTAAGAATTCTGCAGTTTGACACTTCTGTGGTTATGGCTTGTGTCTCAGTTTTATAGTAGTGTACAGTTACATGCTTATTTTTTGTCTTTTTAGTCCAAATCACTCAGGATTACAACCCCACTTACTGGCCGCAAGTATATTAAAGAGAGCAACCCATATGTGACACCTGTTTCCATGGCAACATACAGCTTGAGCCGCCTTCACACGATGCTGGCAGGACTGAAGAATGCCCCCAGTGAAAATCTGGAGCAAATTCTCAGGTAAGTTTGATGTTTCGCTACCAAATAGTCCTACTCTTTAAAATAGTTTAGTTTTAATAGCAAATGTTAATGCTGAACAGTGGGATTTGAAATGTGAGTCAGTCTTGAAAGGTTCTGGTGTAAAATAGGACCTAGAGAGATACTTAAATATCAAGGACATTGTTCTCTTTATTTAGATACACTTGTCCTTAAGGGACTGATGGCTGTAAGAACATACCACATTCAAAACCCATCAGTTCCAAGCATCTCTAACAACAAATGCTAATACAAAATGTCAAGACTTTCCTTCTTCCTACTTAGCAAATCTCACCACCTAGCAAGCTCCCCTCTGTAGGAGATGCAACATAAAATTTATTTTTCATGTAGATAAACTGTTGCTTCAGGTACAATATATTTAAAATCAACTCTGATATCATGTGGAAAATGTTGTTTAAATATTTGTCCCTGATCAAGAAAAGATGTGTATATTTACCACAGTGTATGCAATAATATTAATATGCTGTGGCCATTTTACAGTACAAATGCAGTTAGGGCACCTGTGGGTCTGTTCATATTGTTCTGCAAGGTATTTACAGTTTCAAACTTTCATCGTATTGTAAAAATAGTTACAGGTTTGGGGTTGGTTGGTTGGTTGGATAGTGTTTATTGGTTTTTTTTCTTAGCAGGAAGAGTATGTTGACCATGTTTTTATTTTCAGATCATGTTCCAGAGATCCTTCTCAATCTATTGCCAACCGAGTAAAAGAAATGCATGAAGTATACTGCCAGAGCACGCAGGCTGAAGGAGAATTCAGTAATTTTTCCAAAGGTGGGAAACACTTATACAGATAAGAGTTAAAATGCCTGTAAATACACTAACCTCTTGTAACTACCTTACAGGTTATGCTTTAGCACAAATGTCTTCTCTATTATTTTTGTCTTTTCCTGTATTCTTAAGACTTGGCAGATTTCATCCCTGCATACAAATTTATCATCAGCCTTCCTTAGCTTAAATCACTAGAATTTGGTGATACTTTCAGTTCTACAGAAGTGAAATTAAAAGTGCTGCTAAGGGGAGCATCTTCTTGATCAAATATAAGAATAATTGTGATGGCATGGATTTCTGTGACCTTAATGATAGGAATTAATTGTAGTCTTTACAAACCCTACAGCAAGCTGGATCCATTTAAGTATACTTTTCAACATATTTCTTAACTTGAAATATGTAGATTAGAGCAATGTTAGGGATTGTTCTTACAGATGGTGTCATCGTCAAAATCTGGGTTCAGTACTAAGTTATTCTGCATTCAGGAGTCAGTGCCAGTACAGGAGGGGGATTCCGAAGTTAACTTTAAGTTAGCGGGTTTAGTCCTGAAAGTATTGTAGCCACAGCAGCACAGAAATCCACTTTAGGCTACTAAATAGTTGTATCTCTGTAGCTTAAGATATACAATGTAATTTTTTATTGCATTTCTCAATACTGTTTCTATTTAAAATTCCTGCAGATGTTGCTAGTAAGCATTTTCGTCGTGCCGAGGTGCTGTATTACAAGGTCTTGGAGTCTATCATTGAGCAAGAGAGGAAGAGACTGGGAGATGCTGACTTATCTGTAAGGAAAAACTAATCAAATTGTACCTCATTTCTAAAGTTGGACCTACAGAAAAGAAAACCAACTGTAGAGTGCAAGAGACAGCTCTGTAAAATGAGGGTAAATCTCTGAAACAGAGTCTGTAGGTACACTGAATGGAAAAAAAGTGTACAGACAATCATTTGTGTGTGTAAAGACAAAGATACGTGAGATTTTTAATGAGTGAAGATGGCTTATTGTGGAGTCTGTTCTGTCTCTTATCAAGTAACATCTCTTTCAAGAAGCTTGATAATCTCACTGTTGAGGAAGAATAGAAAGTATTTTATTATTTTATAGTTACACTGTAAATCAAGCATTAAAATTTGCAACCCTCTTGCAGGCAATACTGGAGCAGGATGTGTTTCATAGATCGCTGCTGGCATGTTGCCTTGAGATCATTACCTTCACGTACAAGCCACCTGGAAACTTCCCATTCATCCCTGAAATATTTGACATTCCAGTTTATCATTTTTATAAGGTAAAGTGTTTGATAGCTAGAAATGCTTATCCAGTCATAAGTCATGTTAATGTACACACTAACCCTTGATGCTCAGCTTTGCCCTGTCCCATATTGAAAAAATATTACACAAGTGTCTGGCACTCCAGAGGCAGTCTGGAGTTCTGTACATTTAACAATTATCATAGTGTTAACAGTTTAACACAGGAGCAATATCCATGTATCCATATAGTAACTGCTGGATTATCATTGTATCATAAGCTACTGTTGCAGCTATTCTGCAGTAGTGCTTGAAGTGTTTGTTTAGAAGGATACAACTACCTGGCTTCTGATAAAAGTGCAAGGTAGCATGTCATTGAGTCATAGTGATGCAGCCTTAAACAATCTCCTCTTCCTTGAAAATCAGGAGTTAGATATTTCTGCAAGAAGAAATGCATGAAACAAGTATATTACATTGATAATAATTATCCACCTTGCAGGTAATTGAGGTTTTCATCAGAGCAGAGGATGGCCTTTGTCGGGAAGTAGTAAAACACCTTAATCATATTGAGGAGCAGATCTTGGAAAGCATGGCCTGGAAACAAGAATCTATATTGTGGGACAGAATCAGAGATAACGAAAACAGGGTTCCCACTTGTGAAGAGGTGAGCGCTTCTTTCTGTGTGCTATATAGTTTTCCTAATCAGACAGGACAGTAGAGATGGGATGCTATACCCTGAAGGGGAGGCTCTAGATGCCCAAATCTTAGTTTCACCCTACAAGGTGCTCAGTGCTGAGGACACAGAACTCTAGTGTGCTTTGGTCTGTTCATGGACAGCGCTGCAGAGACGGCCAAACTGGAGACATGCAGCCAAGGTGATTATCACCCTGTATTTGCACAGTGTAGCAGAACAGGGAACAAAATGGCCAAGCAGGGAAGATCTGGACCAGTCGCTTGTGCTTGAAAAGGTTACTAAACAAGACAAAATGTGGTAAAAAGCAGACTTTTAATCTTAGTCACAGAAAGATTGTTACACTACTGTATCTTCTTAATAATTAGGTAATGCCACCTCAGTATTTTGAGAGATCTGCTGGGAATAGTGTTGTGGGTTCTCCTTTGACACCCAGACGACTAAATGAGGTCCGTGCTGAAACTGGAGGACTAGGGAAAGGTAAGACTTTTAAAAGTGTAGCATACTTACACTTCTTAAACCGTGGCTTTAATTTTTCATCTAAAGTGGTGTACAGCAAGGAATCTGCTTTAATGTCAAGGTACAGTTAATTGCAAACACATTGTACATAGCATTTCTATTTCAACTCACATAGCTAAGTCAGATATGTGGTGCATACATGAATTTCAGCATGAACAAAATGCTGTTTTCAGGAAGCTATGTATATGAACAGCATGTATGTCTGTATACATATGTATATATTAAATAATACTTATGTTCTTATCAGTAGCACTTGAACAGTTTTGCTTTACTGTTACACCACAATCAAAACTCCACTTACATATTTAGTTATGTGAAGTTTCAAACTTGTTCTCTGAAAAAAAAAGCAAAACCCATAATGCATTAGCTTAGGAAAACATGAAACTATTATTTGAGATGAAGTCATCTCTAAAAGCAATCTGTAAGGTACAAATGTAGACATGAATTGCTGGGCATGACATGTGTTGGTACTCCTTAGATTTCTCTTATGTGTTTGTATAATATGGGATTATACAACAAGAGTTAAATATATATATGTGTGTGTGTGTGTGTTGTTTCTTAATGCACAGGCCTTTCATCCCCTTCAGCCACCCTGTATGACAGATACAGCTCTCCTACAGCCAATCCTACAAGGAGAAGGCTGTTTGCTGATAACGATAATACCTCTGACAGCAGCACTCCAGTAAGAGTTTCCCAACAGCCTGTGGTGAATACAGTGCCTGTGCAGAACATGAATCCTGAAGCGATGTCAGTAACCCCAGTGCCTGGCCAGACACTGGTTACAGTGGCAACTGCTACTGTAACTGCCAACAACGGGCAAACTGTGACAATACCAGTACAAGGTGAGAGAAAAGCTACTGTAACATTACTGGGGCTTGCTTCCATCAGAGTATTAGGACACAGTAACGAGGAGGGGGAAACAGTACACCAGTGGAGAAGGATTCCTAGTTGGGGAAAAATTGTTTGAATAGATGAGCAGAACTCAGAGACGGAACATGTATACAAGGATGTTCTGACTGCCAACATCCGCCTTATAGAACTGAGTTATTTCAGCCAGCCTGCCTTCCTGAACTGGCACAGGATGGAGGTTGCATTAGTATAAAAAACTTGGTTCAATTTCATGATCTTTTAGTCTTCTTATGGTGAAAAGTCCAAAGTATTTTGATGAAACAATTTCATATATAATTTACTAAATATATAGTTATAAGCAAGTAATAAAATTAATTGCTTATAAAATACTGAATTCTTAAAAAACAAACAAAACAAACAAATAAAAAAAACCCACCCCACAAAATACAAACAAACCCACAACCACCAGCAACACCTACCCACCCACAACTTGCTCTTATTTCAGACTCTTTTCCTTAAATTATAGGTATCGCCAATGAAAGCGGAGGAATAACTTTCTTCCCAGTCCAGGTAAATGTGGGTACCCAGGCTCAGGCTGTCCCTGGCCCCATTCAGCCCCTCAGTGCCCAGGCGCTCACAGGTACCCTGAACACCCAAGTGACAGGGGCTACACTGCAGTTACCTGGCCAGGTGACTGTGCAGCAGATTTCTCCTGGAGAGCAAAGGCAAACCCAGCCCTTTGCCACCACCACGTCCATCAGGCCACGGAAGATGGGCTCGCTTTCACTCTTCTTTAGAAAGGTAATTTTCTGTCTGATTTATGCTTTACTTAGTAAGTATTTTGGCAACTCTTCAGTGATTTTTAAAACATGTAATTATTACTACAACTGCTACTAAGAGAATATTCCATTTCAACGGTAATGTATACCTTTTGTTTATCCATACACATACCTGGAAAGTAGTTTTCTTTCTTACACAGGCAACTTCTCACTAGCAAAGGAGGGGACTCTCAGACCACAGGTTGTAAGGTAGATCGTGTACTCATCCAGCAGGTACTTGAAGGTGTCCGTTTTCTTTAAGACTCTGCAAAAGAAAGAAATTTGCCTTTGAGACATTATGGTTTATCCAATACACAGCAGTTGCTGTAGGCTGTGCAGTGCTCCTCCTCTGCTCAGGACAACTCAGAATTTAAGCTTCAAACAAATATTTTCTTAGACTCAATTCCAGAACTGAGAACATCTGTTTCTTATAAGGAAAAAAAAAAAAAAATTGGGTTTTCTTGGCTTATCATTCATACAAGTTTTACAGGGTGTGTGCAGGTCTGAGCTGCTCTTGAGCTGGGTGAGAAAAGCTGTATTGCTGGGCCCTGAGCAGTCTCCCTTTCCACAGGTGTACCATTTAGCTAGTGTTCGCCTGAGAGATCTTTGTGTCAAACTCGATGTATCTGATGAGCTGAGGAAAAAGATATGGACATGTTTTGAGTATTCCTTGGTACGCTGCCCTGAAATCATGATGGACAGACACCTGGATCAGCTGCTGATGTGTGCCATCTACGTAATGGCTAAGGTAAGGTGTGAATAAAACAAAAACAAACCAGCAGAATACTTGTGTAAGACTTAATGTTCCAAAGATTACAGTTCCTCAAAAAAAACCTCCAAAACCCTAAACCAACCAAACACCACAGAGAACCACCCCCAAACTACTAAAAAGACTCACAGAAAAACCATTAATCTTTTCTGTCCATCTCCTCTTAGGTGACCAAGGAGGACAGATCTTTTCAGAACATTATGCGCTGCTATCGGACACAACCACAAGCCAAGAGTCATGTAAGTACAGTTCATGTTTGACAACATGGTTAATTAAATGCCTTGGGTCTATTTTAGGAATGGGTCTCTTTCTAAAGTAACAGCATTCAATGACTGCAGACTGTGAGCCATTCTCACCAGACAGCATTTGGTACAAAATCACGCGCTACTGAAAGCTTTTAATGCTAGACTAAACCTAAAATAGACAATAGCTTCACTTAAAACATGCAGAGGCAGTGCCTGTTGGATACACTCCTCTCAGGAGGTTGTCTTTTCCCCTGTAAGCGGCAATTTGATACCACAATGAAGTTTCTAAAAAGCTAATGTATCATGCAGACTATTGTTCCCTGAGTACTAGCTGCCTGCTTGACCATCCTCCCTTTGCTGTGCTTCTCTGTCTCCCTGCAGGTGTATCGGAGTGTCCTGATAAAAGGCAGGAGGTGCCGACGCCGCTCTGGCAGCAGTGACAGCAGCAGCCAGCAGAACTCACCTACAGACAGAAGTAAAGAGAGGAATAAGGAAAGAAGTGAGTGATTCCCAAGTCTAGAAGTTTGGGTTTAATTCCATTTCCAAAACTGTGTGTATAAAGTAAGAGTTGGATTTTGTGTCACCCCATCCCAAACAGTTCCTTCTTTGCTGAACTTGGACACAATTGAGAATATATTGATACCAGGTAAGAGTTGCTGTAACTCAGGGTTAGTGTTACACCACTTTGACAGTTTGGAATCCATCACCACATGCCCTTCCCTGCAGAGTTTACCACGGTGGCTGGCCTGAGGTCTTGGAGCTCAGTCTGTACAGAGAACACCTCTTTGTAGAAAGGAACGCAATCCATGCTAGCCTGTGCTCACAGGTACTCCTTTACTTACCACAGTCATGGAGTTGCAGTAGTTTCTTTTGCAGCAGCTGGCTGTCTCCAGAGACAAGGACAAACCAAGCATCCACAGGACATCTGACAGCTCTGCAGAGGCTTTCCTTGACATTCAAACCCACGCATTTTCCTTGAGTTAACCTTTATAAAAGAAATCAAATTAAGTGATGCTGTATATTCCTACCACCAGTTTTCAAGGTACTGTGAGCTAAAAAAAGCCTAGCGTTCCTAACGTGAAGTGGTACCAGTTTGCAACAAGAAAGAGCTACCATTAAAAGTGCATCACAAATGCCTGAAAAGCGGAGTTTTAGCTCTGCTTATATTGTGATGAAACTGAGCTTATACAGAAGAGCCACTTGTGGTTTATGCAGTAAGAAGTTAGAAATCAAACGTGTTTCTGTACATGTCCTCAGCACCACACTGGTTTGTTACAAGGCTGATACTGCTTTTCTGTAAGGGAAGCTGCTAAGGGAACCACATCAGCATTGCTTATGCTGACAAGACTGGGTTCAGGGTTGCTGTGCTATGATTTAAGGGTGGGGAAGGCAGTGGCTGTACAGGGCCGAACAGTGGGCAGAGGCGACCAGAGTGGGTGAAGCAGCTGTGGCTGAGCTCAGGAGCTGCTCCTTGTTGCAGGCAGCAGAGACTCCAGCCCCGTGATGCGATCCAGCAGCACCCTGCCTGTCCCACACCCCAGCAGTGCCCCCCCAACCCCAACTCGACTGACCGGGGCCAACAGCGACACCGAGGAGGAGGAACGAGGGGACCTCATACAGTTCTATAACAATATCTATATCGAGCAGATCAAAGAATTTGCCCTGAAGTATACCTCAAATGCAGTAAGTAAATTCTGTGCTTTTCATTTGTTAAGAGATCTTTTTTTTACTGTAGCTGCAGTGAAGCGCTCTTAGTTAACTCCACTACAAACAAACTCCAGGGATTATATCTTTATGACATCAATTCACCTCAAGGACACACTCTGCTGCTAACACACCAAGGACTGTCAGCCCCTATTGGCTGTTTCCTCCTGTATGCAATAGACAACACTGAGCAGTGTCAGCTGCCAGCCTCAGACAGCATTAGGAAAGTAAATGAAAAATAAAACCCCAAAAAACAATCTGGCCAAATAACATGACACATCTGTTCTAAACATGCATGGTGTGACAGCAGTGGGAAAAACTGAGCCAAGTTGGAGGTGAGCAGCTCACAGAAGCTGTGCCGTGCAGTGTGATTCTCCTTCTCTCTGCAGACAGACTCCCCGCCGCTTTCGCCCTACCCGTTCATGCGGTTGGGGTCCCCTCGCCGCGTGCAGCTGTCCCACAAACACCCCGTGTACATCTCACCACACAAAAACGAGTCTGCGCTCTCTCCTCGAGAGAAAATCTTCTATTACTTCAGCAGCAGCCCATCTAAGGTGAGACGGAAGGGTCTTAGTTTGCTTCTGTAAATCCTCAATTTGAACTTTTCTTTGTGGTAGTGAAACTGGAGAAGGTTGTGCCACACACCGTTCTGTTCACATGGTCTAACACATGCTTTCTCACCTGACCCTCTTCCAAATGCCTGTTCAGGTATCTAAGAAGTTGTAAAGCAATCAGGTGCCCAAGAGTACTGTGTAGTTTTTAATGTCACTCTTCGTACTGCAGCACAAGAAAGACTCAGGAGGCCAGCGACGGTAGCCTTTGCTTTCAGGTGACAGATGGGTTCCTTGGTGTGGAGACTGTCCAAAGAGAACACCAAGTACAGTCCCATGCTCTTACCTGCCTAGTGGGGAAAAGGTCCCCCAGCTCTTACCATGAGAGGACTTCCCAGAGGAGTGTGTAATAAGCATCCCATTATCCCTGGACACCAAAAGCAAAGCAGAAATCTTCCCTGGGAAGCATGTTAAGTCTTCATAGAAATCATGTACTTATGGTATAAGATAACAGTCATAACTATGGGTGGAAGGCCTGTCAGCACTCCATCCGTGGCAGTGTTCAAGGCCAGGTTGGACAGAGCCTTGGATGACATGGTCTAGAGGGAGGCATCCCTGCCCATGGCAGGGGGTTGGAACTAGATGATCTTAAGGTCCTTTCCAGCCCAAACCATTCTATGATTCTATGTGTTGAAACAACAAACTTGCTTGAATTTGAGTAAGACAGCAGCATACTCTGTTAATGGAGAGAGCAGCACAGTGATTAAGGTTGGTCTGTCACAGGAAGCAGTGTAGATCTCCAGAAACAAAGCATATGTGACCCCACTATAATGCAGTTAACAAGTTCACCTTATATTCAGGTAGTCACAATAATGAGAGATTAATTCTAATTTTTTCCCCCCTCCTCCCCTCCAGAGGCTAAAGGAAATTAACAGCATGGTTAGAACTGGAGAAACTCCAACAAAGAAAAGAGGCATTCTCTTGGAAGATGGAACTGAAGCACCAGCTAAGCGCATCTGCCAAGAGAATCACACTGCTCTGCTAAGGCGGCTACAAGATGTAGCAAATGACCGAGGCTCTCACTGAGCCCAGTGTTCCAGCACAGGTATTCATTCCTTCATTCCTTCCTTCCTTGCTGTCACCCAACACATGGGGTCACCAGGCCATGGCACGTGTCCTCAGCCAGGCAAGCGGCCCAGCACCAGGCCTTGACTGCAGAAAGCAGTGAAGAGCTTTTTCTTGCTTGGAGAACACAGCCCTAATTCTGCTCTTTACCCTGGGGCAGGTATTTACCTCCATTTGCTCTAACCTGTCCCCTCACGCTGTTTTCACCAGCACTTCACCGTTGGGCTGGGAAGTTACCATGTGTCGGACCCAGGAGCAGTGCACCCAGATCACCACGCTCAGCAGTGGCTTGGTTTCTAAATAAAGACCTCCACAAAACCAATGACTTACAAGTGATATTCCATAGGAAAGTCCAGTTCAGCTTGGAGAAGAAAGATGGGGAATAGCCTTTTGGAGCCCCAAAGGAAGCTCCAAGTGGATTGTTTCCATAGTTAGGATGTTCTGTGTGCCTCTGAAAGCCACCCTGCTGTTGCTGTGTCAGGCGCTGGCTGGGCCAGACGATGCTCTGGAGTGAGCTGTGTGCAGCAGGCAGCACTCGGGGCAGGGCTGCAAGCATCAGTGTCACACTTGAGGCAGATCTGTTTGGCTGTACATTGGCAATGGCACTTTCTCCTCCATATCAATAGTTGTTCCGAGGCTGACCGCAGCGCTCTCTGCAGAGAGGCGAGCTGACTGTTGTATTTATTTCCAATGGGCAGCCTGCAGCTCCTGTGGCAGAGAAGGGCGCTGAGAATCACTGCAGCACACTCAGTCCGCTGGCTTTTGTCAAGGAATTTTATATGTTTGCAATGTTATTCCAAGATAGATTGTTTCCCCAGGGAGTCGGGAGCTGCCCCTGTGCTTGTGTGGCAGGAGGGCAGTGGTGTCCCACTCTGGAAACCTCCACTGGGCTGTTTGCTTGTTTCTAAAGGGCAGGGCTTGGGGGGGTGGGGTTGGGTTTTTAAATTGCTAAATCAGGCTGACAGGGAGAAATATCTCTGCTCCAGCAGGATAAGGAAGCAGTGCATCTACTGGACCTCCTGGTCAGTTTCATTTAATAGGTCCAAGATGCATTGAACACACCAGCAACCAGCACCATTCACCCACTGACTCCTTACCATTGGTGTACGAGGCACAGGGGTGCTGTTAAGTGCACCATGCAACCCCCCCCAGAGCCTACCAGGTTTTGTAACGAAGCAGAAATTAAAAGCTCCGAGTTATCAGTCATTCCTGCTCCTCTGAATTATGGGAAAATTTAGGACTTAATTCCACTGTAAATTCAGTTAAATAAAAGCATATTTCGTTCTTGCCTGCATAATAAAAAGGCTGAAGTTAAGAAATTGTGTAGATGTTTCTGTAAAAATATTTATGAAGTGGTCAGACAATTCTTGTTACCATTTACATTACTTTGTATGAAAATATTGCAAGTTATTTTTCAATAAAGAATTTATAAACTCCCACTTCTATGTTCTTGTGTGAAAAAGCAGCATACATACACAGCTAGAAACAGGCTGTGGCTCTCAAGCACCAGTTAGTGCAAAACCTAAGTACCAAAACAACCCTGTATCTGGGCTCCGTAACGCATGTGATACACTGGAGCTTGCAGGAACTCCAGTCAAACACTTGAACCGATGGGTTAAAACTAAACTAAATGAAATAGCAGCAATTAAAAAAAAACACCAAACTCTAAAATAAATGAATAAAATAAATATTAATAAAATACACTTCAGTCCCACAACGGGGGATTTTCTCTGCCCCTGTTCAGTCATCCTGTTTCTTCTGAACATGCTTCCTCGCATTGCTGTTTTGGAACTCAGTGCCGAGGGAGGGACAGGTCCTGGACTGCCACTGCTGGGCGTCTTGTGCTTTAACTCTGTGCCAGCAGACCCCTTTGCCTGTTCACTGGCTACCTCCGTGCTCACATTTGAGCTAACTCGGGGAAAGTTCCAGGAATTCTTAATTCAGGTGCTAAGAACCGGTTTGGCTGCTGGCAGCAGGTGCTGTATTCCCACAGCCGAGCACATGCTGCTGTTCCTGCCTTGGTGGCCCTGGCACTGTTTCAGCAGCTGCTGTTGTTTCCATGTCTTTCTGAACCCAAAGTGCATAGTCACCCACAGCTGTAGGCAGTAACAGAGGTACAGCCTGTACTTGTGCTTTAAACAAATGCTAAAAGAGCTCCTGTCACAGAGGTGCTCCAAAGGGGAAAAATACCAAAACTCCAGAAGTCTGCGATAGCTTTAAAATATTCTTTAAAAACTTAGGACAGAATAGCTCGGTTAAAAGGAGGCTACAACCAGGGATGCCCCATCCCCAGCAGTGTTCAAGGCCAGGCTGGACAGGGCTTAGAGCAACCTGGTCCAGTGGAAGGTGTCCCTGCCCATGGCAGGGGGGTGGAACTGGATGAGCTTTAAGGTCCTTTCCAACCTGAACGAGCCTGTGATTCTACAGCCACCATCCAATCCAGCTGCAGATTAACTGTTGAAGGCTGCCCAGGTCACCTGCAGTTCTCCTGCTCTACAGTGCTTAGAGCTGGAAAGCTGAAACTCAAAGACACCCCCTCATCTCAGTGTTGGCAAGGACTTGGATTTAGTTTTTAATTTAGTGATTTACCTGTACCAGGAAAGATAAGCGCTACCCTCTGAGAGAAGGATTTGATTTCAACGGTATCTGTTCTCACTTGCCCACCTTGTTCTTGGAATAGCTGCTTTTAACACACAGGAAGACACAGTCCGTGTTCTCTCCCCTTTCTCAATCTAGTAACAACAACAAAAATCAGATTATTCATTCCAAACTAAACAACATTCCCCATTCTTTAAATAAATAAAATTATTTTCTCTTCAGCAAACTGCTCCCAGTATGGATGTAGCTTATAGGAACCCAGCCTATTCTCCAGCCCTACAGAGGGACCAAAAAGCTCAAAGATAAACAAACCCCACTCAGATAACCATCACTTCCATTGCGTCATTCCATCACTCTTTGTCACTGTTCTTACTGTGCTGTTCTCTAAGCCCCAGACACATCTCTGAGCAGCCCCAAGGTAACGCTCCCCAGGGCTCCTCTGTACCTGGGGCTCCCCCGGGGGTGTGGGGGCACTGTCTTGCTACTGCACTGGGGGCAGTGGGGTCCGCCCTGTGTCTGCCCTGCTGCAGCTGAGTGAAAGAGCAGCCCAAGACCAGAAGGGACTAAACTTCTACGTGAGCCCTTTGCTAAGTGGCTTAGAGATTTGCAAGTCAGTGATTTATTACAAAGGCTTCTGAATAATCATACAAATAAATCAGGAGGAGCTGCCCCACTCCAGCTCTGCCTCCCTGCCCAGCCGGTGCATCCTGCTCAGTCACTGCACCAGCCACATTTGCTGCTTCACACGAACAGGCCTTTAACTAAACTTTTCCAACGCTCAATCCAATACATTTGAATTCCAATTTCAACCTTCCCGAGAAAAGTGTAAGAGGAATGACAGCAGCAGCAGAATTAATGTTCACAGCGGTTTAGTGGCCACACTTGGGCCCGTACACAAGTCCTCAAAAAACTTATCCCTTATGTTTTCCTTGAAAACCCATGGCACCACGTCCCAGGCAACACAAGCTCAGCGTTCAGACCAGCTCCTCCATTTCTCTTTTCTATTGCCCACTTGACAATTCCAGGCACCTGCAATTCCTCATATCCTGGCAGGTTTCCGAAACACACCGGCTAATGGGCCCTCAATGCTGCACGTGAGAGAAAGCTGCCGCAGGCCAGCAACTGAGCCAGCATGTTCCCTCTGCATGGGGCTGCAGGGAAGCTGGCTGCTGCTATGCCAAGTTTCACAAATCCAACACAGTGTTTAATCCCATCTCAGCTGTGCTGTGCCCCGGTCTAGAGACCTCCCCAGCAGAAAGCACTACTGGAAGCAAACTGCTTTGTTTGAAAGGTTCACAACTAGTGGCACACAACATGGATGGACTGAAACTGAACAAATGTATTTAGGATTATCAGAAATCTGTTCTCCAGAATGCAAATAACCAAAGCTAGAAACACTACAAAGGATTTTAAGTAGCAAATCAGCTGCACAAGAATGAAGACAAAAGTAAAAGAAACATTTTCCAAATACTAAGCTAGTTGTTAAGAGGTTGTCAGCCACCCTGTGCTCCCACAAATAGTTTTATTTAAGCATGAGACATCGGCTGCTGCAAATGTTCCTGTATGTGTTGTGCCACTATCTACCCCCTTCCCGTGGCATGAAGTGCTGGTGAAGATGCAAGCTGGATGGGGGCCACTTCCCACACATACCCTTCCTAAGGCACCATGTCAAACAAGAGATAGCAAGAAAGGTATCTAAAAGCATGGGAGGGACCAAAACCAGAGAGAAGGAAGAGGTGAACTCCCGCCTGAGCTGTGCGTTCCCATGTGCGCTGTGCTCAGGGCTGCAGAACTGCCAGTGGCAAAGCCAGCAGTGCACAAGGAGCTGCAGCACTGTCCCAGGAACAGAGGAGTCTTTGGACAGTTCCTGTCTCCAGCCCTGCCCCACACACACTCAAAGCCTTTGCTTCCACCAAGCACTCGAGGCAGGAAAGAGCTGAGGTCCCGTGGGGCAGCCACAGTTACAGCCTGGTCCTGCACCACCCTTGAGCTTTTCTTCCGGAACAGGAGGGAGTCCAAGCAAGACACCAGCTCTTTGCGCACCGCCTCCCGCTCTCCCTCCATCCCAAAGAAGCAGGTAGCAGCGAGCGAGCTCACCCTTTCCAGGAGGGCTGGACATGATCTTCCATCTCTTCAGCAAAGGTCCCAGGGACAAGCGACCCGATCTGTGCAGGAACTCTCTGCAGTGCTGCCCAGGACCATGCTGCACAGGAGATGCCACAGGTGCTACCAGCACACCAGCACCTCAGGCAGCAAACACGTGCCTGAGAGCAGGCACTCAGCCCTGTGGCCACGGCTGGGCCAGGCAGCTGCTGGTGGGGGCAACACAGCACAAGTGACATTGTTTGTGACAGGCGATTGAAAAACTAGGTTTCAAAGCTCTATTCTACACTGCCCCAGTTCCCAGAGACCACTGCACCAGGGACGTGCTGCAATCAGCTATGCGTCCCCTCGCTCAGGCAAGGAGGAAAGCCATTTGTGTGAGCGCACACACTCCCAGCACTGTTACCAGCTTTTCAAGATACACCTGTGGCACTGAGCAACTGCTCCAGAAGTTCTGTGCTTCCTTTTGCTTTCCCACAGTGGGCAAGGAAGAGATGGAAGGACAGAAAGTCCTTCTGCACATGTCACCACAGAACTATCAACAAGAACAGCAAAGGATCACTTGCCTCCTTCCCAGATCCACAGGGTTTTCCTTTTGTGTTCAGATACATGTAAGCAACTGGGAAAGAGTTACAGCTGCCATCCCAGCCTGTTCTCACAAAATAACTACCTTGAGCATGCAAGATAAAGAACACAAAAACACTGTTAGAAAAAAACATCTTTAAATATAGGGGTAGAAATTTCCCACTGCAGGAAAGAGAACACAAACCAAAGCACCAGTTCAGAATTCTGCACTCTCCTCAAAGCTTAGATCTGAAAGAGGATTCAAACGCTTATTTATGTTGTGGGTTTGTTTTTTTGTTTTGGTTTTTCTGTTGTTCATTTGTTTGGTTTTTGTGTGTGTTTTTTTGTTTTATTTTGGTGTGGGGTCCCTCCCCCTTACCCCTCAAAAAACCACGTCAGAGCGAAGTTCTTGCAAGTCCGAAGCCTTCTCCCACTCCTTCCTTCCAAAGGGGTAGGAATGAGAGAAGAAAGAAACCACTGGGAAAAATCTCAAATCCATGATTTCCACTGGCTTATTTCAAGGTTTGGAGTTGAACATTGTGTTCCAACAAGTCATCCCCACCAGCAAGAAAGGAACATTTAGTTCGATGTTATCTAGCTGGCGCTGGTTTCTAGCACTGCTGTACAAACAAATCACAGTGCTCCTCCTAACAGCAGCCACTGTTTCAAGACTCAAACAGCACACCATTCTACACCAAGTCTGCTGGCTTTGCTGTACCCATTTTGAAATGCCACTGCCTTAACACATCTTCTCAGCCTCATAACAAAGTTGGATTAAGCTCCAAGCTAGAGGAGACAGATTTGTGTTGAAGATAGTAGAAACTGAGCTTACTCTCAGTTAATTCCCCTACAAAACCATGCCAAGTCACAGACATCTTACCCAGGGTTTAGAATCATAGAATGGTTTGGGTTGCAAAGGACCTTAAGATCATCTAGTTCCAACCCCCCTGCCATGGGCAGGGACACCTCACACTAAACCATGTGGCCCAAGGCTCTGTCCAACCTGGCCTTGAACACCGCCAGGGATGGAGCATCCACAACCTCCCTGGGCAACCCATTCCAGTGCTTCACCACCCTCACTGTAAAGAACTTCTTCCTTATATCTAATCTAAACTTTCCCTGTTTAAGTTTGAACCCATTACCCCTTGTCCTACCACTACAGTCCCTAAGGAAGAGTCCCTCCCCAGCATCCTTATAGACCCCCTTCAGATACTGGAAGGCTGCTATGAGGTCTCCACGCGGCTTCTCTTCTCCAGGCTGAACAGCCCCAACTCTCTCAGCCTGTCTTCATACGGGAGGTGCTCCAGCCCTCTTATCACCCTCATGGCCCTCCTCTGGACTTGCTCCAACAGCTCCATGTCCTTTTGACATTGAGGACACCAGAACTGTACGCAGTACTCCAGGTGAGGTCTCACAAGAGCAGAGTAGAGGGGCAGGATCACCTCCTTTGACCTGCTGGTCACGCTTCTTTTGATGCAGCCCAGGATACGGTTGGCTTTCTGGGCTGCAAGCGCACACTGCCGGCTCATGTTAAGCTTCTCGTCAACCAACACCCCCAAGTCCTTCTCTGCAGGGCTGCTCTGAATCTCTTCTCTGCCCAACCTGTAGCAGTGCCTGGGATTGCCCCGACCCAGGTGCAGGACCTTACACTTGGCTTGGTTAAACTTCATGAGGTTGGCATCAGCTCACCTCTCAAGTGCGTCCAGGTCCCTCTGGATGGCATCCCTTCCCTCCAGCGTATCAACCGAACCACATGGCTTAGTGTCATCAGCAAACTTGCTGAGGGCGCACACTCAATCCCAC
This sequence comes from Strigops habroptila, assembly GCF_004027225.2. NCBI lineage: Eukaryota > Metazoa > Chordata > Aves > Psittaciformes > Psittacidae > Strigops > Strigops habroptila. The sequence goes on from NC_044302.2 coordinate 17,218,289, forward strand.
TATCCATGGCGCCGACAAAGATGTTGAACAGGACCGGTCCCAACACCGATCCCTGAGGGACACCACTCGTTACAGGTTTCCAACTGGACATCGAGCCATTTGATTCAAACTAGGCAAAAATGGCCTTTTGGAAAATCCGCACTCAACTACCACCATCAGTACAGCTTACAATAAATACCCCAGTGCATTTAAATTATGTTTAAATCTGATGTACTAATCCACATGGCCTGAACCTGTATGAAGGTTTGGAAAGAACATTTTAGCATTCAGTCAAGAACCTTGTTCCTGTAACAGACACTTTAACTCCCCTCATCTTATAAAGAGGAAAGAGTAACCACAAGAGACGCACCTCTGGATGCACTTCCTTCTCCGCCTTAAAGAGGATCCTTGCTCTCCACACACCCTCTGAATTCTTGTGTCTCAAGAGGAATTCCAGCAGTAGGAGACACTCTCCAGGCAGCCCCAGGAAACCAATGCACCTCAAAGGCAGAAGCTCTAAAAGGTTTAGCGCAACATCATGCAATAAATTTTAACACTACCTAAAACAGAGTAAGTAGTTCATTTATACAGTGTTAAGTGTGACATAGAAATTACTCAAGTCATCCTTAACAGTACATGAAATTACTCATTTGATGTATGACAGCAAATTACTTGTGACATCCGTATTTCCTTAAGAGCTAAATTTTTCCCTTTAGAACAAGTGGATTTAGCTTGTCAGTTAAAAACAAAAGACAACACCCACCACCCCCCAAAACACACAGCACACCACCCCCCACATTCCCCAAACACCTCATCATGTTTATACATGAAGTCACTGCTAGTTGTTACTAGACAGCAGGGTTTGCATTAACACCATCAGCACAGCTATGAGGAGCCACAGAAAGGCAGCCCAGCTGCAAAGGGATAACATTACAGGTTTTGATAGGAATATCCCATTAGGCAAGAATGAGGCATTATGCTAGGCTATGGCATTAGGAAGACTCTTGTGAAAAGTGAAAGATTCTGTCCTGAGCTCACACATGCTTTAGAAAGGTTTCCCTGTATGTGGATCAAAACTATTATCCAATCTCTTTTGTACGTAACATCCCATTATTCCAATAACATCCTAAACACATATGCAGGTCAGTGCATATGTAGCCAAGTGCCTCCATTCCAGTTCATCTTTGCTAAAAGTCTACAATATAGACAAAGAAAGGGACAAAAGCTAGATCACAAGTTCTTTTTATTTTAAGATGTCACTATTAACACACATTAGTCAATATATCCTAAGTAATCCCCTTCCCCTAGACAGCTAGGGAATCTAAAATCCTCTATGATTTTATTAGCTTAAGAGACCACCATTACAAGCTTTGATTTAGTGTTTATGTAATAAAAGCAACAAGCCTAACATTCTGCTTTCACCCTATCAAACTAATGTGCGCTTTAGTGACAGTATCCATTTACATATCAATAATACATCATACATCATCCCCAGCTTTATCTCTGGAAAGTGCTAAATGAAGTCAATGAACCGTCTATTTACAATTTCAAATCCTAATATATTTACAATAGAAACCAAAAGTATTTAAAACCATTAAATATAGTGTTTAACTCTGCTATATTAGTTTACATGAACACAGCTCACCTCTGGCATCATATTTCCAATACTAATATTTCTGCCAGTAATTTAAGATTTTTTAAAAAACTGCTATTCCTGGAGGGAAAAAAAAAAAATAAAAGCATAAAAACCAACCCAAAGCCTCCAGGCATTTCAGAGCCCTGAGGAACTACCCACCATAGACAGTCTTCAAGTAGAAGCACTGCAGTCAGTGTTCAAGAGAGACTTCCAAACTCCAGGCAAGCCTTTAAAACCTAATGCATATGTAAAACCTTAAGAGTCAGTAATCCAATGAAGAGGTTTACTGGAGTCACTGCTACCATTCAGTTTTTACTAATCCGTAGTTAAGAAGGAAACTGCTGCTTTGCCGTTTCTCCTTCCGTTACATTCCCTCCACCCACAGAAAGTGTTTTGTGCACCATCGTCCAGAAGAGCTAAGTAGGCATCGTCTTCTCCTCTTTGCTGAAAGGCTGAACTGTGCCAGGCTTTACCCAGGAGAGGCCAGAAACATGCATGCTTTTGCAGTGCTGATCTTCTGGCTTCTTCTAGGCAGAAGAAAGTTCAAGTCAGAATTATCAGATACCTAATAAGTAAGATCCCTTGTAAGTCCCTCCCCATCCTTTGTCAAATACAACCATAGCAGAGGCTAACATTGTTTCTTCTCCTCAAAGAGGGACAGTAAAATAGCTATCGGTTTCATTTCTGGGAATGTGTGTGGCATCTGTAGAACCACACTGACATTACAGGAGAGTTTCAGTGACTTAGTTCATGTACTGCTACCCTATCACACCATAAAGACTAAAAGACATGCTTTGGATAGTGCCCTCTGCTTGAACATCATGACCCAGTGCCACTGCACTGCTGTTTGCCAAGTTTCTTGGTTCTACAGAAAGGAGTGTCAATTCAAATTAAAGTATTTCTATCATTAACCTGACAATATAACCGCAGCGTACTACCTTGCTATGCTGGGTATGCCCAGTGTGCTGGCACGCTGTGCAGTACTCCACCCCATTGAAGGCTTCTAAACACGAATTCACATGGCAAAGGGGCAACAGACACCTTTGCTATATACCATGGAGTTTCTGAATGATTTCTGAAGATGGTCCTTCCCTTCCCTGAGCACAGATCATGGTTAAATGCTTGAACAGTAACTATTTCTACCCAACACAATGCACTGAACATTTACTGCATTGATTTGCTGCAATTCAGAAGAAAAAAAAAAAAGAAAGAAAAAGAAAAGGCTTCAAGTTGAGGGAGAAAAATGCAACTTTAACTACTTCAAATCTACAGATGTTTGAAGAAGATGAGTAAATTAGATACCTTATCTAGCAAGTGAGAGAAACAGAATAGCTTGCTGGTTTTTTTGTATATCAGGAACCAGCCCTGCCTCCACACTGCTAGAGGCTCATCAGATCATCTGTATGCCAACTACATCAAACCTGGAATGATGCATCGAGTTCTAGAAAGCAGTAATTCTGCGAGTACACTTTGTCATAGTATGGAAAGCCTGACAAAGTAAATCAAGACAGAAAGAAAACTGATCCTGCACTTCTGTCCCTCCCAGTGTCTTCTGTAAAAGGTGACAATGCATGACAGAATTGCCATAATACGTCAGACGGCAGCAAGTGAGAGGGATCAGTTAAACTTGAGCCTGGCAGAGTAGCACCTGCCTATCACATGCTGCACAAAGGACATCATCTAGCAAAAGCCCTGTGCTCAGCAGGGATCTGGGACATCACAGCCTGCCCTGGGCTAAAGTTCTAGTTCTCAGCTACACTGACATTTTGGAACAAAACTCCTAAGCCACAGAAGTTGGGCCATTCCTGCTATCAGCAAACTACTTGTACCACACATGCAATAGCTGAAGATGTTTATTTTCACTTTAAAAGGAATTAACATGCATGTCTAAAGAAAAAGGACAAAAGTCATCATTTGCTATCAGTCTCAGACAATATCATATCCCTTCCATTTCAAGCACCTCAACCTGTTCCTTATCTGTAGGTTTTTGATTCAAAGGGCAAGAATGAAGGAGGTAGAGAATGAAGGAGAAAGGGGAAGTCAAAAGTACTTCTTAAGTTTCTTTTTAAGAACACCAAAAAGTCAGAATCCGATCAAAATATTTTCCTGTGTGTTCTAAGGCTGGAGAAAGGCCACCTCACTTCAAGCCCTGATGTGACTCTTGCAGTTGGGAACATGGCTACGCTGAGCTCACTGGCAGTGTTTTGTATTAAGATCAATGTAAAACATCTCATTCATGCCAGGAAACATGCAAGTACTTGAGTTAAAGCAGTGAGGAAGGCTGAGCTTGGACTAATGAAAAAAAATTTTATTTAAATACAAAAAATGCAGCAAACAACCACACAGTTCTAATGCCCAAGTCAGAAACTAAAACATTAAGTGTGCATTTCCTTGCCAGTCCAGCGAAGATACCAGCCACCATTTCAGAGTCCCTAGGCTCTGCAAGTGGATTGACTTGTCATGCCACTCAGATGATTGCGGTATGCCAGCTTTTGTCAAGCACAACAAAAAAAACCTAAACCACCAAACACTCCCCTCCTCCCAAAGCAAAGGTGTTACTCAGATGAGAGCTATTTGAACCAACACATTCTTGCCATATCAGTATAAGTGTTTTGTGACAGAAGTCACTCTAAGCACCCTTCGATTCCCTCATGTTATCTTTTTAGAAATCAGTAGTGTTAGAGATGTGAGCAAGGTACTCTGCTTCAGAAAGTCTGGAATGAGAAGAAAGCCTCAAAGCTTTGCTTCAGTAATGAAAGATCTCTCAACAGAAGAGAACAAAAAAATTGGGGACTGTCAGGTTATGCAGAAGTAGTAACGGCCGCAAAAAGTGCAGGACAAGCTAACAGGCAGTCAGCAAATCTATTCTTTCCCATTCTTCCCTCCCTTTTATCCCTAAACAAAACAAAAAAATAGTATCTGCCAAGTGTGCCAACAATTGTACTAACAAAGCTTTCTAGCTGGCTAAATGATTAATTGCTTAACACACTGAAGTTAGAACAGTGACATAACTACTTAGTTAGGAGACCAAATCAGTTCCAGCATGCCTACTGATCCAAAAGAGGGGTGGAATAAGGTCTGACTAGTACATGTTCAGCATAGAGAAAAACAACCTGTCTTCCCTTATCAGGCAATAAACTCTTCCTGTTGTGAGAATTTGGACTTTGTGCGCATACCTTCTGAGACAACATCTTCTCTCTAGCTTCATCGTGTATAGCTGGATTCCATGGAGAAAAACTGGAGAAAGAACAGTTATCTCTTACTTTGCATTTTTGCAAACTACAGAATTGACAGAGCCATTTTCCTTGATTTAGTTTGTTCACTTTCAAGTAAATTACAAGTCTGAGTTTTCAGTGTTAAAACATACAGTTAAGAACTAAATTCACATTATCATGGATCTTTTCAACAAGAAGTATTTAGGCTTTCATTTTGTTTGCAATGAGAACTAGCAATTCAGCAGGTACTACATCAAATACTACTCATATTCACCTTGGAACTGACTGCCCCATCATCCATACAGTCATAAGTACTGACCTCTCCCAGGTCAATCAACCTGGCAGAGAAAGGCTTCAAACCAACACCCATATCAAAACTTATTCTTGAAACATTAGGACACTGTGAATTTGCTTACGGTACTTACATGATTGCATAGGGATCCTCTATTTTGGGCTGATCAAATAAATGACTGCTGCACAGTTTGACACTGTCCACCACTTTACTTTTGAACAGCTGAATATCTTTTTCATACCTGCAAGAGGGCAGTAAATAAGGTTAAGTAGTTGCAGGGCAGCACATGTTTGCTCTAGAAGCTATAGAACACTTGGTACAGCCTCAACTTTAGTTCTTTGTGCAACCAGCTCTGGAGGTAAACACTGTGAACTGATAATTTCCAGAAATGAAACCAAACACAAACCTCTTGCTTCTGCAAGTCTACAGAAAAAAACCTCTTAAGAGACCATGTCTATATGCATGGAAGATACTTACAGCACTGCAGCCTCAGGATTCAGAGGAGTAGTTGTATCAATCTTGTAGAAGACTCTGCGAGCATACATTAATACTTGCCATATGTGATTATGATTTCGCCTGGAAAGAACAAAACACAATGAAGAAAGGAACAGGCTACTTTCAAATAGTACATCAATATGTTACCACTCACCTCCATTTTGCAAATGCTCTTTTCACATCCAGTTCACCAGACAGAGGATCTACTAGCGGATGGAAGACAGGCAGATCAAAAACCAAGCGCTGCATTGGAAAAAAAAGAAATTCATTATGACAACTTCAATCCTAATGCTAAAACCACTGGGTGAAGGTCAGTTAGATATTGCTTCCATATACTAATTAATTGTTACTGTTCTAAAAGAAAACAACTTGAAGTGATTTTCATCAGCTGTGAAACTGTAATCTAACACACCCACATTACATGCAGGGTCTTGTCCTCTCTCATATGCTTATCACCAAATCAGGAAACTAATCCAGCTAACTGCACAGGCACTAGTGCCAACACAGGTAATAATAGCAGATGATCAGATTAAAGGAGTTTCTCTGGTTTAGCTATTTGTGACTGAAAGCTTTTCACATACTTGAGCTACAATCAATTCTTTTTCTATCCTACACATTTTTAAGTAAGCTGTGCAGTGACACCACAGTACCTTCAGTTCTGTACAGCTAGTTTCCTCCAGTGTTTATGCATTCCTCCAAAAGAAAACTTAGTTTCAGCAGGAAGGTTTGGAAGCCCAATGCCAGCAAAAGAATGATGGCTGCATGAGACACACTGAAGTCTAATCTTTGAAAGAAACTGTTTCCTACTTCTTATGTCCTTTTAATGATAGCTTTACAAAGAACTTGACACCAAACACACAACTTCCTGACATAGCAACTTGTTCTCAGCTACAGCAGCTACACACACCCAATGTTCCTCTTAAAGAAATTCAGCCAAAAGGGCGTGCTGCTCTGCTCTGGAGAGTCAGATTGCCACAAAATTTTTTAACTGATGTAGTAATTTGGATACCTTTTCCTCAAGGGAAAAAGAGAAACCAGAGAAGAAGATAACACCACACTATTCATCTTCTCCTCTCTTCGTTTCCCCAATGTTCTCCTCAAGTTCTTTTAGTTCTTTGTTTTAATGTAATTTAGAAGTGAGACATGCAAGAAATTCTGCAGTACTACAGCAAGCACAGCACAGGTGCCTGGATTTTATGTTCCATTGTGTTGCTACTCAGAATTTGGATACTTCTTTCAGTGTTTCAATGTTAAGTGCCTTGCTGAAGAAGCAGCAGATCAAGAGCTGAGGTAAAAAACAGGTTGATTACTTAATACTCCAATTGCATGTAACCTCAGGAAGTCCACTCTGCACCAGCCTCAGTAATCAGAGAAACATGATCCCTCTACAGATGTTAGGAAATATGTACAAGATGTTGCAAATGAGCACATCCAACTGAAAAAAAAAAAACTAGTTCAAGGAAATGAGAAGCTAACTGGTCTATTAGCTTTAACAAAAGTCATACTTAAAACACAAGGAAACAAGAAAAACTCAAGACACACACAACCACTTACCGGGCAGTCTCCATCTGGGTAATTATCAGGAATATAGACAGTGAATTTAAACACACCATCCTGGTAGAGCCCATGTCTTATGAATATTACACCAAACCACACTGCAAGTGAGAAAGTTTGCTTGAGTGAAAGAATTTTAATATATATATAAATGAATTTTTAAAACTCAAGTTTAAACTTACTTAATGCTGATCGGTAAGATGGCTGCACGTAGACACCTGGCAATTTCTGCTTTACAACCAAGGTACTGCAATTAGAATCAGTATTTAGAACAGTTCCACAACTACACTAAATCCACAGCAAGCAGTAAACACAACAGTAAACCCAGAGAGTACTACCAACAGCTTAACGCAGGGGACTTCGTCCAGAAATGTACACTTAGTTTCCAAGGGGAGACTGCTCACAGGAGGAGCTGGCAGAAAACTACTAAAACCATGTTCTTCCCCTCTCACTTTTCCTACCCCTTCAATGCAGAAGGAAAACATCTTTCTTGAATTAAGAAGTCAGGGTCAGTTCCCTGAAAAAAAAGAGATTAGTGTTTGGAGAGTTCTCACTTTCAATGTAATGGTTAAATGCAAGAAATGAGACTTAAGTGTTGCATAAGGACTCCAGGGATTTCATTCCAAAAGGCACTACATAGTTGAGAATCCAGTGTGTCTATTACAGAGGAAGTCCCTTTAGCCTTGTAGCGCAGAACAGTTTATGTAACTTTACAGAACTAGAAAGTTTTGCAGACAAATAGATTTGTATGCTCTCACAGCAGTCTAGAAAACACTAGATTGGATCAAACGCAGCTGATCCAAAGAAAGCTACTTAAATCCCTCATAAATTTGATGTTAAGCATCACTGAAAGACAAGAAATAATACACTCTTCCTATCAGACAGCATTCAAGTGTTCCATGTAACAACTGAAGGAAGTTCCCACATCCCAGCTCCACTAGCCATATATTCATAACCATCTTCCCACTAGACAGCTGCTTGCTTCTAGTCTAATACTTGTTTCAAAATTTCAGTATTTCTGACTAAAAAGCTATCACGATAACTGGTCAGGATGCCTAAACCCAGAATGTATTTACTTCAAGATTGAGAAATATAATAATTCAGAGAATGACACCTAAACACATCCCTTAAAATGTCATCTTTCTGCTCACCTTCTATCTCAAGAGATTGAGGCTGCCGCTCCAGAAGACCAGTTCTGTGGAATTTAAGATTTACTGCCCTCTTCGAGGACTATGGCAGAGACAAGATGCAAGAACTAGATCCCTGCATGGCTTTTTTCCCCCCATTGAAGCGTAAGCCCAGTGACCCAAAAGAGACAAAAAAGTGAAAACCTACAATTCTGCAAGTAGTGAATACTCCAAATAAAACGGCCCGTAAGAAGCGTGTGTTCCATTTGTTGATTGGGATGACATGGCAGGTGAAGCAGGCTTGGTTATTGGCACAGCATTCTTTGGAATAGAAGGCAGCTGTTTCTTTGTAGAGACTCGCAGAGGACTGGTTCGCAGCTCTCCACTCAAAGTTTTCTCTTCAGCATCAGGTCTCTGTTAGATTAAAAGAGAACCAGAAGATTACAGGCCATATTTAATAAACATTTAATATTTGAACATATTTTAATATAAATTTAAACCCAACCTGGCTAATTACAAGTTTAGCCAATGAAACATATCCAGGGTTTCAGTGTTCTATTGCTTGGGGCTGTGTCTTTTTGCATTTTGGTTTTAAATAGACTACTCAATCAAACCTATGCTACAAGTACAAAAATAATCAATGCTGGGCAGGAAATCTGCAGATTAGGACAAATGCTTAAGGAGGCTTACATTTGTCTAGAAATTGGAAACAGACAGCATATAACAGCTTAGAAGTCAATCTATTTCTAGCACACAGTGAATCAAGATAAATCATTTCTACTGACACAATTCCTTGCATTCTAGTCTTTAAAAGTAGGCTAGTAATGCTGAGATGAAATAAGAACTTTCTATAGGAAAAATTCATGTATTTTTCTTCTTGCCTGTGCTTAAGACCCAACATCCCGCCTGGAAATGATCATACAGCCCATTCCCACTGAGAGAGAATCACCATTTGAAAGCAGTATGAAGTTTAAATACTTTCCTAATACAGGTTAGAATATAGGAATCTTTTTATGTCTATGCTGTCTTTTATTAAAAAAAAAAAAAAAAACCAAAAAACATTTCTACTCAGTCAGTGCTACACTGCTAGACAACACTGTACTATGTACAGACCTCAAAAACATTCTGTAGATTGCTAAGACAAACCTGCAGCCTACAGACTCACAATTAGGCTGGCTGTGGTGACTAAAGGCATGATTTAAGCTATAGTGTTTTGAAGCACTTTAGATTTAGACTAGTAACAATACCTATGTCACAAGCACCATCAAAGTCACAGAATTTGCCCTAGCACTGAATGCCTGAGATGTGATCAACCCTGGAACTATCATGCTTTTACCATTGCTACAATCTAAGGTACAATAGCATTATGGAGGCACAGTTCTGTCAATGCTCACTGCACATGCAATACCTGGCTAAGCTCTATAGAAAACAGTAAGCAAATGTCCTAAGAAACAAGGACATTTGAACAAGTTTGTCTCATCTTTCTTATGTCAAGATACTTCAGACAAGAACAGTCAACAAATTCTGAAGCAGACTCCATCCACAGGCACATTCCAGTTAATGTTGCTCAAAGCTAGCTTACACTTTCATCGAAGATGGTCACACTCCTTGGGATAAAAGACACACTCCAACTGTATTCGCAGATTGTCTGATGGTCTTTTTCAGAACTGCTGTCACCCCTCAATGCATGTTAACACCTCATGCCATCCATTCATTAAATACCTTGCGCACAGAACTTGCAGACATGCTCCAGAAAGGGTTCATAACGTGTATTCCAAATAAAGAACCACAACTTTTCAGTGTCTTCAGAGTGTCCTCAGGCTCCTTTGGTTTATACCCTAAAAAAACCCACAGAATGAATATGCATTCTAACAGATAAACAGGACTTGGTATATACATAGGATTCGGATCTAATTCTGCAGCCAGCTTTATATTTCTGTAATTTCAGAAGATGATTTCTTGTACACTTAAGATTGACAATAGTTAAAACTGCCAAAGCTCTATTACATATTAGACTCCAGAACAATAATATACTTGTCTATGAAATCATTTTTGCACATGAATCCCTGCCTTCTTTCTGCTATAAAGACACTCAGATTCTGCATCCCATGTTTTGTCTTGCCAACTGGAAAAAAGACCATCTGTTGGCTCAGCACAGTCAAGTAAAAATCCCCTACACACACAAATATTAAGAAGTTACCACTTCACCATTGGAGTCCAGCCCCAGACAGTACTACAATGGCTTATTCTTGCTGCGCAGATTAAGTGCTGTCCCTCACGCATGCTGCTGACTTTGCGTGCTTCTGAAGCACTCCAGTTTGAGAACACCTCTGCCATTCCCAGTGAAAGAGATGATCCTCCCATTGAGTTTGCATCATGTATGTGTCATTCTGTTTTCATCTGCACTGGAACACCATCAGGAATAGACAAAGCCATGGAACACAGAAGTTTTTCTGCAGCTTATTTAATGGTTTCATTATAAGCACAAAGGCTTAATGCTTTTTATTGAACTGCTCTCAGTAGTTCAATAACAAGGACCAGCAGTACTTAGAGTACTGTATATGGCCTTAGTTTGCTCTCTTTCTTTTTTCCCCTTAAAGTCTTGCTACTGTTTGTGCAAGAACTCTTGTCTACAGCACGTCTTGCCTGGCACAGCCTATTTCCTCCACTCTTTTCTCTCTTCACCCCCTCACCCCCTCCAGTTCTCCTGGTTTCCCTTCCCCTTTCTAACCTCCCATTTCTGGCTACATTAAGGTTTTGAGGCAATTCAATTTACTCAATTTCTTTAATAGGAAGTTGTACAACACTGACCAATGCAATTTATAGGATGAGAGAAATGGGGAGAGTGGCACAGGCTTCTAAGGTTTTCTATTGTAATCAAGACATCACCTGTTCACCCACTGCTTTAATTAGTTTTAGAAAAAATGGTAACATTACAACCAAAGATCTTCCTAAAAGAGAAACAGATGGCAATTTAAGACAGACAATTTATCCAAAGAAAACCTAGCAATGGTAAAGTTTTTTTAAAAGAAATCATAGGTATCCTTCTAGACCATAAAGCAGCCAAGCATCCAAAAAATGAAAGCACCATTCAGAAAAGTGATGAAAAATAACTCATTTTCCCACTCCAAAATCATCTCAAACATTCCAGTACATTATTCCTCCAGATATTTTTCCTGTTCAGCAGCCAGTCTCACATCATTCCAAGCCACTGAAAACAGTCACAGCATGGCTGCTGATGGGGCATGGCCTGTGACAGCAGGGAGCTGTTTTCACTTTTCCCCATCGCCTGTCTGGGAAACAGAGCCACGCCAGAGGACTATGCCCTGGGCCTTTCCTCTTCCATGAAACCCTGCCAGACTAAGTAAGACAGAGACGCTGGGCAAGGAAGGTACAAGACACTTCCTTGGGAAACTCCAGCATAACCAGAGGGTGGAGGAACTGACGCACAAAGAGAGCACAAAGTGCTGTGGCTCTGAGAAGAGAGAAAAGTGCTGGAAGCTGAGGTACACGTTGGAAGACAATCAACTGGAATCTGGACTGATTATGGGGTTTGGGTAGGATTTGTTTGTTTGTTCTGGGCTGGTGGTTTGTGTTTGTTTTTTTTTTTTTTTAAGACTAAGTAATATAAATTGTATTACTCCAGAATCAGAGATACGAGATACCGGAGTTTGAGCAGGACAAAGAGTGAAGTATGTACATAAAAAAAAGCCCAGCCTCACAGCAGTGAAACAGGGAACTGATTTAGAAGCTTGATATCTGGTGCTAGATGGAATTCAGTCACTGACTCCACCTTGCAGAAAGCAGCTCTGCATCTCAGCACGTCCAGCATTGTCAAGAACCTTTTCGTTATAGAGATGCGTACTTACAGGCTATTAAGAGCAGTTTACATCTCCAAATAAAACATTAATTTAGCTCTAGTTCAACTACAGAATAACTTCCAGAGATTCGCCTGCTCACAGATCTTTTATGCAGTCGCTTGCCAGTAATAAGTCCTCCCTTGGTGTTATCCTAAACTTATTGTTAAACTGTGTCCTGTTTCATTTGCCTGTTAAAATACTATTTATGATGGAGAACTAATAACCTCAGAGTACCAGCTTCCCAGAGGAAGGTAATTTAAAAAGCCTTTCAAGGTGTTTTAAAGCTTGTTTATTTCTAATCACACTCACTCCTTCCAGCTATGCTACATGGAAGTGGAGAATAACATCAGTACAGGAAACTTACCTGCAACCAATTATTTCCTCTAGTGCCTTCACTTCCCAATTTACTACCCCACATTAATCACAAGAATAAATAAAGATATATATTAAAAAAATATACAAGTAACAGCACATTTAAGTTAGATTGTTTATCCTACTTTTCACAATGGTGAAGGTCTGCAATGGACAAGGAGAGAGAAGTCCCAATATGGTTAAGTCAAATTTCCAGGCAGTGTAGCCATTCAATCTTACACAGGGCTACAACATCTACTATGAGGTTCCTATCAGTACAGCATCTTACTGTACTGTAACTACTGAATCCACCAGCTTCCCAACAGAATCCAATATGCTCCCCCCATTTTATGAAAAGGGAGTAAATACATTCAAAATCACCACCTGCCTCCTTGCAGTCATTGGTGACACCGCCTCAACTAAGAGGAGGCTTAACAGTGTGCCGCTCAGTTATGTGTTCTACTAATTCCTGCTAGTTCAAGAATAGAAAGTAACAGCAATCCTCCTAAGCAACCCTCCTCCCATGGGCTTTTTATGGATATCTTTTTCTCTAGTGTTTTACTTCTAGTACAACAGCAATTAAAAAAGACAAGACAAACTTGTGGATTTCAAACACTGCTCCTTGGGAAGGTCTTTGAGCTTGTACCCAGCACTGCACTGCTCAGGTCCTGCCACACCAGAACAGGAAAGCCACTTGCCATCAAGAACAGCCTTATCTTGACCCTCACCAGCACTAGGTACACAGGACAAGACAGCAGTCAGAAACTCATGCAGTGCTCATCATCCCTCTGAAATACTTCAATAAACAAAATTATCACTAATGAAAACAAACATTTTAAGCACTGTGCTTCTGCACACTTTCTTCCTCTCCACTAGGTATTCTCATTAGAGATCGCTTCTGTTTACACCTACTTCCATATCATGTGTCATATTTTTCCCCTGTCATCAGGGGAGTCATTAAATACAACACTAAATCAATTTGCCAAAACTTCATCTGTCCAGAACACAGCACTTTATAAATATTTTCTGGAAACATAAACAATTCCTTAAGAAGAAAACAAGCAGAGTACAGCCAAACATACAATATAACGCTTCCACGTACGTTTTCATGCACTTTATTCCCCAAAAGAGAAGGGAACCACTCCTACACCTGAGCACAGACAGAGCTGACAAGTCAGAGCACCAGAGAACAACGCTGCTACACACTCGTCCAGCAACTGCAACTGCGCGTTTGCACCAGAACCGACTTCTCCTCGGCACACCCACCCCTGGTCTCCTTCGGGCCCAGGGGCTTCGCCAGCCCACCCCGGGCGCAAGGGGCAGGCGGGGGCCGCGGAAGGCAGGCAGGCACGCTGGCAGAAGCGCTGGCCAGTCAAGCCTGTTTGCCGACTCTTCCTCCTCTGCAGCTGGATTACACCTTCCAGGCCCACATCTGCCGCTGCGACTTCAATCCTCTAACACACCTCTACAGGAAACCATAACCTGCGCCAGCGAAGCCGCCTCTTCTACAACAGCCAGCACTGCAGGACACGCGAGGGGTGCCCTGCCGGCTCCCACCGGACACCTGGCTCTCCAGGGGCTGTCAGATGGAGGGCTAAACCCACGGTTCCGCGGCGCCCCGAGCGGAGCTCCCCCGCCAGCCCCGGCGGTGGCCGCGCACCGCCCGCAGGGCGCCCCGAGCGCCGCCGCCCGCCCGGCCGCGCGGTCCCCTGAGGAGAGGTGCCGCGGGCGCCCCGCGAGCTGGGCGGCAGGACCGGGCCGGCTGCCCCTGAGGCACAGAGCGGGCCGGGCCGGCAAAGGCACCGCGCGGCGGCGGCGGCAGCTGCTCTCGGGGCCAGTCGAGTCGGGCCCGACCCGCAGGGCGGTGAGAGCAGAGGCTCACCCGCGCCAAGGCTCCCGCCGCTCCGCTGCACGCGCGGCGCGGCCTGGCCTGGCCCGGCCCTGCCCTGCCCCGCCAGCCGCTGCCGCTGTCCCCTACCCCCGCCGCTGCCCCATTTAAAGCCCGCCCCCTCCGCACCGCACATCCGGACCCGGCCTTCCCCTAGGCCAATCGCCGCCCGGCTCTTCCGGGAGGGCTCCGCGGGGCGGGGCGGCATAGGCACAGCCGGCCAATCAGAGCCCCCGCCCCCTCCGGGGCGCTGCTGGGCTGACGCCTCTCCTGCCCCTGCGTGGGGCGGGGCAGCGCTGAGGGCTCCGCCCCCGGAGCGGGGATTGGCCCGAGCGCCTCTCTGTCTGGGGGCGGCAGCGCCAATGGGGCGGTGGTGACGCACCGGTCACTCAGCAGGAAGAACGCGCTGGGGTGGAGCGTAGAGAAACAAACACCTCTCATTGGCAGGCGGGGACAGCGGGGGGGCATGCCATTGGCTGGCGGGCCGAGGCCGCGGCTGCCGGCGGCCATGATCTGGCGGCGGTGCGGAGGGGCGCGGAACCGGGCCGAGGGGAGGCGTGAGGGGGAGAGCGGGGGAGGGGGTCCAGTCGTGGTCGTGGTCGTGGTCGTCTGTCCGACAGTGTCCGAGACGGAGCGGGTGGCTGAGCGGGGCCGGCGGGGCTGAGAGAGCGGGGCAGGGCAGGAAGTGTCGCCGCGGGGACAGGGCCTGTCGCCGGCCCGAGCCGCTCCTGTCAGCAGGGCCCTGTTCTACAGACAGGTTTTAGCCGGATTTTTCCCTTTTTTCTTTCTTTTTTTTTAAATTAATAATAGATACGAGCTCCCGATCCTATCGCTGAGCAGGCACACATGCACACGCACAGTGTTAGCTGTGCGTACATATACAAAATCTAGCTCTAAAACCCTCCCGAAGAGGAGGAACAAGGTAAGACCAAAACCGAGGAGTTAGTTTTTATTTGTAATTACACTTTCTTTCTGAAACAAGTAGAACCAGTACAAAAATGTGCCAAAAGTAATTTGTCAAGGTTTGGCAGGTGACAACAAAATCCATGTTATCTCAAGTACAAAAATTAGAGAAAATTAAAAATCAGTTAATACAGGGTGGTGTTCCTAAGCCATGAGCAAAAACACCATGCTGAGGCTATCGCTGTCTCAGTGTGTAACCTCTTACCTCCCTGTCCTCAAAATGCCACTTCAGACTCTCCAGTGAGTTACTAAGGTCGCAGTCCTGGCCAGAGCACTGCCTCAGTGCAGGACCCTTGTGCAATAGCCTGTTCTTCCTGCTTTGCCCACACCTCCACAGTGCTGTACAGCCTGCATCAGGGGTCACATCCAAAATTACGGACCTTCTAACACCATACACAGTTGCAGTCACCTGTCACCACTGTAATCTCTTTCCTCTGTCTCTATTTTTTCTTTTCCTGCTCTTTTTTCCCATTGTCTCTCCCTTGCTGGGTACCTTTCCAGAAACCCTTTTCCCATGGTTGCCTCCCTCAATGGGTGTCTCAGACCCAGCCCTTCCTCAGAGCGCCTTGCCTGCACTGTGCCCCGGTCTTGCTGAGGGCCACATTGCATGCTCATTGGCGCGTTATACAGATGCCATAGATCTTAAACTGCAAAATTCTGTGGCTTGAACAACGTTTTAGTGTTAAATTGTGGGTGTTCAGGATGTTGCAAAACTATGTCATAATCATCATGTGATTAATATTTTTACTTTGATACCCAGGGTTGAGAGGGATACTTTACCAAGCCTTTGAACAAAACGCTGTTACCTTGCCAAACCCCACTACAGCCCTATTTTGCCAACTCCAGAAATAATACTTCAACAAGAAAGAAGCTAATTGTCTAATATGTTTTCTGAAATGCTGTTTTCTTAGCCACTGACGAGGAAAACACCTTTTCTATCATTTCTTACTAGAACCACCCGTCATTACCATACAGATCCACACCACTGTAATTTCTGTGACTCTAGAAATAGTGTCTGATTGCAACCTGCCTGAAAGGTCATCACTTAAAATAGCGTCTCTGTGCTCAAATTATGCAGAATGTTTTCCTAAAATCCCAGAGCACTCTGGTTTAGGTCCTTGGATTTGGTGCATTGTGTTGTCCTGTGTATGATCAGGTGAGGAAATCTGACAGCATGGCTTTGGGTGTGTGCATAAACCTCATGTAGCAGCGCTGATTGTTCAACTGCTGGGTAATAAAATCTCTTCCCTCTTTTGCTCTGAAACCCAAAGCCCACCCAAATGCGTGTCCTCAGGTGAGCTGTACACAGCAGGAAAGTTATATTAATACCTAGTTCACACACTGGTAAATCAATAATACCAGAATGACTAAACTTAAATATAATGACTTTGAAGGGGAATGCAGGAAGCTGACCTGCAAGCTGAGCTAAATTCAGAAGCTTAAAATATTACACAGTAGACTGGATTTCCTTTTCCTTTCTTAGTCATACCAGATCTGAATGAACTCTACTCCACAAAATCTTGGTATTTTCACCAACATAAGAGAATAATCTGGCCCAGAATACTTTTTGTGTATTGCTTACTGTATGACAAGTTTCTTTCCCTGTGGCTTGGTACCTGTAGAAAACATTTTAAGATTAATAGAAGCCTCAGTAACCTTTAGATACCTTTTTTCCCTACCCCTGTTCTTTTTAGCCCTACCTTTAGATTATTTTTTCCCTACCTTTAGACTCTTTCTATCTGTTTCACCCATAATTCTAAATACAGTCAAGAATTTCATTGAAAACAATGTTTTGGGCTAGCACAGGAAAAAAAAATATGTTGGCCAATGTTTTCCACAGTACCTATGTTCATACCCCCAAACCATGATGCAAAACCTGAACTTGCCAAGCTCCTACATGTATCCTTGGCAGAAGGAAGAGTGTGATGACTGTATCATTTAAGGCACATTCAGTGTTATCGTAGAATCATAGAACAGTTAGGGTTGGAAAGGACCTTAAGATCATCTAGTTCCAACCCGCTGCCTTGGGCGCCTTGCCCTCTTTAATTGCCCAGCGTGCAGAGTCTCTGGGTAGTTCTGCCCGGCTTCCCGCGGGGCAGAGTGTCGTCACCCTGCAGTGCGGCGGCTCTGAGCACCAGTCCGAACCGGAGACCGGCGGGCGCTGAACGCGGCTGTGACCGGCGTGCGGGCGGCCCGCCGCCGCTGGGTGGCGCTGTGCGGCCGTCCCACCCGCGCCCGGTGCTCCCCGGGCGGTGGCGGCCGAAGCGCTTCCCCGCGGGAGCACGGTCCCCGCGGTGCGACGCGGAGAAACGGGCAGGCCTCGGTCCTGCTGCGAGCGCGCACCGCCGTCAGCTGCCTCCGAGGTACCGGCAGTTCAGGGGGGAGCCTAGAACAGGATATCCCATATAACTGCACAAAACGGTACCTTACTCGATAGGTATTACCTGTATCAGCATCACTTTTTCCCGCTAAAAATGCAAAGGTGAAATGTGGCATTTTCTCGTTTTCGAAGCTAAAAAATAGAATTACAAACACGGTTAAAAAGCTGAACCCCTGAACATCTTTTTTGTGCTTTCAAGTGCAATTTCTTTGTGATTTGTGTACTAGAAGAACATACTATGAATGCTTTATAAAACAATGAAAGTAAAAATAAAAACAGTTGTCAGTTTATATTTTTACTACTTCTCTTTACCTTGTGAAAATGGTGCACTCTCTGATGCAGGGATTATTTTAAACTTCTCCATGCTGGTCTCTATTTACATAATTGCTAGTAACAGGACATATCCTTCCAGTAAACCAAGAGGAAAATTATCATATCCCTAAAATATATTAATAAACATACAAGAATATCTAAAAATTGGTGTTTCCATTTTAAATGCTGGACCACTTCCTGTCTGAAGACAGGCTGAGAAAGATGGGGCTGTTCAGCCTGGAGAAGAGAAGGCTGCGTGAAGACCTCATAGCAGCCTTCCAGTATCTGAAGGGGGTCTATAAGGATGCTGGGGAGGGACTCTTCATCAGGGATGTAGTGGTAGGACAAGGGGTAATGGTTTAAAACTTAAACAGGGGAAGTTTAGATTAGATATAAGGAAGAAGTTCTTTACAGTGAGGATGGTGAAGCACTGGAATGGGTTGCCCAGGGAGGTTGTGGATGCTCCATCCCTGGCGGTGTTCAAGGCCAGGTTGGACAGAGCCTTGGGCAACACGGTTTAGTGCAAGGTGTCCCTGCCCATGGCGGGGGGGTTGGAACTAGATGATCTTAAGGTCCTTTCCAACCAAACTATTCTATGATTCTATGATTCTATGAAGCAGTGAATGGAAGGAGGTTATTTCCCAGTGCACATCAATAGAAGCTGTCCATGAGGAGGAATACATTGTGTCACAGTTCTCTCATCATTCTGAAGGACAATAGTATAAGCAATATCTGAATGAACTGTTTGGAGCAGGTATTTTCTGGTAAGGCTAGAGCTATTGAATGTCTCTGGCCCCTCTTGCTAGCTAATGCCAGCTATATGCCAGAAAGGTATTTGATCTGGGAAGGCCACCGCAAAACTTACTACCTGAAACACTAGTTCCCACACATGCCTTCATAGCTTGACAGAAGGTGCTGTCCAGATCCACGGTTCCCATCACACATGCAGAGGTGTGGGTCTCAAGTGCTGGCACACCGCTCCAGTTGGATTTGACAGTGCATACTGTTTTACTCAGTTTCACCTCAGCACAAGACAAGCCTGTTAAAGTAGAAGAAAGAAGAGGTTTAAACTAGAAAAGATTAATTAGAAGTTCAGTTTTTTTAAGAACAAGATTGGAAACAAAGA
Organism: Strigops habroptila; assembly: GCF_004027225.2. Classification (NCBI taxonomy): domain Eukaryota; kingdom Metazoa; phylum Chordata; class Aves; order Psittaciformes; family Psittacidae; genus Strigops; species Strigops habroptila. The sequence continues at coordinate 17,237,467 of NC_044302.2, forward strand.
GTGAATCAAATACAAAATGCCTTTCTAGCTTACACTTAAGAGGGTGATATTTCTCCAGTTTCCCAAAACCAAGCATAAGCTGGAAACTTTTTGTTACAGTACTGTCAGTTAAAGATGCTGTACTTATTTTTCTTAATGTTTTTATTACAATGAAATTGCTAGAATGGATGTAGCTATAGTGAACCAACATAAAAATGCTTTTGACTGCATATTTATTATCCCTGAGGAACAAATAAGATGAAACAGCACTAACTACATCATCAAAATTTGTTATTTAGTTCTTAGGGTAAAATTGCAGGATCTACTGTTGGTCTTTGCTCAGTCAGCAGCAAACTCACTATTAAAACACGGGCAGAAACATTAAATTTACTTATTCTCTACAGGAAGCCTCCCATCCACCTAGACTCACTTAATATAAGAAAGATACATATGTATATAATATTTGGGCACTTTTATATTTGTATGGCTGTCAATGTGTTTAACAACATGAGAGATTAACGGTTCCTGAACAGCTGAAGCTATCAATGACTAATTAAAGATCACATTGTAGACTTCAAACTAAGCTTTCTTTAATATGTCTCACATTGTGGAAATACTACATTAAACATTTAAATCTGAATGTATTTCAGATTCCTTAATGTATGAACTGGAAGCCTTAGTTATTGTGAGTCCAACTGTGCAGAATTCAGAACCATGAAACTTATAAAACTGACTTACAGTAGGTTTTTTTATTCCTTTTTTATTTACTTACCTAGTAACTCTTATTTGAATGGTGAGAATTGTAGTTCTGTGATGAATTTTCTTTCTGCACAGTATGATTTTAGGAAGCAATTCCCCATTTTGAGGAGAGGAAGGACTATTTTGTCAATAAATTAACTTTTTTAATTAGATACATGAATCTGATTAGATGCTCATATTGTCAGAATAAATCCCATTAAAGAAGTCTTAGATCCCAATTATTCTACTTATGGGAATACTTGCTTATAGAGTAAAATATCCCAGAAAAGGTGAGCGGTTGAGAGGCCCTCAATTTGTCGCAAGTTTTCAAAATATGTTCTGTGGGTATTAAAATCATATGAATCCTCTGCCTTGTGAATGCTAACACACAAAATTAATCTAAAAACTACAACTTATTTATATAGAGACATTTTTAGGATAAGAGCCTGTATTTAATTCTTACCTATGTATGTCTACTGATGAATTAGAATTCTTAATTTTAGATTTTTTACAGCCATTCTTTGATGATTTTTCTTAAGGTGTTAATTACACTCCCAGGTGTAATTGCGATTTCCTTATGAATAAGATTAGGTTTGGTTTGTTTGTTTGATTGTTTTTTTACCTTTTTTTCATGGAAAATAATCCTGTAAACATACTTTCAGAAAAATATGTATGTAATCTCACACTCTCGAGAATAACTAAGATTACAGAGTAATGAGATTAAAGAATCTTTTGAAAACTCAGTTTTGCAGAGAATAGTCATTAAAGTGCATCTGTATGAGACAACTCTGGCAAATCAGTGAACACAGGCCATGTAAACAACCTTTGATCAGCGGTTTCCACAATATCATTATGAACTCCAGTTTTTGCTGTAATGGTATGAGATGATGAGTGAAAGGCAGACCAAAACCAATTCATAACTGTGATTTTCCATCTGAAAATTAATTTGTTGACTGAAAAATACCTACATAATTTCAGAGATGATAAGACATAATGAAGTAGGACTATTTTTTTCTCCACTCACACCTTGAGCCAGATTTCTACACAAAAGTCACTTTCCTCCTTTCATCATCTTATTACTTTCCTGGTAAAGTGACATATTAAGCAGGTATGTAAGTGGTTGGTAATTTTAAAAAGCTGCATATTTAAAAAACTTAGTGTATGACTGATCAAAGAACTGAATATGAAGAGTAAAGACTCAGAGAGTGAATATGCAAAGGAGCTATCGCATTCAATGGGAAACAGCTATGAAAAGCTACCAAAAAGATTGTGGCTGCCTAACTCAACTAATACAGTTCCAAAGAGGGATGATTTGGGGCTTTTTAGTCCAGAACACCTCAGTAAGAATTAGCAAGATCTGATCCTTAGAGAAATAATTTAAATGTCCTCTCTATGTGAGAAAGAGTATCACATCAGATCAGTTAAACCTTACAACTCAAATATGAGACTTTAAAAGTTTACACCCTTGTACCTCTCTTCAGCTAAAAAACCCTAACCACATCTCAACCATATGAAACAGTACTGGGCTTCCTGCTTCAAAGGCAGAAAGAAAAGCAGGATATGAACATGTCATCTAGTAAATCCCCATGCAGAAAGAAACGTGCTTAAATAAATAACATGCCACTTAGCAGCACCTTGTGTCCCATGCTTCCAATCCATGCCATAACATCCTGTATTCTTTAGGACTCATCCAACCCTTCGGAGAGCCAATCTTGATTACCAGCTGCCCTGCCAGGCAGTCTAACATGTGAGGTTGGTGACCTCAGTATTCCAATAAATGAAAAGTTTGTGAGAAAGATTGCTTCTCGTCCCTCCATCCCTTCAAACAGAAGCTACAGCCCGTGCTACCTGCTCAGAATTTATAACTCAGGACAGAGAAGCAAACATAAAGGGCTGACTGAAACCTCAGAAACACCCCTCTCACCCCCCATATTTTTTTTGTTCTATATTCTGTATATATATTTCTGGCTTAAACTAAACATTCTAGTATAGAGTATACAGTATATAATACATAGTATATAGTATATAGTAAGTCGACAGTATATAAAGAAAAGAATTACTGCCTTTAGCTCTTTCTAAAGCTAGACAGAACACAAAGCGGAATAAGAGACTAACAGCACCTTCCCACAGCCTGCGCAGCCTGGCACTGGGGTAGAAGTTGATGTGGCACAGTCGTTCTTCCGCTGGAAACAGGGATGTAGGAGCTGGTTATGTCTCAGATTTGTTCTCAGGTTTTTAGCCAACACAAGCTGAACTGTGATGAGTGGTGTGGGAAAAAGAGAGGAACATTTGGTTCCACTGCTAATGGATCCCTTGCAACGAGCAAGAGGGAAGAAAGGAGAACACCAACTCGGGTAGATAGTATCTTGTGAATGCCATTGGATTCACGATTTGCCCAACTTCAGTTACAGCTGAAAAGCCTCAGAGAAACAAACATTAGTACATAGAAAATCAAATATCTGCTCAGTAGGAAGCAATGCAGAGTCAAATAAGGTTATTGTTAGCTTCTACTGCATCATAACCAAGATACAGAAATTTGTCTGCCTCCCAATTCGGACTATCCACAACCAGTTTGAGTAGTCACAAATTAATGTTTTAGGGACATTACAGACCAATTAAAAATATTGACCAAATTCTTGTTAATTTCAACAAGATTTCAGTCAAGATAATTCATCTATGAACAAGAACTTCTGTTGGCAAATAAATGATCAATAGAATATCTCTGTCCACATTGGTTTCAAACAGTTTATTTTTAGCTGAATTTTGGTAGGTTTTCTATGCCACTTGCAACCTTTTCTTTGTAGGTTATTGTAAATTTGTACCTCCAGTTCAGTTCTTTCTGCATCCTCAAGGTACTGTGATTCTCATTTCATCCAGTCCTATCTTCTAGCCGTTTGACAGTTACCAAAACCACAAGATACTGGGAAGTTTAATTTTTCTTCATTGTTTTAAGGGACACAAGTACTGTCTTTGCAGTTTCAAAATGAGGTTCAGCTATTCGTGGTTTCTCTTTATTACACAGCATTTCATTCTAAAAAGCAAGAGAGTGAACTGAGATTAGATTTAAACTGAGTATTTCCAAACGTCATGAGAATTCCTCTATCAAATAAAACTTTCATCTTAATTATCCTTAATAATTTCCACTTTGCAAATATAAGGTCCCTTAATGCCTTTGGAAAATGAAGATTAAGAGAAAGAGACTATACGAAGATAAACATGTCTCATTTTGCAGAATTTTAAACACCTTTCAGATAGTAAACCTAATGTTAATTAATACCAGGGTATAATATTAGTTTTCTCTCTTGCATGAAAACCCAGGATAGACTGTTCCCTGATGCAGTATTTTCATGTTATTTTATATATCGGTTCCAATTTATGGCAGAGCATATTGCCGAAAATTGTCAAGTAAGTTATTCAATAGCCAAGCAAAGAGCTACTGTCACAATTGGATTACTTTTCATTATTTCAGTACAGACCATGTAATTATACCTTAATTTTCCTTTGCAGTACCTCTGAAACTCCTGCCCACAAAAGTTTTGAACACAGGCAGGTGCTGTGGGTATTTGGGCTAGAGGGAAATTCCCCTTCTTGTGTAATTTATGGCAACTTCAGTCTGTGTGTAGGTGTATGCACACGTCTCTGTATACAAATGCATCAGAGTGCTAATCGAAACACACCAATACCTCATTTAAGTAATTATGGCATCTGCACACCAAGCTAAGCATGGTCTTTTTAGAAAAGCTCATTATTTTCATTTTCTCTAATACACAATTCAATATCCTCTCACCTTCTAAACCCAATTTGTCTGAAACTAAGATATCTCAACAAAAAAAAAAATATAGGCAAGAATTTCTTTTTAAGACTGTTGCTACTTCCTGTTGTAAATTGCATAAGCATGCTCTTAAAAAGGAACATGCAATGGATTGTATACAAAGAAGAGAAAGTGAGCCAACATTAAAACAATGGTAACACAGCAGCTGCACTTCCCAGCTGCACTTCCATGTGTGTAAAGCAATAAGCATACAACAGTTAACATTTCTTCTAAACACTCATTAAATTTCACAAAGCCAAATCAGCCACCGTGACAAAATAAGTGTATTTAGAATTAAGATCTTTTTAATATTAGAGATTAGAAAGGATCAACAGCCATAAGGATGGGAAAATGAAACTCTCGTTCCTTCCTCTATGAGTATTTTTGTAATTCATCTGAAGTAAAAATTTTGTTTCAAAACAGTCTTTAGGGCTTGGTGTTGAAGTTTTCTGTGGCTGGCCTCTTTAGAAATCTGGATCAAAATCTACCTGCCATTTAATAGCAGAAAATGTTTTGAATCTGCTCCTATTGACTAAAGTCATATGGAATCAATCAAGCCTAAAATCAGTTAAGTAGATCTGGATTTTTTTAAAAAGCAACCACTCACCCAAAAATCAAACAAAACCAACAAACCCCACAACAGAACAAAATGTAAAAATAAGCAAAATAAATTCAGAAACAAACAAACAAACAAAAAACTCCCCAACAAAACACCAAGCAATTAGGCAAAATAAAGTACTTTACAACTCATACTGCAGATTAATATTTTAATATCACTAAAAAAATCCTTACTAAACCATAACAATAAATAATATTTTATCTTCATATTATTTATATAAAGAACTTTTACAAGTCATATGTCACTTCTGCATCTGTGACTTTGAGAACGGATGAGGTGGGAAGGGTCCTTTGGAGATTGTGTGGTCCGCCGCCCGTGCTCAGAGCAGGGTCAGCTGGAGCAGGTTGTTCAGGACCCACATCTCCAGAGATGGAGACACCACAACCTTTCTGAGCAATCTGTTCCACTACTTGATCATCCTCACAAGACCTTCAGTTTCAGGCGACTGTGCAGTACTCACTGGTCTGTAGTGAACAGCTATTTGGGTCCACACAATATGAAAAGTAAAATATGGAAGAGGACAGGATGAGGAACTGTATTCTAAAGAACAAAAATTTTGTGTAAACTATTAACAGCCATGCAGACTGGTGAAAAAATCTTTAGTAGTCTTAAACTTAAGAGGAATACCTCTCATCTCCCTGTCCTACACCTAGATCTCCATCTGTGAGTGTTTAACTACCAGGAAATTTATATGTTTTTACCAATTTCCTTTGATGAACATTTTGTTATTCAGGAGGGATAATGAAAGTTCTGAGTTCAAATAAATCTGCACTTCTGTATGTACTGTAGAAGAGAAGTACCCAAGATAACTAATCTAGTAGAAGCAGCCTAGGCAAGTAACATTGTGGGATCTAGCTAGAGTGTGCTTCCAAGATCTACACCCCACATTTCACATTTGGGTATCTCTGTACTTCACTGCAGCACATAGCCCAGTTGAACTCCATTGCACTGTCAGTGTCATTTTATCATAACTGACCTTAGTACAAGAGATCTCAGTGCTGGGTTGGTGACAGACGTAGGAAATAGAAGTTACAAGCATGCTTGGATAATACAAATGTTCAGTCCATTCCACAGTGGTAAATAATGATCAAGGTACGTAGTCAAAGGGTGATCACAACTGCTTCATAGGTATGCTCATTCAAACAAAAATGCAAACTAAATACTAAATCATACAGGGAAGAAAAAAAGAAATGCAGTCCTTTCTTATATTAAAACAAAAAAACAACCCAAAACTAAAAACGCACAATATTTAGCTGCCCATTGCAACTGCTATGCCTCCCTATCCCTCAAAATAAAGATTAATGTCAGACCAAGCACTGCTCAGACATCTGATGTCATTATTTCTGATAAAAAGAGGCATGCACACATAAAAAGCTGGCAAAATGCCATGTTAAGGAATGTGTTAATTTTGCTAAAAACTACTGAGAAAGAACTCAATTACAAGACAAAAGAAAACAGAGAGAAAATGCTGGGAGATAAATATCTTTTTAATCTAGTGTGAAAAGCTGTAATAGGAACCAATTTCAAACAAGACATTCAGTAAATATTTTAATAGTGAGAGTGATTAACCACTTGAACTACTGAAAGGAGTTATTTTATATCTCTTGATTCTTCAAAATGAGTTTGAAAATTCACAGTATAAATTTGTTTTATCTAGCTACTGGGTTCAATATCACATTGACTGGATGAAATGTAATGGGCTACCACAAAGGCTGGAGGTGATGCATTAGTCCTTTTCTGGACTTCTGTGAATTAATGGGCTCTTCTATTTAAATGTGGACTTTCTGAATTCAGGCAGCTAAAGAAACTATTTCCATGTTAATGTTACAACTAATCACTCTCTCCTTCTATATCTGAATACTATTAGATCGAGTTTATACAAGTAGAAAAGATGTCCTCAAGTTCACCTGCCTTAAAATATAAGTACTTCCTCTGACCTACCAACAGAGTCCCACTTGATCTCAATGCAGCACTTGCTTAGAATAAAAGGAGGGAAGCTAAACATAGACCTGTTCTCTTGTAGGCAATTTAGCCTGGTTTTTTTTTCATTTTGTTTAAAATAAACCATTAAGTACTTGCTGTTTGGAATACATTTAAAAATACAAGTATTTTAGTCTCCTAAGGAGTATGCCACTGAGATGGAATCACTCCCAAAATATGGGGTCATGATTATTATCACATGGCAGTGACAGATATATTACCTGTGCAGTGAAGGAGCTATGGTTTGTGTTACGTGGACAGATTCCTCATTTTTACTTCCACCATCTGTCATAGTAGAATCCACTGGAAAATGGAGTAGAAGTCATTCATGAATTTACACCACTAAGTTGAGCTAGTTCTGTGCTATATCATTTCTGGAAGTGAATGCCTTTGTTTTGCACCCTAAGGGCTGCTCATATGCATAAATAGCCCCCCTTTTTTTTTTTTTTTGCTTCTGAATCACGTTGTCCAGCCAATACAAAAAAGATTATGAAGTATGAAAACTGCACATATCTCCACCACAGAACAATAACAAGATCTATACTTTGATTTCCTGGGAAATAAAAATTGTAGCTATACTTCCTGTCAGCCCATTCCTTTGAACATGTTCTCTTCATAATTTGGATTTTGAATCGAGTTTAAATGGCAGTTAAAAATTGTATGTGGCAGTACACAATGAAATTTAGCTTGACAGCTTGGACATCAAAACTAAAAATAAATGATTTCACATCCAAATAATAAGTAATAACAATGTTAGCCTGCATAAGAATAGCAGGACTGGATTCAAATACAATATTAATTTTAGGGATATGAGTGACTAGGGAGAGACAGAGGCAAAGAAACAAATCCTTCATATAGCAATAGTCTCTTCTTATCCCCCAGGCAACTGGCTGCCTTTCACCTCAGCGGCAGAGCAATTATGTGGCATAATGACTGCAGTGCAAATAAGCAGAGAGATTTTATTAAACCAAATGAGCAAATCATCTGCGTATTATTGCGATTTGATTGACAGTGACAAGTGTCGAGCAGACACGGATGCGAATATGATAAAGCAGCTTGCAGGAAAGCTCTTGATAATGTTACTCTTGATAAAGTTGCTCGGCAAACCTCTCTAAGTAAATAAAGGGGAAAGAATATGATGCATATTAATTCGCATAGTTTGCAACCTGCCACAGGACTAGACGAAAAGTTGCAATAGGTTCAGCACATGGCATTTCATATGAATTCTAAAATTGCATTTATGAGTCTCATAGACTTTACAATAATATATTAATATTGAAAGTAAAGGTCATTCCACATAACAGTTAAGCTGCCTGAGCTTCAACCCTTATATCAATAACAGACTCAGGCTGGGGGCACGAGGAGGGGGAAAACAAGCAGAATGATCTGAACAATATAAAATGTTACCTTGAAAGATCGCTGCCTTTTGCTGCGATGTCCATTTACACATTTGTACTTTCAGTGGACAATCACATTTTTGACAGGCCTGCCACCCCAATGATTAAACCGATACCTTTCATATGGGAATGGGATTAATTGGCATGGGCCTTCAGGCCTCCATATAAGCCACTCTTACATTAATGACTCCCTTATGACATCATAGCTGCACAAATTCCAAAGTTTCACATCGTTGCAGTAGTGTGGAACTTAGGATAATTATTTTTGGCACATGGAATGAATTAACCAAGGTGGCGGGGAAGCTTTGACAGCAACGCCCATGGAAGAAAAGCAGTGGGGATAAAATCACCTGTGCTGTAATGGCACTAATGTCATGAGTAAATGTGGGCTTACAAGTTGAAATTGTTTTAGTGGATAAACCATGCGATAGATAATTGTCTTTTATTTTTTTTATTATTCTAAATGTGAGTGTGAACAAGCAACAGCATTATGCCACACTTCAGTTAACATTCTTTTGCCATCAAGTACCATCAAGTTGAAGATTTTCACTCTTTGAAAAAGAATTATATCTGAGAGGAAGTGTTCTTGTCATATGAAGTACACTGTGAAATGTGGAAAGCATTTCTGATTTATGTTGTAATACTGACTTGAATATCTATTTGGACATATTTCAAAGAGACCAGCTTCTGCATACTCCGAGCTGATTCCTGTATACTTTGTACTTAACTTCTTTAACTAGGCAAGTAAACTTCAGCAAAGGCATTCAAGAGCTGGCATGCTCAGAATAACTGAGGCTTGATAAAAGTACTTAATCTCTTTAAAACTTACAGGAAAGATATCACAGATATGTTTTCCATTATGGGAGCCCTCCAAAATCTAATGAGTCATCCAAGGGATATAAACTAAGAAAAACAATGACAATGGAATATTTAGTACAAAATCCATTTGTCATAATATTTGTTATAATTTGTTGTATAGTCCATTTGCTATAATAAAAATTGTACTTACACAAACATTACAATTTATCATTTAAAAGCATGAGATGATATAAATTCCGTAAAAAGGAACTAGAGTATTCAGTAAAACAAGTTACTGTGCTAACCTAGTCCAGCTGTTGGAAATTAATCAATACTTTGTGGTTTATAAGGAAATCAGAATGAAATTTCATGCAGTTGCAGCTTTTTCACTGTTTTGGAGTAAAATGTAGCAAAAGTATAGAAAGCACTATCTACGCAACAGGAAAAACCTGTCAGCATAAGAATTTCCTATTCTTTGAGATGGCTGTGTTTGGGGGTTTTTTTAATACTTGGAATATATTATTAAAGGGTTGTCTTGGTTTTTTTTTTTTTTTCAGTAAGCAGGTTTAGGAAACATTACACCCTCTACAATTGTAGAGTGCCTAGTAGTCTTCAAAGTGTACCCTATTTGATGCACTCTGGTCATTAAATCTTAAAGTAAATACTCTGGTTACCAGATTTTTATCATCTTCAAAACCTAATTACTGACATAAGCATTTTTTACCATAAGGCAGTTAAAAAGAATAAAATTCTAATAAGTCAATTCAAGTCCAAACCACCTCATTCTAAAAATTAATTTTCCTCTAGGATAAAGTCTGATATTTTACATGAAATTAATTTTTAGATTTTAATATTTAAATATGAAGTAAACTATTTGATAGTTAAATTAAATATTAACTCCTTAAAATGCTTTTATAAATTTTCTTATAGTGCTTGCAAGCTTTCTGGCATAAACTATAGTCACATCATAACTGTCACTTCAAAAATAGTGCATGTTATCATCTAAACTGAAAAATTTCTTTTAAGAGACCTATAACCATTAGAAACAAAATATTAATCAGATATTCAAAGTTAACTGACACAGTGATATTTTCTTAGACTACAGAGTGGATTTGAGAAAAGAGTGTAAATTTCTGTTCATTTTACTGAGATGCTGTTAATTGTAAATTGCTTAGAGTTATTATAGGAAATTGAAGGAGTATGGAAATTCATTGTTGCCATTACAGTGTGGAGACATATTTAAGCTGCAGTACTACACAGTCTCAAGAATTTGCCAACCATTGTAGGGGGGAAAAAAAAGCAAAACAATCAAATCTTTTGTACTATTTTGTTGCTTCTGTCACACTTAAAACAAATAGAAATGAAAATAAGTAATTCCTCTTCTTAAAAGAACCAAATCTGTTAAGGATGATGAAGCACTACCTTCTGCTCTTATAGTTAGAACTTCACACGTCCCTCCTTAACCTTCAAACTTCCTTAGCAACATCAATGAAAAGGTAGCTGTGCACATCTTCAATTGAAGTTTTAAGTAATGCACACACACAGAGCTATTCTTTTTCTGAAGGTCTAGCAACATGAAATATGACTGAGGATGAATGAATTTTATTCCAGCCTTATGATCCCCTTAAAAAAAATTAAAAAAAAAAAAAGAATATAAGTGCTTATAGTGGAAACCTGAAAATTTGCAGAAGACAATGTAAGTCCGGTCACTGTAAGGACATCAATTTTGTTTGAAAAATAATATGACTGTATATTCTATGTAAAATGAGTATGGATATGCAAGTGTGTAAGTTGAGCAAAACCAGACAGTGACACAGCCATAATTACTGGGCAGATTAAAAGGTTGATTCACTTTGTAAACCTACTTTTCAGGTATTCAAATATCAGGTAGTACTTTGGGGATACAGTCTTCATTCCTTGCTTTTGTGGAATCAGAACTGATTCTCATGTGTAGTAAGGAGGGCCCTCCTGGAAGGAAAGAATAGGAAAAAAAAATTCAATCAATCGAACAAACAGAGGACAGATTTTAGACCCTAATCCAAGAGACTTAGGGTCTTGAAATGAAATGTGTAGCAAGTAACATTCACTGACCCTTCATTTTTTGTCTTATTAGAAACTCATCTATCTTACTATTTTAACACAATATTTATGAGAAACACAAATTTGCTAGTAGTCCAGTATTGAAAAAGAAATATTTCCAGAGCTAAAATACGAATAAGAAAAACACTTTACATTTATTTTCCAAAAATATTATTTCCTAATTATTTTCAGGGATCCTTTGAGGGAGAAAACCATATATTATAATAACCACTATCATAATGCTTCCCTAAAATAAAACTTCAAAGCAGAATTGCAGCCCAAGTAATGTTTAAACAATTGCTGTGTTTGGGTTTTTTTTTTAATACTTGGAATGTATTATTAAAGGGTTGTTTTGGTTTTTTTTTCTTTTTAGTAAACAGGTTTAAGAAACAGTACACCCTCTACAATTGTAGAGTGCCTAGTGGTCTTCATGCCATGCCCAATTAATTAATTAATTAATTAACAAACATGCCATGCCTAATTAAGTGTCAAACAGCAAGCATCTGAAGATGCTTCATTTTTCTTCTGAAAAATTAAACTTATTTGCTTAAGAAGTTATAATAATTAGGGACTTCCCTTGAGAAAACACTAACATTGGTGTTAATTTTCACATTCTGTGTTCCCACTTTTACTCAGCAAAGTACTCAAGCACATACTGAAGAGTAAGCATAGGCTAAGTGTTATTTCAAATTTCTACTATTCTATGAAACCTGGAGGATGTGAGCTATTGAAGGGTAAACCAAAACATGTTCTGGGCTGTATGGTTGTATAAACTAATTGATAGCTCTAGAGATAAAAACCATGTATCACATCCCAGCAAACATGCAGCAAAACCCAATCACAACTTGCCGAAACATCTGGCCCTAGATTCTTAATCTTTTAATTAAGCAAAAGCTCTAATTATTCTGGAGTTCTTACAAAGCTTATTGAGAATCCCTAGCAAGCAATGCACTATTATTGGCTTTTGTTATTGCTGTTAATATAACTATGTTAGATATGGGTCTTATCACACTTGTTGATTCTTGTGTCATCTTTCAAAAATGGAAGATGATAATTAGGTGTGAGCTAAAGTCAGGAAGTTTACTCTTAAAACCAAAAATATTAAAAATAACTGTTAAGAGTGTTTTTGTTATACCTCACAATTTATACTGATACTAGACATATAACTTGGGATGAACATGTTATGAGAAGCAGTTTACCTTTAAGATTAAGCAATATGTTTTCTTCCACCCTAGAGATATCATTGCATATTATTTTGTTAGAGCAAGCCAAATTTTGTTGGTTCTTAAATCCAGGTATCAAATACTAAATAAACCCCCTTATTTTTAATTGAAAAATCTGAAACAAAGTCTAATGAGAAAAGAAGTACTCAAGTTATTAGGAAAAACTACATGTTGAAATGGACCTGACCACAACATCTCGGCCTGGATTTAGTTTCTCTGGTAATATCAAAGCAGGGCAGTATATAACATAGTTTTAACAGTAGATTGAAGAACTTAACTACTGTTACATAGTTAAGAGAGGTAGATATCAAAATCATTTTTGAATAGGCATCTTTCTTACCATGCAGGCTGATGCTGTTTTAAATTGCAGTTTGAGGTCCAATCTTGGTCACAAGGAGATGGAAATATAAATATGTTCCAAGTAATTTTTGCATCATGATATGGAGTCTTAGGATCACATGCAATCAGTCATAATCTGCATGATATATGACAGTCTGTCACTGTACTGTATTCATTGTAAGAACTATTATGTCTGTAATAAAAAGTGCCAAATAAAACTTGCCATTTAAAAAATAACATTCAAGCCAAATAGTTCCATTGCACTTCAGAAATCATGAAATATTACAGATAGAGGAGGCACTGACATGAATTCCCCTATCCGCGGAGGATCACAGCCTTTGTTAAATAGGCAACATTTTAGAATAAAAGTAAATAAATAAATCAGTTAAGTTACACTTTTTAGGCAAGTGTTCTGTGAACTGTAGCTCCACCTCAACTCCAGATAGTCCAGTGGTATCTCTAATGATGAGAAGCCATGATTTGTTTCTGATTTACACAAAAACCTGGAATTCTAAAAGCAGAGTGCTGGTTAGGGGTTCCCTGCTAGTTCAGAGGGTAAAGCAATGCCTCCTTACGCGTATCCCATTCATAACTAATCTCATATGGCCTATTAGCTTATGAACTCTGACAAGATCACGGCCTGAGGTAAGGTAGTATGGCTGGAGGCCATAACAAAATGTGTGAGCAGTACAGGCATTCCAGCTAGGCTCCAAAATTCTCAGAGATGTCCATAAGAAAGAGCACCTTTCTGAAACAGCTAATGCAGAGGTCACAGGCAATTTGTAAACTTAGTCAAACTGCAATACATCCTGCACCACACAGAACAGTTTATAAAACTGACAGGTGATCATAAAACAGACCATCAGATTATGTCTCAACCCTTTCATCCTTTCTAATTAAAATGACTTCTAATATAGGAAGCATCATTTAAAACACAAAAAGTGAACCATACCCAAATGCATGTCACTGTACTAGAACCTATCATTTTTTTTGGTACATTCAATGATACTGACAGTAGTGAACTTAAATAGAGAGAAGAGATTTTTATTACTTTGTTTTAGAAAAGAAAACACAAGGTTATCATACAGAACTTTAGAGAAAGTAGGAAAGCTGAGAACTGATACTGCTCAAAATATAAACCACAACTGCCTCTTTTTTAAATGAAGTTTTGAACATTTGGGTAAAGCGGGACAAACAAAGGGATGAATACATGGCTCAAAGTGGCATATGAAAGCACATGGGGCCATAGAATGGACATTCATTAACAATATTCTACCTCCCAACAAAAAAGGGGGAATATTCTGAGGCAGGAGAAAGCAAAATAGGTAAAATGATTGTGTCAAAATCTCGGCATGGGCCTGGATAGGGCCTGTGCTACACCTGTCAGTCCCAGTCACACCCTCTGCCCTACCGCATACACTCCCTCCCAAGTTGTCCAGACTGTGGGATGATGATTTAGACAAATTAATCCTATCTGGATAATTTCATGTCAACATGTTAAACATGTGTCTATACCAAAGCCCCTGACTATTACCAGTAATATCTCAAAAGATCTGAAGTAGGTGGTTGACAATAACAGTAAAAGGGATTTTCTTTTCTTCCTCTAATTCAAACACTCAGAAGGAGAAAAACATGCCTCCAAACCAATGAACATGCAATTCTACTACACCCAGCATATGCTTAGCCAGTGGATGCATTTCTGTTGCGCAGGGTGGCACCAGAAGTTACATGTTATATTTTTCATTCTCTCCAGTGGTAATTTCTGGGTCATTTACCTCCTCAATAATAATGTTTAGCTGAGTAAAATAATGCTTTAGGCTTTAAGTCTTAAAGGTTCTTCCCCCTTTTCCCCCCTTAGTAGGATGACTAATTTCAGCCCTTTAGAAAAATAAGCTTACTTATGAGACATTAGTGGCATTATTGCCTCGTTTAATATTTGTGACAGTCTCCTGCAAATGTATCACAAGTTGGCATTTATTAGTGCTAGGCACAAGTAAGGGGCATGTTATTTGATTTGAATAACAGCTTGGAGCTACAGTTTGAGTCCAGAAATATATTAGTCAGAAACAATCTCATTTAATAACACAGAAACTAATAAAAGAAAAGTATTCCAACTGATTCAAAATTGAATTTATGAATATTGCTTAGCAGGATTAATGATCAAAAACTGAACCTGTTTGTCATGTTATAACAGACTTTTCGATTTAAATGCAAAACTAGAAGTCAATGAGTCCAATGGATTGTATATTGCTTTGAAGAAAACCAGTTCATTTTACACATAAGCTTTGAAATTGGCAATAAACTTTAATTACAGGGTCAGATAATCAAATTATAATCAAATAGCCTCACATAAAATCTATGTTTGAAATTAATGAGATACAATTCTACTAGTCTGTAATATTGTACCTCTGAAACTTACTAAAAGACATTTCATTTTCATTTAAAAGTCACCTTAAGGACTTTTCCCTCAATTTCTTCTGCATAGCTCAATTTTATTTGGAAATGTCTCATTTTTAGACCACACAATTCTAAAGATTTTTGCATATAGAAAAATCATTTGTTACTCCACAGTTGGGTTTTTTTAATTGATAATAAGAATTTTCACATAGCAATATTAGAAATCTTTCAAGCAGATGCATATTTGTGCATTTTTAGAGAAAGCCACAGTTCAGATAATAAAGCTGTATGGTTGTTCAAATGCACATACTTATTAAAATTTTCATTTAAGATGAATTTTTTGATGACTGATCTTAACTTGCAAGTGCAAACATATATGCTAATGTACACTACTGCATAATTGAGTTCTTTTCTGGGATATACAACCATGATAATTTCTCCCTACATGTCTTACTGCATTTGGGAAAAGAAATATATTTAAAACAAAAGACAGAAAAAATAAATCCAAACCCGCTCTGGCTTTCTTAAAGATTTGCTGCTGTGTGGATTCAGGCAAATCACGTTCTATTTTATAGCTGAGATTTCTCAAGCAACATGGCAGTTACAGCTTAGTACAACTTCAGTACAACTTCATTGGGTTTATCATGGGACCTTATTAATTGTATTATGATTATTGAAATGAAGATGCAACATTGTTGGATAGATAGTGTATGTCAGACCTCATTAAATATGCAACAGTAAAAGTACAGGAAAAGTCAAATACTTATAAAACTGTAATTCTATTTAATGGCAATACAAGTGCTCAATAGCCCCAAATGAAATTCTTAAAAACCTGTGCCAAAATAAACAACCCTTATACAGGTACATAAATACAATTGTAAATTTCTATTGCTAAGCACAATATTTACTTTCAAAAATTATGTTATTCCAAGTTAAAAATTAACAATTGACAAAAATAACTATTCAACACAACCAATCATCTTCTTAAATGGACTACAACAAGGAAAACTAGATCAGTTGAACAAGAAAACCATTACCTAGTAAACTTGGGTATGAACTGACAAAAGATTAGTTACTTACCACACCTCAGTTAGGCCCCAGTAGGGCACTGTAGCTTCCCTAAGCTAGAAAATCCATGGAGAGAATGGCTCCTCCAGATCCCAGGTGAGGTGGGTGTGGACCTGGCTCCCTACACAAACACTTGTACTACATGCCAAACACAATACGCTGAGTGGCATCAATCAGCAACTGTTAAGCCTGTGTTTGTAAAGGACTACTCTGAACAGGCACCTTCCTAAACAGTGCACTCCCCAGCTGCAGACCCACGCCACAACCTCTTTCATAGTCTATGGCCCCATGCAGGACAGCTCTCCACTGTTAGTGGAGGGCAAATGACCTTTTGTGTCTTGCACGTGGAATTTAAAGGAGAAAGATAGCACTGCTGCTTTGCAATAACATGAGCTGCAGAGGAAGTTGACTGAAAGATCTATGGGTGTGGGCTAACTTAAATGGTCTTTTGGTAAGTAGCAAATTACTTCCATTTACCAAGAACTAATACCATACACACAGCTTCTTGGTGTGGAGCAGCATATATTCACATGTTCATGCCCTAAAACTCTCTTAATACGGACACTTTTCTCAAAGAACACAAAAGAATCTTTAGAAAGTTAAGGGAATATTACAATTCTTCTTGATTCTTTCAGTGTAAGAAGCAATAAAGTCGTATTCTTTGAATCACAACAGAGATTTTTAAGAACTAATTGTCACTAATTGCTCAAAATTAATATCCCTGATTATTACAGGTCATACTGTGACATGTTAAGTACCGAGATGGGGTTGGAGCCTTTGCCATTCATAGGTCAGCCTTTTTGTCTATCCCAGAAGATGCTTGAAAACAGGCATCATATTTGGAATAGTTTAAAAACTTAAGCAGTGGGGACTCCCTAATCCCATTTGTGAAATTAATCTACAGCTTTACACATCTCACCATTACAAAGTTTCTTGTCTTTCGTGAGTTTGATCTGCTTTCTGTCAGTCTCATCGCTTATAGCAATCTAAATAAACATTATCACTGATGTTTACACAACTCTTATATCAGCTCTTTCTACTCTACCACATACAGCTGTCATTCAGGCAAGTTATGCTGGTTAATACTATCAAGCCAACAAAAAAATAACCACAAAACAAAGTAGATAGATAGAATATGCATTTTTAAAAGCGGAACTTCCTTCTGTTTGCTGATAAACGAGGTTGAAAATGTTCACATTTTACATAGCATCTCTGCCTGCCATGGATACAAATGTCTCATAGTTTCAGTCATAATAAACCTGTGGTTTGTCCCCTTTATTTTCTGTATATATATATATATATTTATCCTGAAAAGATGAATTACAGTTAAACTTCTGTCTGTAATACATTTGACTAGAAAAAAGTGATAAGGACACATGCATGCTAAAATTATGCTTCCACTACGGCATCAATCTGAATTCAAATTAAAAATATCAAGCCCAAACATGCAACTGCTTTAATTCTGATTGAAGTCTGTACAACACAACACTTCCCCCACCCCTTTTCCCTGTAACATTTTAAAGCTATGTATGTTCCTCCCTTCTCCATCAGTTTTCTATTTTTTTTTAATTTCCTTGCAGAGGACAAAAGCCAGTAAGGGCAAATACAACTTACTCGTAAACATCTAGACAGCCGCAAACAACAGTAATTGAGCTTGACATGTTAGCACTGTAAGGCAACAGGTCATGAGAGCAGATGAAAGAAGAGACAAAGCCGAGGACTGACCTTGCTCATGAGACTTTTATGAATTCATTTGTACAGCAGCAGTTCACTGAATGGTTTGGCAGAGCAGAGAGAAAGTCCGGTCAAATGCCTTGCGTGTCAAGGCTTTAAGCATTCTCTTCAGATGGATGCTTTGCACTTTGATGGCAATAAGGTAGATTGATTTGAATCATGCTGGTTAAAGTGTGAATTTTAATGTTGATTAAAATCAGCAAGATACCTCAAAGAACAGAATTTTTCCTACTTTTTCAACTCCAACTTCTCAGTTTTCAGTAAGCATTACAATTAACTAATCTGGTTGCACAGTTTAGCATTAAAATCAGCGTTACCGCAAGCAGAATATTAACAACAGTTTAGGGCATGTAGAATTTTCACAAAAATAAAGCTAGAGCAGAAAGGAATTGTGAAGATCTCACCTGTAACACATAGTGATCAGGTGAAACTGCAGCTCTATGCAGTGATTGTCATGCAGTGTAAGAACAGCGTGAAGGTTACAGACAACTCACTGATTGCCAGTTGAAGCACACTGACATGTTCATTTGTACAAAATTTCTTTAGTTTTGAGGGTTTCTTTTTCACCCCTTCTGACTTTTACAGAGAAACATATGTTTTGGATAGGAATCCAAATTCTTTCTCTAAGAACACAATAGCAAGTTGTTACTATTGGACATACTATTACCCCATTTTTTTACCTGAGTTACGAAAAACAAACAAGCAAAAAACCCCACCAAAACCACTCAAACAACGAAAAGTTTACTAACCTTAATTTGTTTCCATTTGAAAAGAAACAGATGCTGAAATCAGGTCTTTTTTTCCTTTAATCCTGTGTGTGTATAAAGAATGCACAACATCTTTGAAAAAATGGAAATTATTTCTTTGCTTCTTGCTTCAAAGTCTTTGCTAGTCATCATATCATACAATCATTATATTGAGGCAATTTTACTGAAATCCTTGTTATCACATCATCTATTTATTATAAACAACTCTGAATAAAGTCTTGGGACCCAATGTATCCCATTCATTACTTCTTATATACATATCAGTGTTTTATAGGACCCCTCAAGGGAGTGCTGCTTTTCTTTCTCCTAGGATTGTAAAATCTTGCTTGGAGACTTTATAAAAAGTACAACTAAGTGTCCTTACCCGCTAGGGTGTTTTATTTTTTGCAGAAATAAGCATGATTTTTATCTACAAGCTTTCTACACCATTCATTACCTTTTTCTTTTTAGTGACTTCATCCATAAGAACAGTATTTTTTTTCAGTTCACTGCCAAACACCAAATGAAATCTCTTGAGGGTATTTACAAAGGTTTTGCTTAACCTAGTGGTCTAAGCTCTCTCAATTTCTTCTCTCTGGGAAGAAATGATTCCACCCAAATGGTGGTCCATCAAGGTTTGGTAAAATTTTTGATCTGAGACACTTGCAAACACCTCATCTTTCTTTACAGACTAGAGAGCTTGACAGACTGACTAGAACAATTTAATTCTTTAACCTCTGCAGCCCAACTGCAACCAGCTTTTCCTTAGTTTCTTGTTTGTGAGAATGTCCAGAGTTGCTGGACTGCGAGAACCTCACTCAGCTCCAAGCATAATGTGCAAAATGCCAAGATTCCTGCAGTCCAGCAGTTTAAAAATCATTATGTTATCTTCTTCTTCTAAAAAAAATAAATACAGTCTGATGGCACCCATCACTGGAGAGCATAATTAAAAATGACCCACACACTTAGAGGGGCCAGATACCATCATCTTTCCGAATGTCCTGTGAGCTGACCTACCCACCACATTTATCTGTGCACACCAATGCCACAGGCTTGCCATCATCACCTGCTTTTCATCTCCCATAGAATACTTCATATTTCACATTGTGAACAATAATCTTTTATTGTGATAGCTCAAGTAAGCCATTTATCTACGACTCGTTCATATATTGCGTGAATTTCAAGATTCTACTTTGAATTTCAGCAACTCATGGGTCTAGAATAAAAAAAGGTTTGTTTTGTTTTTTTTTTTTTACCAAGTTCACTCATTCCTGTTTATGGGAATACTTGTAACTAGTAATCAAAATGCCGTAGGAATGCAACAATGGCATTGCCAGGATTGTGTTCAAGTCTGCAGCACAGTGTGGTAGATGTGTAACTGCTTGGCGAGTTTCTCTCAGAATATCTGAATTTACAGAATCCTTGAATGAGATGCATGGTCTGTCCTGATCATAAATCTCCAACTAAGAAAATAGTCTTTAACCAAAGTCATGAGTTACTTTTGCAATAATTTGTCTTTGGAAAACTCCTACCCCCATATGTCCTCCCCCTGACCTCCCACCCTGGTAATAAGCTAGCAATATCTCAACCCCTTTGTGTTGCTGTGTCAACACTATCCGCAAACTGTAAGTGTTAGCAGCTGTGCACAATATGAAAGGGTTTTTGAAACACAAGGAGACTAAAACAGGAGTGATCACAAGAGCCTCTTTGACTCTCAAAATGCTAAATCACACACTGCTGATCACTGAAATGGTTTCCTTTCTTTACCCAACTTATGTAGTGGTTTTGCTGTGCTGGCCAACCTACAAATGAACTTTTTGTAATAGGAGGCCTAAAAACTCTGAACATATGTGAGCATCCAAAGAGCTGGCAAGTTTTGGACTACTTCAGCTTTTTTTTCATTGTGAAAATTTCTTCTCACTGATTGTATAGTCAAAATAATTTACTTGTTTAAAAAAGAACATTCACATTTCTTCGGATTGAATTTTAAATCCCTACTGTAAGGTTACTGTTCTTATAAATGTATTGGTTGCTGCTCATCAAAATTTTTCATGCATCAAAATACAATTTAGGTAGGCTGAAAAAAAAAAAAGAGCACAACAGTGTTGTGTGAGCTTGTAAAACGTGGTGTCACAACACAAGACAAAAAGGCATCACTTTAAATGACCACAGACCTTGTCCTTCTCTGTAAGCAGGCTTTTTCTTGTCTTCTATATTTCTTCTATTTGCTGATATCTTTTTTTACAATCCACTGTAGAAGAACAGCAGAAACCTCCAACAGTGCTAAGGGTATTATCTACTCATGATCTAAACAAAAATCCCCAAACAAACAAAACCCAACACACAAACCCTTCAAAATTATGTTACTGAACTTCATATAGTTCACCAAATATCTACTACTACAGGCTTTTTCTTTAGTTGAGTTGCGAGCGCTTTTTATGCCTCTAAGAATTGTAAAGAAATTTCCGTTCCCTCTACCGGCAAATGGTGAGATAACTGCACTAACAACTGTTTCTCCCGTATTTTCAAACTCACATTAGCTCAGTCTTGTTGATTTGGAGCACTATTCCTGATTTTTAACTGGATAGTTGCTTTAATTATTTTGCAGTTCCTCATTTAAGTGGGGAGCACTGTAATGAAGCTAGTCTGGAGAGATATTTCTTGTGCCCACTTCCAACTCTCTTTGCTTTACAATATTTTTATATAGCAGCATCTGATATAGAATTGCTTCTCATTTTAAAAGTCTTGTTTCTTTCCTTAATATTTCTTGCTTCTCACGAGCATCCATGAAACAGACACACACCCACTGCAGTTTCAGACCCACAAGAACATTTAGCAAATAATTGTTTCGACACAAATGTTACCAGAGGGTACCATCACCTGCTCCACAGTAGTCACGTGTGCATTCTTTCACTGTACACTCCCCTCCAGTAAACAGGAAGGTAGCGTGCTTTCTGGGACTGGAACTAAGCAACTTAAATTTACCCTCACTAGACAGCTATTGATAGGACTTTTGCAACTGCATAGGGGATGCTGCAAGTGGGTCAGAGAAAGCATTCACTTTGTGTGAGCTCTATTTTATAGGAAAATTGAGAACTAGGGTTTTTTTGTATGCTATTTAATGAAAAAAAAATCACTATTAAAAAACCCTAAATAACTATTTGTTTATCCATTATTTCAATTACTCAGTCTTCCTTTTCTAATTAGAAAGATCAATGTTGCCACATTCTTTAACAACACTCCTTTTAGAGTCTTACAACTCTTTAGCATGCCTGGTCATGCTCAAGCAAATGCCCACTGTTCCATGCATTTCTAAGCTACTATTACACAGTTGGTAGCTAAACTCTTATTAGTACAGATTGACTGTTAATATACAAAACCTGTGAGACTAATCCTTGTACCTCTAACCTTTGTCCTACCAACTTTATGTATATTTGCTGAAGTGTAAGACTTTCATTAAACCATGCCGATGTTTTGTATTGTCCCATGTTTACCACTCCTTTTTGTTTCAATTTTGATATTTAACTATTTCCCCTAATTTACTACCTCCTTCTTCTTGTTTTATATGTTAAGTACCAGATTTGGGTAGTTTTTGTGTGGTTGTTTTTTTCTTGTAAAAGATTAATTATTCACTAGTTTAGCATACAGACAGTAGTAGAGAAATAACGTACTTGCACTTACATACTGCTCAGCCTCCATTTTCATCACAAGCATCTGTTTTCTCTTCTGGTTGACTGTTCCAAAGAAATGGAAGACCTAAGTCAAATTCCAATTCATATGTGGATGTCAAAAAGTACCAAATAACAAGCACTATTTCAGTTATTTATTTACATTAAGAACTATAACTGTTTCTAAATGTCTTCAATCAAGGTTGAGGATTACATCCGATCTATTTTAACTCAAGTTCAATACTGTCTTAAAATCAGAGGGATACAAGAAGCCATTAAAACATTTAGACTGAAAGTACTGGAATGGTGCTCGTCATGTGAGAAACCATGTTCTTGAAAAGCCTCTCAACCTGAAATAGCGAGGGGGTAAAAATCCCACCAACTTTTAAAATGAAACTTGATAAGTGTGTGAGTGAGATTATATATATGATAAGATTCTCTGTGCCTGGTAGTCTTTTGATAATAAAACTACTTGAAATTTAAGCCAACCCTACCAAAAAACTGGCGTATAAAGAAATATTCAATATAACCTTTTGCTACTTTAGCGGAAATAATCAAAGATCAGACTCTTTAACTGTGACTGCAAATCAGCTTAAAGTATGCTGACCCAAATAAAAGGAGAGAGTTTATTATGTTAAACATGTGAATCAGTGAAGCCCCCGAAGCAGAAATAGCTGCCACCGATAGTAAGATTTCCTTCCTCATGACTGTAGATGGAGCCCTAACACAAGTAAATACCCTCTCGGCAGTACAAGTTCGGAATTGTATAGAATATATCTAGAAGCTTTTCAGCATTTTTACATTATTGAGGTTATAATTTTCAGGACAAACGATGTGAGAAACCCACTGTTTTTCTGGTTTCTCATTATGCCATACTGATTCACTTGTCCTAAAAAATCCAGAACAAAAGAAAAACAGTTGTTCAACATTCATTGTGTCCTGCAATTATCACTTAATCTAACCTCTAACAATTTCTCTGCTTAAGGGCACCTCTAGGCCTGTCAGTCCAGCTGAATTCATTTAGAAAATGAAATCCAAACCTGAATATTCTTATTCATCCCCTACACCCATTATTCCTTTCTTAATTTTATGCTACTGTACTAAAAGGCAAGGCAGCAACACATTTTGTGGATTTCATTGCACTACATATAAAACATACTGCTGAAATATGGATTGTAGGAATCTCAGTGAGGAAGGAGGAATCTCAGTACCATCTGACTGAAAGATGTTAGATAAAAGACGAGCGATTTATAGGAGTAAAATATGTCTACAGTTATCACTGTGGCTAACAATACAGGGTTCATGAATATAATTAATCCTTTCCTTCTTATAACTCACATGTTCAAACCCCAAAATATTTCTGGATTCCTTGCAGCAGAACAAATCCAAGCCTCCACAAAACAAATAAACAAAACAATACCTTTCTTCCTACTTCTCAAGGTATTTTTTCTGTTTCAAGCTCTAAGAAACAACTGGTATCACTGATGTTCTGGAAGTTGAAATAGATATGCGGGGACTATTGGTATTGGATTGGTATACGGAATCCAGGTCGGAACATGGAGAGCTGTAACAACCAGAAACATTTTTATAGCACTACTAATACTAGTTGTTATTGTTGTTATAATTATTTTACAAAGTTAATGAAACCCCTTATTTCATATGATGGTTTGCAAATCTCTTTGGTTCTAAGGCTGCATACTATGAAGCTCACATGGCCAAAGGTCACTCTCAGGAGAGCCAGAGAGAAAAAAGGGGAGGCATAGCACAGGTTACAGGTAGAAAGTAGAAATGGGGACCCTGTACTACACTATGGGATGAGATTGCGTCACTTCACTCCCTCTTAAAACCCATGTAATTACAAATCATGTATTGCCTCCTATATTCGTGTGGTACACTGCTTGACCAACACTCAAATACATATGAGCCACAGGTGATTGAGGACATAGCAATCAATCGCAAAATACTTTATATTCCTTAATTTATGTGAAACAAACAGGTAAATAAATGAGTTTATTTTGAGACAGAAGTTAACTTCTGGTAAACACCTGTGAAACTCAGTTTTCCATGTGCTAATTGTCAAAATATACTATTCTTTTAGTTTATGTTCATGAAAATGAATGTCTGTACAGTAAAATTGTACAATTATTAGTTCATGTTACAATTACTTAATGATGGAGCAGGTATCTCAACGTGAAATAGCCAATGCTTCCAGGTTCAATACATGTACATTGAATATAGACATAGAAGTTGAATATAAACTGGAATTCAAACTACTGGTTAGTTGGGCCAATTACCCACCCTATGCATTTTATATAAATTATGTATTAATATCCGTAATTGCCATGAAGATGATTTTCAGATTGAAAATTATTTAGTGATTCAATTAACATGTTATGTTAATAATAAAAACACTTGGGAATATCTAGGTTTATTGCATGGTAATGGATTCTCAGAAGAGAAATATGATGTAACGTATTTATTATAAATTGTTTCTTTCAGTTGGACTCAGACTATAAATGTACTTAAGGCTAAGAATATACTATACTGATTTGCAGCTTGGTTTTGTTCATTTACCTCCTTTTGGAATCAATTGTTTTGTAGTAATTTATAAAATGCAAAATTGTCTGTAGGGAGATTATTTTTTTTTAAACCAATGAGCTAACAGTTAACTTCTCATCCATTAGAAAATTCCCCTCAATGACTAATAATAACCCTCTTCAGCTACTTCAATTTCTTTATTTAGCCACAACACAGAGGTATCTGGTAATTTTTATATATGATTTTTCTAACTCAAGGAAAAGCAGTCTGTAGAGATGAATGACATTAAATTTAGACTACCCAGATGCTGAAATGTGCTCCAAGTTCTATTATATGAAATATCATAGATGTCCATGTGTTCTATTTAAACACAATTTTTCAGATTCTACCTAATTTAAATACACTTAAGTTGCTTTTCAAAGCTAACCTGCCCAAAAGGTGCCAAATAAATTCCTATATGAGCTATTTATCGTTTTAATCCATAATCACTTATACAATACTGTCTAAGAGATGTAGATGCTTTATAACATTGAGATCTATTTAACTTTTGTTACAAAAATAAATAAAGAAATGAGCAGAGCGACAATTAAGAAAATAGGTCAGTTCTGTTCTATAATGACAGAATAACTGCATTTAAACCAGCACTACGTAGTTCAGAGAATGCCCCTTAGAGCTCCAGTTTTTGAAAGCACTTGAGCTTCTACTCCATGACTTGGATCACATGTGAAAAGTAAGGAAACTGGATTTAACTGGTACCTCTGACCCACAGACTGAATTGTGTATCTGCAGCTTCTAAACCCTGGAGCAAATAATTAGATGTAACAAGATAACACCATATGTCAAAAAATTCATTAGCCAAATAAAAGAATCCTATAACTAAAACAGTTATAGCAATTCATATTATTAAGATCAACATGTAACAATATGTATTTATTTCATAACTCTGATAAGGTATTTAATATATGACAGCAGAATTTGTTTTCTGGTGTTCTGGCTTACATTAGACAACCATTTTTGTCTTTATGCAAGACATATGGAAAAATTCATCACTGATTTACTGCACATTTCCACACATCGTCAAACTAAAATCTGATCACTATTGAAGAAGCAAAACTCTGCTTAGCGGTGAATACATAAGCAGATTTCCAAACACACGGGTGTGTAGCCTAGTGTAAGAAAGCCCCTAATGGTCAAAATACAAACCAATACACTGCAGCATTTACTGGGAAAAGATAATGGAAAATTTAAATTAGGATTTATTTTAGCTCCAGAAACTACTGTAACTGAAACAATTGCAATAAAATAAATTATTGCAATTTCTATCTCTAATACTTTGAATAATAGGTTTTGAGTTTTGTAATTTATCTATATGATAACAGCTTGGGAACTTTTTCATATTGTTAATAACTCTAGAAGATGGCAGTTTTGAATGTTAGTCATGAAGATGAATCTTTGGTTATCAACTAAATATTTTAATTCCATTCATTGTTTTGGGTGACAATTTGCATACTGCTGCTTCCAAGAATAAAAGGTGAATACTTTAACTCAGTATTGT
This sequence comes from Strigops habroptila, assembly GCF_004027225.2. Lineage (NCBI taxonomy): Eukaryota > Metazoa > Chordata > Aves > Psittaciformes > Psittacidae > Strigops > Strigops habroptila. The sequence goes on from NC_044302.2 coordinate 17,264,136, forward strand.
TTTCAACTTTCTGTCCTAAAACTACTGTTTTGTGAATTTCTGTTAGGCCACCAAGGCTAGTTTTAGTATCGCCACAGCAGGTGGAATGACCTTTACCCCATTCTGATTTTACAATGTGTTTTGTGAGACCCTTGTCAAGTTATTTCAGAGCCTATTAGGAACAATACAATGTGGAAGTTAGTGTCTTCTGAAAGTAAGATTTAATTATTTTTGCATTGTATTACAGACAAAGCTAATAATTAGAAGGTGTCATTTCAGTTAATCAGAAATCCATACTCTGATTAAAGACTCATGCATTGTTTTCCTTGGTGGGAAAAAAAACCCCAACGAAACAAAACAAAACAGTGTCTGCTAATCCTGATTTGGGAAGTATTTAACTGCAGGGCATGGTTTGCAGATGTTTTTGCATCCTCAATAGCTTTATGGGCAAAAGAGTTAACTTTGATGATATGAAAATGTCAAGAAGAATTATCAGGGAGAAAAGAAAAGAATCTCAGAAAGTTTTCAGAGGTTAAATGGCAATAAGGAGCCATCTTTCTTCAAGAAGTATAAGCAAGTATAACCCATTTTTGATGAGCAGATGGCCCCCTTGAACAAAAGGAGGAGTCCACTGCAATAGAGTATTTGAAAAGCAAAATCATGCCTCTTGCTAGATATTTTCTGTCGTGTACATAGTAGTTAATCCCTTTTTTAGCAAGATTAGTTGTCAGATTAACACGCTATCCATGTGAGTCACAGTTAGACTAAACCAAGGATGTGCCTGAAGAACGATGTGCACCCACATGAAGGCAGGCTTACAGGGGCTGACTTACACCACCGCTGTGGAATGCAAACCTTATTTTTTTTGCTAATGCTGACCAGAGCTCTACAAACAACCATTCTCAACTGCTATATCATGCAGAGTTGATACAAGCCTTGATGTGGATTTGAACATTCATATGCAGGCCTTGCATCTGCCACACACATCCATATATTAACTCCAGGCCATATGTGCTGCTATTGCTCTGGACAATATACATTAAGACATTTAAGAATTTACTTACTCAAAATACTCTTTAAATACAGTGGGTTTATCCATTCAAGAGCATTCGATTCCTTCTGGAAAGCCAAGTTTAAGTACATTCATCATTTCATAATAGAACAACAGGGTATGATCTGCGAACAGCATATTTTCTTATCAAATCAAGGGAGCACAGATGGAAGTTTTCACAAAGAGCTGATAGGTGTCAATATCCCGTTTAAAAAACACACCCTGAGTGTACGTAGCTAGTATTATATCTCTCAGACACTAGGAAAAGAAATATTATAGGAGTAATTTAATCTTAATTCAATGATGGCCCATTTGGAATAACTTGCTTCTGGAGACATCTTACAAAAGATTGCAATATAACATGTAACTGCAGCTCAGAGTTAAAGACCTTTGCCCCACCAACACTTCATTTCACAGCATTATTTTACTTTCCACTCTTTTCAATCTGTGGCTTTATTTTTCACCCTTCAGCAGGCCAACAAAGCACCCTTTTTTTTACACAACCTGTCTGTACCTTTTCATAATCTTCCAAAGTTAATAATAATCTAAATGAAGGCAAAGCCCACTCTGAAGCAAGCTTTGTGAAGATTTAGCAAGAAAAGGAAGCCTTCCTATGGAAGCTTTTTAGAAGACAAGTCACAGCCAAACTTTCCAAGTGGTGTCTGAAGGATCTGAGGCTTTTGTGCATAGTCAATCTGAAGGATCTGAGGCTTTTGTGCATAGTCAATGTTTTCTATCTATAGAAGCAGCTAAAAGTAAAGAAATAAGCTTTAATTTTCTTGCCTTTGGCTCTCTGTATTTGGTCATGAACTATCTAAACAGTCCTGGATTATGTTGCAGGCACATAGGCCAGCTGGTCTATATATGCAACGCCACATATGCAGTGGAACACAGATCAGAATATAAATGTTATATGTTTACAGTCTAAGGACATGGCCAATTCAGTATAGTTCACAGCTACTTGTAAGTAGAAAATCTGTAGGAGTCAGCAGATTTAACTCTAAAAAACAACAAAAAAACCTCACCCCCAAACTTAGTATATACAACTGTACTAAGAAACTGAATTCACTCAGAAATGAACAAGCATCAGATTTTAGGCTAAAGACATTAGACACAGCACAGATGATTTCATGTGGTATTCTGTATCAGAATGAGCTTAAGACTATTTACCAATTCAGATCAGAAAAGCTTCAAAAATTAGATCTGAAAAAATTTGGATAAAGAGGATCTTATATAGCAATTTGGAGAAGACAGGCAAAAATATTTTCAAGTGGCACACCTAGTCTTACTTCTAAAGACAAGTACACAATATGAATGCAACATGACATATTCTTTGTCAAAGCAATGAAATTTCTGATTGCATGAGAGTTAGCTTCAAGTTCTAAGTTTCTGCAACATCATTAAAAAACATTATAGGAAGAAGCAAGGGAAATCCCAAACAAGTATTATTCAAATCATCCACATCCAGTGCACTACATAAGGAAACAGTGAGGTTACTGTCATAGGCTGAGTACTTATAATCTTCCTAAGCATATTCAGCTAATTTTTAGAGCTGACACACCTATTTCACATTCTCTCCAACTGTAAGAAACATCCTGGAGTCAATAAACTCTGAAGTAATAACTGAAGCAGCAAGCAGGGACACGATTATGCTTGAAGATTTCCTGAATTCACCAGGAAACTAGAATCCATGTTAAGATCAAGCTGAGATTCAGTATTGCCCTATAATTTAAGATGTTCAAATGACTGGTAGCTCCTGCATCAGGCATTTATCTCCACAGAGAGAAGCAATAACTACTAATTCTTTTCATTCTTTGTTCTAAAAATGAATTATTGACATAAATACTATCCCAGTACAACTGCTGATACTATTTCATGTTGATAAATGAAGGCAGTTCCTGTCCCATTATTTTATCTCCAAAGCACCAGTGTAGAAGTGGGGAATCATCTGATTTAATGTAGATGATAATGAAATAGTAGAACAACAGATGAGTAATGAAACCTGACAGGTTTTGTATGTGTCTGAGGTAAGGGATTTTTTTTTTTGTTTGTTTGGGTTTTTTTTGTCCAGTAGAAGCATTGTTTGAATTGTTTTCCCTTCTTTCATTTTACATTTCAAAACAACATTCTTTTCTAAGGAGACAATAGGAACCAAGGCAAGGAACTCCTTTAAATAAGTCTCTCGAAATCTTTCTAACAGGCTTGAGGCTATGGTGTACTTTTTCTTTCAAATATTTCCACGTAAAATCAGACGTTAACTCTCTGAGTGAACCCATGTGCAAAGTCTTTATTCATCAGATTAATGGCTATGGAGCAACAGGCAACTGAACACATTTCCACTGCCATAAGGTATTCATGACTTTCCAGAAAACTTCACATTACTGCAACTACTTTTCAGTCAAATGTTGCATCTAGTGAAGAAGGAAATAAATTGCAACAAGGTTTAATGGGAAACTGCAGTAAATGTACTGACACAAGCAGGAATTTGTTTCATTAAACAGGACCTTGCTATTACTTTGGAAGATTGATTTTTGCTTTGCTATGCATTTGAAAACAAAACAAAAACCAGCCCTTGCCCTAGGATACTTCAGATTGCCCAGTGTAATATCTCTCTTTGTTGCTGCTTTTATGCTGATCTAAGGCACAATCAGTAGCGAAATTTAGTCAGTTTCTGTGCTATACCAGCTAAGGGATATGGTAAGATTGATAATCTATAGGGTGAAAATATAAAGCAAAATACAAAAAGTCAGTATTCTGTATCTCCTTTGCATTTATACTGCACAGTAGTACATGCTTTTAAATTTATGCAACATATTGTCTCAAATATGCACAGCTATAGACACAGCTAATGGTAGGGTTTACTTCTGTCCGCTTTGATCAGCAGGAACAAGGTAGATATAGACTAGATAAAATGTGCTGGTAACTATGCTTGTGCCACACAAAGAGCAATGATGAACTGAATAACATTAGATGTAAAGGTGACAATGTAAAAGTGAAATTTAGGAGTGACGCAACACTCATACATAAGATCAAATCTGAACAGCGATAGTAAATGTCAAAAAACAAAACCCTGGAACTTCAGAAAAAACTCTTCAAACATCTGGTCAATCTTTAATCTTTCTAGGATTAAAATAATATTTTTTTCTTTCCTTTTTCTGAGAAAAACATCTGTAATTGTCGGATGCCTGCTTTATAGGTTGATCATTCTACATCCTTTCAGAAATACTGATCTGTTGCTTGGCATGACCCTGTTTGTGAATGCTTATGAATATGGTTGTGACATTGTTCTTTTTGTTTTTAATTTAGTGCACATAAATTTACAGTGTATGCTTGGGTTACAGTGAAACCTTGTTGAACTGAACATTTTGGGACCACATCACAGTTCAGATGAGAGGAAGTTCATACTTGTGCAACACAGTGGTTACTTGTTCAAGTATGTATTTTCACATATACTAATGACTTCAAAGCATATGTACTAAACCCTAAATTCTTGAAATCATAATAGTGGCTGGAAGAACAGAGATAGTGGCAAGTCAGCAAACCACAGGGTGATAATTTGATTGCTAATCTACTGTGACTCCAGACTTAAAACTGTGTACAGTGCAGGACCCCTGGTATGCAAGGAATTCAAGAAAAACAACCTGAGCAATTAGCATACATGACCCATTGTGTTTCAGTTTTGATAATGTCAGTTCCTGATTGTTTTTTGTTCTTTTTCCAGTTTAAAAGCATCTGCTATACTGTTGTCCCAAGTGGGACTATGCTGCATGCAGTATACTGTTGAAGAGCTCTTTTGAGCCACAAAGTAGAAAGCCTAACAATCAAGAGGCTAACACATAAGGCTTAATTTTATGTTCCAATATAAATGACTTAAAATTTATATTATGGAGTCAAATCAAAGGTCCATCTAGCTGATTGTTCTAATTGCTGCGATGTCTAAGAAGTGCCTAAATAATAACAACAGGAAAAGAATGTGTTACATACATACACATCCTCCTAACATTCCCTCAGCCTCTACCTATTTTCAGCTCAGGGCATTTCTGAGCCACAAGCGGTTTTCCAGTATTTAGTAAGCCTTCATGAATACCTGTTTCTTAATCTCGTCCTGTTGCCCCCCTGTAGGCATGCAAAGTTTAACATTTACAGCAACATCCAAGGAGAAGCTGCCGCTGCTGGCCGCTCCTGATTGCTATCTCCGCAACAGTGCCAATGAATCCTCAAGAAGAGAAACAACAGGTCTTCTAACAGAAATTAAGTAGTACTGATGGGAGCAACAAGTAGTAGGACTTAGAGGTAAAGAAAGTGTATTGCCTTCAAAAATACACTATTATGCCTGCAATTGCAGTTCTTATATATCCTATGCATATCCTTAACTCCCACCAACTCCCTCCAGGCATTTTTTTTCCCTACTTTTTCTCCTTTCAAAATAATTTCTATGTGCTACACAGTTTGTAAAATGCTTTAAAGATTCCTTGTTGGAAACTGCAAATCAAAGATTGGATTTGAAAAAACTGTTATTTCATAAAAATATCCAACCAAAATTGTACCAAAAACTTAATCACAAACAACAATGTAATAAATGTTAATAATATCAGTGTGATTTCCGTTGTCATCTGCTGAAATACTATGTTTGGCATTTCTTACGGAATCATTTAAGATCCTTACATGCAAATTGTTCTGACAGACATAATTTGAAAGCATAAACATTGGCAATTGTTTTGTTACCACAGTAGCTGTTTTCAAGTAGCATTTGTGCAGTATAAAATAAGAACACATACTCACATTGTGACTAGGACAATGCTTTACAAGCTTCCCAGAGGCTTGGCATTTATGGCTAATTTCTCCTCAGTCTATTATGATTTTGAACTGCTAATTCGCATTGCTGACAAATTCTCAGTAAGCAAACACGGGTAGCTAAGCTGAACTAACTACTACTATTTAAGGGATAAAAAAGAAGTTAATATACAGTATTCTGAAAAGGTGTGTTTAAAATACTTAAAAACTTGTATATTTGTTTCTTTCTTAATGTCTGCACTACTTTGAACAAACAAAAAGAATTACTCACTAAGCACGTGTGGTTGGTATGTCATAGAAGGACACTCTATGATCACTGTATAACTGAAGTAAGAGGTCAGATAATGAGACTATGCAGCAACCAACTAGCCACTGTTGGTTTTAAAATACATGTTTTAAACCAAGTCCCTTTAAAGATTTGTAACAACAGCATGGAGACAGATTCCCTAAAAATTACATGTTTTTTTGAACACCAAGTCTTACATATATGTAATGAAACACCAATCAGTATCTCAGTCACATCTTATTCATACATTTATTTCTCTGGCTTTCACTGGTGCACAGTTTGAGCAAATTTGCTTCCTGTAACATCTGATTTTGTATGTACCATATGTCCACATGAAATTTTAAAATTTAGAATTAGAATATGTTCTTTAGAGAAACAGTAGACAAATTCATCTCAAATTCTGTAAATTCCTAGTCTGTATGCAAATGTTACATCAGACAGTAGGGGGCAACTTTCACCCACAAGTCATACTTTATGTCTTCTGATATGTAATGTAGTAGCATGAAGTGGGTACTTCCAGTACTTACCTGTTTATTGTGTGGTCTGTATCAATTTTGTAAAATGAAAGGTTTCATTTTTAAACAACTTCCATTTTGTTCTCCAGGCAGTGTGCTGAGGAAATATCTGGCTTATATACCAGAAAAACGCTTCAAGATAAAATAAGAAACTACAATCTCAAAGATGTTGAGAACTGAAAGAGAAGGGCAATTATATTCCTCTAGTTTGTTGTCTCAGGATTTGTGAGAAATCCCAAAGGATTATTTTTCCACACATATTTTTCTCAGTAACTTTTCCTTGAATAAGCAATTTATAAAAGCAGTAATTTAACACTCTAAAAATCAGAGGAGGGACTAATATAAAAGTTGATATCAATAGCAAACTACTCAATAATATTATCATGCATAATTAGACTATGTTTAATAACAAATCTATATTTAAGAATAAATTGATGTTCTGCATTGTGTGTCAGATTTTGTATCACTTAAATAAATTTTGCCATGAATTTCCCCTGACAGCAAATGCTAAAAACAGGCATGTCGTTAAAGGAAAAAACCAGTCAGATAGAAAGTAGTACTTTTTCCAGTTGTACTTAACTATATTATACAACTATGATTTGTGGATTAAAAGATTATTAATATAATTTAACATGCAATTGATTTCCCTTTAAAATTTATCTTTAATTTTTAAAATGATTGGGTAGGTGAAAATACCTAAGTAGGATATCACTGAAAGTATTTTCACACCAAACCTAGCGAAGTAGAATGATAATACTTGTAATGAACCCACAAAACTAGACCTAGTCTTGCTACAGGGTTCACAGAATGAAATGGATAGGCCTGCGGCAGTTTTTCAGCAAATTTGGACACCCATGATTTCAAGTGAAGGATGCCAAACACTGGGAACCAAATTATACAGAATTTGAGAGTAAAATACTCTGGGTATCAAACAGCAATAACAAGGTGAGAAACTGACTGCAGACCTTTCTTCTAAAGCATCCTAGGATCATTCCATAATTCAGGTAGGTAACTAAATGCAACAGCCTTTCCTAGGAAGGCAGAATAAATTATGAATGTCTTGTCTGGCTTTAAAACCAAAGAAAATGCACTCAGCAATGTAGCTAACAATGATTTCTCTAAACATAACACCACCTTAAAATATAAATCTGTTTCAGTTAGAGCACTTAAATTGTATTTTACTTTATAGACAGAGCATAACATAAACAAGGATTACAAGATGTGAAAAACATCCACCCTCCAGCAGTTCCTGGAATGAAACTTACATTTTCATGTTAATACTCAAAGAGCATGTGTGTATCGACAGTACTACTTTACAATCAAAATTAATCATAAAAAGCAGAGTAAAAGAAGCAGAGCAGACATTTTACTGCAAGAGATTATCTCATGATCCCATAATTTGTGCTGTTTTACAAATTACTGGGTGGGGATTTTTGTTGTTGTTGTTGTTGTTCAGTTTTTTTGGTCTTTAAACCTATGGCTGAGACGCTTCATGGTGTTTTATTACTGTGTTTCGACAGGAGTGGACTCCAGGTGAAACCACACAGTTGATTTCCACTACCTTTTACTCCTGGTTATGATTTTCTCCCTGAATGCCTCTTCAGGAGTTCTGTGCCAGGACTCAACTTCCAGTTCATTTGCATCCTCCATTGTATGCAGGGTTTGATTTCAAGTGGACATTAAGGAGATGTGGTTCCTCAGGCTGACGGGAGTCATCCTGGCCTCTGAAACATTTCTATATGTTGATATTAAAAACAAACCTCATATTTAGTAGTCTCCTGTAGGGAGACTGTCTCCCAGAGAATGATGAAGTTTAACCAAGCCAAGTGTAAGGTCCTATACCTGGGTCGGGGCAATCCCAGGCACTGATACAGGTTGGGTGGAGAAGAGATTCAGAGCAGCCCTGCAGAGAAGGACTTGGGGGTGTTGGCTGACGAGAAGCTTAACATGAGCCGGCTTCAGTGTGTGCTTGCAGCCCAGAAAGCCAACCGTATCCTGGGCTGCATCAAAAGAAGCGTGACCAGCAGGTCAAAGGAGGTGATCCTGCCCCTCTACTCTGCTCTCGAGAGACCTCACCTGGAGTACTGCGTACAGTTCTGGTGTCCTCAACATAAAAAGGACATGGAGCTGTTGGAGCGAGTCCAGAGGAGGGCCACGAGGATGGTAAGAGGGCTGGAGCACCTCCCGTATGAAGACAGGCTGAGAGAGTTGGGGCTGTTCAGCCTGGAGAAGAGAAGGCTGTGTGGAGACCTCATAGCAACCTTCCAGTAGCTGAAGGGGGTCTATAAGGATGCTGGGGAAGGACTCTTCCTTAGGGACTGTAGTGGTAGGACAAGGGGTAATGGGTTCAAACTTAAACAGGGGAAGTTTAGATTAGATATAAGGAAGAAGTTCTTTACAGTGAAGGTGGTGAAGCACTGGAATGGGTTGCCCAGGGAGGTTGTGGATGCTCCATCCCTGGCGGTGTTCAAGACCAGACTGGACAGAACCTTGGACCACGTGGTTTAGTGTGAGGTGTCCCTGCCCATGGCAGGGGGTTGGAACTAGATCATCTTAAGGTCCTTTCCAACCCTTACGATTCTATGATTCTATGATTCTATGAAAATGGAGAAAACAGCATTTCTGACACCCTACGGACTTCATGTCAACCTCTGTGCTCTCTAAACAGGCCAACTCAGAAAAGATAAAGAAGATACTGAAGAGAGATTTAACAAAGCTACAGTAATCAGTGCTTTCCACAGCATGTATGCTGTTCTAGGATCCATTCACAATTGTACTAGGGCTATGTTACAGGCCCGTATCATATTTGTCTGATGTTGTGGGTGGAAGTGTAATCTCTCATTACCCTCACAAACTTCTTTGAAAACCTTTGTTATTAAAGACTTTGAATAGATAACTGTAAATTCCATTCTAAAATAAATTACAAGTTACATCAAGTTGCTTGACTTCACTTTAGATAGGTTACTCCGCAGCTATTCTTGCTCAGGTTTTATTTACTGCATGCTGATGCACAACTGATACTTCTTTATAAACAGTTCCATTTTTGTGCATCTCCTCCAAGATATAAATCATACCACTGACATGAGCAACCTACTGGAACATTTCCAAATGGTCCTGGTTTTGGTATACAACAATAACTGCTTATATTACAGCAGAAAGAAGGTTAAAGAATGTTTTAAAAATGTAGAAAGCTTTCCTGTATGTTCTCTTAAGTTTGCTGTGCTCTATTTACTATTTGTGTACTGTATGTTTGGAGTAAGATGCTGACTGGTGTTTCCGCCTTTCATTTCTCTGTGAAAATTGTCCTATATGTGGTAAAACATCTTTTGTTTTTCATTTTCATTGAAGTCAAAGGCTATCAGCTATTGTAACTATTTATACTTATGAGAGGTAATCAGAGTAATCATTGGTTGCATGATAGTTCTTCAAGCAAAAGAAACTTCACTTTATTGGTTTTATCTTTTTTGTAGTAGAAGGACCACATTTTCCTAATGGTTTTTCAAGGAAAGTTCAGTTCTTGCAGGTTTAATGCATAACTAAGTAATTTTGCATTCAACAGGAATGACAGTTTATCTAAACAGAAAATAGATTATTTTCCAAATCCACAAAAACGTTAAACAAATCATTGCTAGATCATGTACAAACCTGTCTTGCACTGTTTCAGCTATTGATGTTGGACTACTGAAGATCTATTTTGATACAGACAATGGGCATGCATAGAGGTTCCAGGTTTACATCCCTGTTTCTCACACCTCAGGGAACACAGTTTCTTTGCAAATCTACAATGTGCTAAGAATTAATGAATGAAAGTCATGAAGAGTATAATTTTAATGTGAGTCTGGTTTTTTATTATCAGTTTGTTTTCTTACTCTTAAAATAATCTAAGCCTAATAGAACAAAACCAAAAATAAACCACAGTAAATTGTTTACTACTGAAATCTACAGAAAAATTATCTGAGCAAACATTGTTAACAATAATATAGCTGTTTTTTGTCAATTCCTTCACAAAACTGGATGGAAATTTGATGGCATACTACAAAGCAGTAGACATGAAAGTCACACCAGAGTGCATAGTTACTTGTATTTCTGTGCAAAACATTAAATGGCTGAAACAACTGACAAACAAGGTCAAGTTTATGCCATCCTTAGAACTAAAACAGATTTAAAATTAGGTGATTAGATGGTGTATTAAGTGCAAAAGCTGTCTTCAAGCACTTAAATATGCATTGGGCTTCCATTTGGATTGAAATAGTGTTTAGAAATGCATCTCCCTTTTTCACCATAAGGACAGCCAGGCATTGGAACAGGTCGCTCAGAGAAGATATGCAGTCTCCATCCTTGGAGGTTCTCAAGACCAGATTGGATATAGCTCTGATCGATGTGGTCTAACATTATAGCTAATCCTGCTGCAGGTCAGACTAGAGGCAACCTGAGGTCCTTTCTAACCTGAATAATCCTATCCTGGTAAGAGTTTTGTGGTAGAATTACTACTATTAAGAACTTATAAGCATTCCTGTTTGAAGGTTCATAATCACTTATTTTCTTAGACAAAATATTCTCAACTGTTGTCCAATAATTTACAAGCAGCTTTTGTTTGAAATGAAACTTTGCTAGGACTGAGTTAGACCTTGATCCCATGAAGTGTTCAGGGTGTGAAGTATGATTCAGCAAGGACCTTAGAAATAAGAAAAGCTTTTAAATACCTCTAAAGACCACAGATGCATGATGTAAGAGGAGTTTGATGCTTATGAATTAAGACCGAAGTTTCTGTAACATGGGACTTTCAAAGTCACGTCCTGCGAGTGCTAAGAATATGCTACAATAAGAAACAAAACATAGGTCAAATTCTTCCCTTGAGAAATTATTCTGATGAAATCAAGTTCTTCAAAAGTTACCTCATCCCATTTTAAAAGACATAAAGAGAATTAAAATTTGTCATCAATAACAAAAAGGAACTAACCGAAAAGCACAGAGCAGTTCCCCTGTAGCATACTGTGCCAAAAGCAAATTTTTATCACATGCAAAGGTATCAACCTGAATTTATATTCTGCAATTAATTTCATAATGGCAACATAATGCACTAAATTCAGTATTAGTTGTAATAACTGGGATGTAAATAGTAATGTTCAGGAAGTCGTAGAAAAAAATATTTATTCTCCTGTGGAGTATCTTGGTAAAAATGATGGATAAATCATTATCATCACCTGCAAAAAGATCTAACTGCAATATAAAGTATTTCCCTGGCTCTGAAACATGCAGTAAAATTTGTTGCACAATTTTAAGTCTGTACCTGGATTTATTTCTCAGCTCTAATACAAACAAGAAAATGAAATTTAACAGCTAATACTTAGTCTTGAAATCTTTGGTGACTTCTTGAGTTATGATAATGTCCTACTATGCCTTAAAATAATAAAAAGCATTTTAAACCATTATTACTATTAACTGAAATACTGATCTTCAGTTGTAGATGTTCTGTCAGACAAGTTACTGTAACTTTTTGTCATGTTATACCTACTCTTACAAGCATGAGATAAGCTGTGACTTACTGTACAGCAAAATTGATTGCATTCACTCAGATGTTGCCTTGGTTCATGATATATTTGCTCTTATAAATTCCACCCCTAGGTTAAGGCTATAACAGGTTAAAAGCAACACTTTAAAAAAAAGAAAAAAGAAAAAGTAAAGTAAAAAAAAAGGTAAAAAAAAAAGGTAAAAAAAAGTAAAAAAAAAAAAAAAAGGAAAAGTAAAAAAAAAGTAAAGTTTTTTTGAGCTAAACTTAAGTTTCCATCTTGCTGAACATATCCAGGACACCTGGAGAACAGCAGCTATTACAGCAAGTAAGAAGATAAAACAGCAAATGTAACAATTAATGAGAAAAGATATAAAATAACAAAATGATCGTCTGACTCTGCCCAATTCATCTTATGCAGGACCACTGTTATATCCATGTTACATCACAGAAAAAAATTTATCTTAATTAAATTTATCTTAATTAAAATTAATTTTAATTAAGGAACATTTTAAAGTGTGGTAGTACCCAACCTTAATAAGGCTCCTTTTTTTAAATGCAAAAAGCATTGTGCTTACTAACATGTTGCACACAAAACAGGATACTTTTTGCCGTAGGCTAGAAAGTACATAGACGCAAGGTTTTTTTCCAAGCTATTCATAGCTAAAATCTGGACAAAGTGGTGCCAAATTACATTTTCCACTTTCCCTGCATAGTGCAGCATTTAGATGTAAGATTTAAGAGCATGTTGGAAATATAGACTACTTAATTGCAAGAACAAAACTTTCTAGTATGTGCATATGTTACGTTGCATAAGATAATACAATCCATCTGTTGGAAAAATCCTCACTGAATATTATATCTGTCTTCATAATAAACACGAACAGAAATCAGGATTATTTTTTTTAAATGCAAAACTGAGTAATAGTGAGCCTTACAAAGAAGTATGTTTAGGAACCTGAGGCAAATTATACATGTTAATGTTGGAGTCACTGAGAACAGTTAACACAATGTAACCAAATGTCAACTGGAATATTTTGCAGTAACTTACCAAAGAGGTCTGTGTTTACTGAATATATGAATGCTTGGTTTCTGCATTTTCAACTTCAGATGGTGAAGATTAAATGCTAAGGGTGTTACTGTAAACGTTGAAGTGAGATGAACATCACTGATTTTCTAATTTTACCACATGGTTTATTTCAGAAGAAAACAAGCCCCAGTTACATAGTTCTCCTGCAAGTCAGTAAACAGTCACACACGAAAACTCAATACAATTTGCTTCTTTGTTTATGTGCAGGATATTTAGTTTGGTTTGCAAAGTATTAGAATAATAATAAGAACCTCCTGGCAGAATACCGCAACTAAATTTCTAAAAAGCCACTCAGTTAATCTCAGTGTTGAATCTAGCTGTTTCAAATTATTGTAATGTATAATAACAGTCTTATTGACAATATAGATGCACAGAGCCAAAAAAAGCTCGAAATAGTGGCCAAAATGATGAACTAAGTGCCAGCCCAAATGACAACAAACATATGGCCATTAACTAAAGAATGGAGGGGTTTAGGAATGCAGCTGTCTGTGGTCTCCTAAAAGTTCCAGAGGAATGAAATGCTGTGAGGATTGGCAAAGTTTGCTGAGAAGCACTACTGAAGATGGTAGGTCCTAAAACGGAGTCAACCATCAGATCATACTGGAATTTACAGATTTCTGTGGCCAGAATATATTCATTCCATTGGCCTCATAATGTACATCAACAAATTAATATTGTATGGATGTCATTTGAAAGCCTCCTGAAGACGAAGAGCCATTACTGAAGCCATTAGAGCACAGATGGTTCAAACTATATGCAGATATTCATACTTGCATTTCTGCATTATAGCTGGGTTTTTTTTTTCTGTTGAACTGTAATGAATTCTCTCATAATCTATTCCATCTTCTTGCCATTAGCAGGCTTTGAATGTTCACAAATAGGAGCAAAGAACTCATTTTCCAGAGCTTTAATCACACAAAGAGGGAATGCCTAATTCTCTAAATGAAATGGTCTGTGATCACTGAAGCAGAGATTTAATATATCACGGCAAATTAGGTAGATTTTAATAAATTACTTATCTCTCTGAATACTTTACATATGCTTATGAAGAAACATAGCCTGTTTGCAAACAGTAGAAATCCACAGCCTATAAAATCTTTTGAAGAAAATGACAAATAAAAAAGTAAATTAAAAAAGGAAATGTATTATATCTTCGTTCTCAAGAGACAATCCTTTTGCAGCATTGATTCACAGCTCCATTAAAAATATCAATTAAATCCTTCACTGAGATTGGTTAAAAGCTGGAAAATTAACTTTCTGAGCTAGACACTAGTTATTCAGATCTAAGAATTCATTATATATGTTTGATGTAAGTTTTGAAAGTGACAAAAACCAAACAAAAATACAATTGCCTGTCCCCACAGCTCAAACCAGGTGAAGCAAAATCTGATGCTGTATGGCTTCTTTTTGTGCTCTGACAGATGTTGGCTGAAAGTAAATCTTTGACAGTACAGAAAAATGATTGTGCCTGCCCTCCCCCTACTCCAAATCAGGATAATCATAAACAGCTGATTATAATGTTAGTAGAAGGGTAAAAGTTATTTAAAAAAAGGTTGCAGTAATTTAATAAGTCCTGCAACTAGCCTCATTTTTTATATTTAATTGATAGGAACTGCATGCATCAAAGAAAACACATACTGAGATTTAATGTGCATAAAATGGATATTAGCATTTTAAAGAGGCAGATTAACACATTAATCCAAGTAATTTTCATATATTGCTTTTAATAAAATCTTCACAGTATAAAATTCTTAATGAGGCTAATCACAGGCATTCCATTTAGTGGGGTGATTAGGGATAACATAAAAGTATTTTTAATCAGTTTTCTAAGGCTTATGGTTTTTTTATTAAAAATTAAAAATTTGACTTGCATTTTTATTACTGTTTTATGTATGAAAAAATCATGAAAATGCAAATAAAGCACAACATTCAATCATGTAGGTATTAATTATTTACAAGACGTTGTCCATTGTGGAGAGATTTTTAGCCTTAGGGGGGAAATAGAAAAACAAACAGACTGAAAAGTATACAAAACTTTACAACTACAAATCAAGCGTCCTTTTCATATAAATTATACATTAAATATACTGTAAGAATTACCAAGATCTCATCTTTGAAGCACTATCAAGCATGTATTTACACTGGGAGAAGCAACTTCTGTAGGCAAACTTCCCTTTCATGCCTCTCAGTCTTCTTCGCATTCCTCAAAGACTGAACGCAGCACATGGAGGGCTTCCACTGTTACTTTGAGCTTCCCAATTACTGCACTATCATCTTTTGAATCGAAAACTAGAAAGGAAACATCAGAAAACAGTATTAGCAATTTTATTTAAGGTTTGGCTTTTGTTCTGATAATTTTCCTTAGCTTTTGGACAGATTAAAAGGCACGTAAGCATATGCTTAAAAAAGAGAAATAAATAAATCATTATAAAAGAAATCTTCAATTTCAGGCACTCAGCCTACTGGAAACTGAGCACTCCAAGAACTAGAATGTACATGAATGAAAGTATCAGTCTTGGAATTAACTTTGAAATAAAGAAAACTATCTCTTTGATAATTGCCTATATAAATTAATTGTCACCATACGTGAACCTTTAATAAAGGCATATATGCATACTTACAAATAGTTTAAAGTAAAAAATACACTGACTACTGCCTTGTCTACTCTGTGTATATGATCAGTAAAATCAGCCTGGACAGTTCTTAGTATTTAAGTGGTACAATGTTTTTTCCATCTGGTGCAATGCAAAATGAATTTAATTCCAGGCTCCTGTGTTGTAAAACAGTGAAGTGTGGGCAAAGATGGTACATCCTCCTAGACTAAACTATTTAACTACCTTCATCTTTGTGTATGTGGATTTTAAAGTAGTATTTAAAATTCCTACTTTACAGAAATTAGCTAACATGATTTAAAATTGCACTCTTTTACAGTATCTAAGTAAGCCCAGAGGGCCACAATCTCTGCTGCTCTGATTAAAAACATGCGGCTAACAGTTAGCAATGAGGCTCTTTTCCAGTCCTGCATAAAAAGCAATGAGGCTGCCTAACATGACTCTAGAAGGAATTTGAATAAAAACAAATAGTCCTGACAGCACATCTTTCCAAAGCAAATTATACAGCAGACAAACGGCAAGGCTATGTATTTACTATATGAACTAGGATAAGTACTCTGGGACATGCTCTGATACTGCACGCTACAACATCTAGGCTGCTGAGACACCTCAGAAGAGGTTTGGAAAAGAAAAAGTATGGAATAAAACCTTCCATCATTTACTATGTTGATAAAGCTATTACAGGACAGACTGGATGCTATTCTTGGAGACTGAAAACATTTTGTACATCCTTGGACAAATCCCTCAGTCAGCTGTAAACCTGAAGACCTTAGGGACATTATTCTCTTTACTTATAAGAATGGTAAGACAACTGTAATTAATGATATCAGAAGAGAATGTTAATTCTATTTTCTCAGTTTTAATATTGTCATATTATCTCCGAGACATATTCGCAGAATAGAATCATAGAATGGTTAGGGTTGGAAAGGACCTCAAGATCATCTAGGTCCAATTTTTGTAATATGTCTTGTCTATATTCTCTTTATCCAGCCTCTTGCTTTGCTATTCACTCTATTGCTTCAAATTTCACGTAGGTCACTTTGACACGATCAGCAATGAAAGGAGCAAGATATGAGAAAGATATATGCTTGCAATCCTCAAAAAGAACATAGGAAGTTTATGGTATTTAACTTAAGAATGATTAGAGCTTCATCTGGTGGAGTCCTGTGAATTTCCCTGTGTCTAGGTATATTCTTTCCCTCAAACAAATACCCAGCTCAGAGAATGTGTCCATTATTATTTAGGAATTCTATTTATTGTGCTATTACATTTAATTAAAGTCTGCATCCAGATCTTAGTTAAGAACAGACCCTTTTGCAATGACTGTCCAAGAAAATATACTTGTATATTCTATGTTAGCCATGATCTGATACATATTAATGTAAATTTCATTTAAATTCTCAGAAAGTTCTGAATTTTCAGAAAATATGGTTATGGATACAATAAAAAAAAATCTAAACTGTACAGTATCTGCAGGGAAGGGAAGAACTGTGAACAGGAGTAAGAGTGGAAGTATTTCTATCTTTTACTATCACTTTCATAGATATAATGTACATAAAGTAAAAATTATTTCAAATGTCCTATGATTAGTGGAAGAAATGCTCCTCACAATGTTGAAGTAGTTATCATTACATAGTAGCAATTACCTTTTGACAGAACCACTAGTATAAAAACCAGTCCTTCCTGTCATAATTATCTCAGATGCCAATTACAAGTTTTAAAGAGTTTTGTAAAAAGTGACTTTCAAGGCCACAAAATTATATCACTGATCAATCTTATCAACTGGGAATTATGACAATGGGAATTATGGCCTAAAATCCAGAACAAAACCAATTTTCCAGTGAGAGAATATGAAATACCTTTTTGGAGGAGGTGTGCTTTCTTACAACTTCTGAAGAAAAATTATTGGTAGAGAAAAGATTAAGTAAGCCACAGTAAGAAGTGCATGAAATCCATATATTATTTTTCCAGAGTATGGAAAATTTGATTCTTTTTAGAATTTTCCTCATCATGTTCCTAGAACTTTGATGCCTACTTTGAGTATTTTAGCTACAGCATGGATGCAAATCATGCACGATAATGGAAATGGATAAGAAAGCCTATTTCTTTCCCTTACTACTCAGCTCCCCATCACTCAAGGTATGGTAATTAGATACAGAAGTAGAAGAGTCACATCAGCTTGGCATTCTACTATGGCTAAACAGGAATTCTTGCTATGGCAAAGAGTACCTCGCCAACATGGGTGCCCTGCATCTAGTAATCAAGCTGGTTCACTTACCATTACAGAAGAGTAACTGTTTTGTAACAAATATACTCTCAGCTTCGTCACTGAACTTCACCACAATGGGGAACAGGATGGAGAGGAACAGGTAAGGAGAAAAATGCACAACTGATAACTGATCACCATGTTCCTGCTACTATGGGAACAGGAAAGCCTGAGCAAGGAGAATATTTTCCTTCACTGTCTG
The DNA here is from genome assembly GCF_004027225.2 of Strigops habroptila. Lineage (NCBI taxonomy): Eukaryota > Metazoa > Chordata > Aves > Psittaciformes > Psittacidae > Strigops > Strigops habroptila. The sequence continues at coordinate 17,282,440 of NC_044302.2, forward strand.
CGAAAGGACAGAGTAACCTTCTTAAGTCTTGTTCTCATTGTTATAAACATGCTGTTGTAAGACCCAAGAAAAGAAACATTCCACACCTCCTACTCATCTCACCTTGCTCTAATGAGTCACAGTGAAAGTTTGGTCATGGTCTGTTACAGAAGAATGTTTACTCTAAACTGATACCTAACCAAAGCCACCACTATCTTGTACAGTCTCAATGCAGGTTTCATATGGAGGACACAAGCTTGAGGTAATCTGAGGGTTATGAAATAACTTCAAGTAAGATATAGATATTAGCAATACTGAATTACTGACATAAATTTTAATAACAAAATATATAACGCTTGCAGCCCAGAAAGCCAACTGTATCCTGGGCTGCATCAAAAGAAGCGTGACCAGCAGGTCAAAGGAGGTGATCCTGCCCCTCTACTCTGCTCTTGTGAGACCTCACTTGGAGTACAGAACTGCGTACAGTTCTGGTGTCCTCAACATAAAAAGGACATGGAGCTGTTGGAGTGAGTCCAGAGGAGGGCCACGAGGATGATAAGAGGGCTGGAGCACCTCTCGTATGAAGACAGGCTGAGAGAGTTGGGGCTGTTCAGCCTGGAGAAGAGAAGGCTGTGTGGAGATCTCATAGCAGCCTTCCAGTATCTGAAGGGGGTCTATAAGGATGCTGGGGAGGGACTCTTCCTTAGGGACTGTAGTGGTAGAACAAGGGGTAATGGGTTCAAACTTAAACAGGGGAAGTTTAGATTAGATATAAGGAAGAAGTTCTTTACTGTGAGGGTGGTGAAGCACTGGAATGGGTTACCCAGGGAGGTTGTGGATGCTCCATCCCTGGCGGTGTTCAAGGCCAGGTTGCACACAGCCCTGGGCCACATGGTTTAGTGTGAGGTGTCCCTGCCCATGGCAGGGGGGTTGGAACTAGGTGATCTTAAGGTCCTTTCCAACCCTTACTATTCTATGATTCTATATAGTCTTACTAGCATGAAATGTGTTCTACAAAATAGAGAATTATAGTAAGTGGAAATGTCCTTAAAGTTCTTAGGTTTCATTAACTAATTACTATGAGCTGGGAATGCTGTTTAAGTTGGTTTTTATTTTTTAAACAGATTTTAAGGAATAACAATAGCCCACAGTTTTTGCAGACTTTTGCAGACAAATGTGGAAGCCATTAGTTAACATTAATGAATTTCTTATTGCGACAATGTGAAACACACTTACACTTGCACAGTAAAGCCTGCAGAGACAAGCAGAAATTCAACAAATAATTTTTAGGTTACAAAAACTTACAAGAAAGTAAGGTCCAAAACTTACCATCAATATCTTGCTCAATGATATCTCTTTGCTCCTGGAATATCTTTCTCAAACTGACATAAGCGAAACCAATATCTTCACATTCAAGATCCTCTTCATCATCTGGGGGGTCACTGACCACTGTAAACTGTAGGCTAAGCATAAAAAAAAAAAAAAAAAGTAAGTTTAGAATTAACTCAAAACACAGGGGGGGAAAAAAAAAGAAGCAAAGAACAAGCTCTATTTTACTAGCTAAGCACAAACCAGAACTCTTTATCAATTATATCCAATATTTTCCATGACAATAACAGTCTGAGACCCTTTCTTTTAAATTTTTCCTCCTTTAGCATTACTTAGCAGTACTAGAAGGACAGAGAAATTGCAACCGCAGATCTGGAAGCTTATAGAAATGTTCCATTTTTCTCCCCTCACCCCACCACCCTGTGGTACAATTCTCCTTCATATGGCAGTGACAGGCAGAAGAACATTCTAAGGATTTTTCACATTTGAAACTTCAATGTTTGTTTAGCTCAGCTGCTGAATCAACTGTTCAAGTCACTCAACTTCTTTATATCCTCCTCCCCCCCGGTAAAAATCAAGATTGTATCTATGTACTTTGAGGCTTTTGTAGTAAAGCTCATTTATATAAAATATCTAAAAATATAGGCAGGAGTGATTTTTTATGAGTTGTTGGTTTTGGTTTGTTGATTTTTTTGTTTGTGTATTTTTACTGTGTTGACTACACCTTGCAAATTATTTCATGTGAAGGAATAAAAAACAATTCATAAGCAATAATGGAAGATTTAGATTAAATGCAATTACATTTTGTTGGGTAAAACCTTTGAATACCATAAACTTGTTTAAAAAGTTCAACTACATTAATTCAGTCAGGCCACATAAGACAAACCTGTTTGATTATTTCAGCTGTCACGTGAAGCATACTTATGAAGTAAAACTTTTTAGCTGTCCACACTTATGGTGCTTTATTTGCATAATAGTCTTGGAACATATTGATTGGATTGCCGTTGGGCTGGACTAAAGTGAAGACGTGCTCCAGGCGTACCTACCCCTAAAGCACTCCACAGCAATAGTCAGTAGAATCAACTAGTATAATGAATTCTCAAAATCATCCTCAAAAGGTATGCACTGTGAATATCAGACCATTAGCAATAACTGATTTGTGCTAGAGAGTTTCTGGTCTGCACCACTTGATAATTCAGATCTAGCCTTAGCAAATTTTAAGCCATGCCTTTTCTTGGCTTTACACCAAGTGGTGTGGGAGACATGAGATAAATAACAGAGAAAGACAAACCATATCAAACATTTTCCTGATATCAGAAATTCTAGCCATGTTCAATGAAGCAAGTATTTCCAAACACCAAGTATTAAATACTTAGCAGAAAGTTATCGAGAATTTTCACACCTCATTTAGATACTTACAGAGTGTATGCTAGTCAAGAACACATTCCACAAAATTACAGGAACCTAAAGGCAATTCTTACAAAATACTATCTTTCCAAAGTTATCTCATGTATTCATTATTTAAAGTTCGACCTTGCACAGCAATTTCTCCTGCACTTGTTCCATCTCAGATTTTATCTTCATTATTCTGTTCCTGTTTTACACATGAAAAACTCACTGTGAGTACAGCCTGGACACAAAGGCCTTTGAGCATTTACCGTGCTGTCTAAACACAGCCTGTTTGTCCATCCCAAACATATGAAGCCCAATAACTATACAAAATACTCACATTTCCTTTGAGAACTTAAATTACAGTCACTGCATCCAAGAATGGCTTTTCTTTTAAACACTTAATTCCAGTGTTGTGCTGGAGCTGCCTCGAGTTAGTGGCTTGTGTTGGGGCCAAAAAGTCCAAGACTGACAAAATGACAGGAATTCAGAGCTAAGTACTTTTTTGGTATGTCTTGGCAATGTTGTTTAAATTGTGAATGCTTGTGAGCATTATAGCCTAAAAATATTACAAGAAGCATAATTTCAAATAAGTAACAATCAAATTGCATAAAATCCAAGTCTACAGGAAAGGACATCTTAGACAAAATATAATAAAATCTTCCTAGAAGACTTTAAACATAACAACTGCAATACTCTCTTATAATAGTTTATTTTTGTGCTTGGCACTAACAAATGTTTATTCTAGAAAATACAGACATAAATACTTGTTTGTCAGTAAAACCAGACGCATATTGAAAATATGTGTCGGAAAAAAAAATTTTGGAGGCAAAAAAGAAAAAATATTATAGCTATTTCCAACAGCAGGTGGCTTGATTGAGTACAATGGATCTAACTTAAAGATTCTGGCAGAGCTAAGCAGCAGCAAAACTGCCAAACTTCAATCAAAATGAAAGAAATACTTAGATGTGTAAGATAAACATTAAAGGAAATAAAAAGAAATTAAAAATTGGAAGAATAATGACAAAACTGTTAGGTATTTGCTACAGGTCTGTTTTGTTAGGATTCGGTATCAATTTAAATCAAATCCATTGGAGAAACCAGCTTAGCGGTTAAGACAGTGGTAGAAGAGGGGGAGATTAATGCTGGATTAATTTTTATTACTTAAGGGTACCAACTGCTAATTTTCACTAAAGCATAAACTAAAAGCAGGCCTAGTAACATTTGGGACAGTCTCTTAGAGACAAAGTAGAAAGGTGTTCATACTGGTGCCCTTTCTGGTTCAGATCATATGCAAGTGTTTTACATGAATAGAGTAGGCTTTAACAAAACAGATCAAAACATCTGAACTCTTCAACACCTTATAGTTCCAATATGCCTAAAAGATCATAATATTGGATTAAATCTTTGTTGTTAATCAGGAGGGAGATTTGAACTCTGCATCCCATGGGAATACTCCAACTAGTAGACTGCAAGAATGCTACCACCATCACTGTGACTTTTGTAATTTAAAAAAAATATTACAACTGCTTTAAGTTTAGAAAATATTTAAATATGATATTCAGTATGCTTTAACTTGTTTTCTTCATTTGCCAAAAACTGCACGAATTCTGTTTTCAGGTTGAAGTGGCTAAATGCCAGTTTACATTGCCTTGGAACAACTGCCCATGAACAGATTCCTCACTCTTCTTCATTCAGTACAGAATGAGCAGCTAGTGTCGCATCTTACCCTAGCACTGCCTCACTTATGTAGGAAACTTTGATGGAAGTTGGAACAGCAAAAATACTAGGATTTCTGAAACAAATAAAGCTACGTATAGTGTTCCTCTCCCATATGTCTCTCTAGGATCCTAGACTTTCTCTCTAGCTTATTTCCACAGTTCTTTTCTATAACTCCAGGTATCAGCACTCACTTCCTTGCAGGAATCCCATGCCTACTGACTTAATAAGAAGAAATCTTGACATCCTGTTAAAAGTACTGTGTGGGAAGATATTTGCTAGCCACTGCAAGAAAGGCCAGAGAATTAAATGAAACTTGTCTGTCAATAAAGGGCCAAAAGAAAAGTAAAAGAAGAATAATCATTTCCTTAAGCTTAAAATGTGCTTTATAATGAAGCAGAAAATCCTGGACAAATAATTTGTTGTTGTTGTTATGATAACTCTTAAAGGTGTTATCACCAGCAGGTAGAGTGCCTGGACAAAAGCTGTGATATAGGCAAATTTGATTTTAATTCTTTATTCCGGAGAATAGTCATTTAAGCAGCAAGGAGAAAACCGTGTGTGCTAATATAGTATATTAATGTGAAGCTAGCAGTGTACATAGGCTCTATACTCCCCTAACACAGATGCACAGATTTTGCTGCTTTGGAGAACAATGACTTCACATAGTCAGTTTCTTGGAGTAACAATAATTTCCTACCAAGAAATGATGCACCTGTCAGGATCAGCCTGGAAACCTCTTGCATAAACCTGTTCACTCTTGTTATCACAGCAGGGTGACTGTTTCGAGAACGGATTCCTCCATTCCTCACATATGTCTCTTTTGACACATGTTGGAAGAGCACACACTCTACCTCCAGGCCTGCAAGCGTGTGAGCACAATCTGGCATGAGAAATCAGGTAAGTTTCCCTAGACAATCCAGATTTCCACACTCTTAAAAGGCTGAAAGGCAACAGTGGAATACAGACAGGATGAGGAATAAAAGATAACTGCCACAGTTACAGTGACTTAAACGGACTGCCAGAAATGCCTCCTGTTCTTAACTGATATAACGACTTGAACATGTAAGTAAATAACTATGGGGCTCAGATGATGAAATAATAATTTTGTATACTCTTTTCTTTTTGCAGTGTTTTACAAATACTAGTAGGTATAGCTTCCTAACATAAATAAGGAATGTAAATTTGAATCCCTGTTATAGATAACAAGAAACAAAAAGAAAGGCCACCCATGTCATACAAAACAGCTATAAGAAAAGGAAGTGTTCTGAAAAAATTTCCATATTAATGATAGACACATTGTCTGTCTGAAAACATAAACACAAAAATGCTTTACAAAAACATAAAGACAAAAAAAGAAGAGCCATCTTTGTGGTATGCAGTAATTACTAATCTAAATAGGATTTCAAACAGTCTTCCTAGTCTACTACCTTTTGCTCATATATTTTAGTTGTTACATTGTTCCATTTAGCAGCATTTTTTTTTTTCTTGGATACTGAGTATTTATGCAATTTCTGACACTAAGGCCATTTATTCACATGTGGAACCCAAATCAAGACTTGCAATGATTCTACATCAAAAAATGAAATTGAAAGAAGAGAAAAGTAAACGTTGTTTTGAAATCTTGTCTTTTAATGAACAGTAAACCCCACTCCCTACAAATTTTAGATTGGATATTAGGAAAAAATTCTTCATCAAGCACTGGAACAGGCTGCCCAGGGAAGTGGTGAAATCGCCATCCCTGAACGCATTTAAAAGACGTGTAGATGTGGCACTTAGGGACATGGTCTAGGTGTGGACTTGGCAGTGCTGAGTTAACTGTTGGACTCCATCTTCAGGGTCTTTACAGCCTAAATGATTCATGATTCCATAATATAGACATACTTCCCCATGTAATTGCCATTTCAATCTACATATATTTATTTGAAAGTATAAAAAAAAGAGTCTAAAGCTGTGAAATGCATTATTTTCAGGGCCAAGTTGGCTCCTGTTTCCACTATAGGATTAGGCTGTAGTTGCAAATTTGGCTTAGCAGTAATTTTATGTATTGTACTAAAATCTCTTTTAACACCTGAGAATATTTATCTTTTTCAAGGGACATTCACTGAAGTGACTCTCCTTTTGGAAGACAAAAATAGCATGCAATGTATATATTTATTTTTGTTGTAATACAGACCTAGTCATTATAAGTATCATTTCTAACAACATTTATTGTGACAGGGAGAAAATTCACCTGAAAAGTTATACACCACTTAATAGACGTAATACACTATCTATGCTCCTATAATCTGGCATAGCACAAATGCCAATAAAGTGTCAGGATAAGCCATGTGCAGGCAATTTTAAATTATATTTATATCCTTGATAATCTGGTTTCCTGAGCTTTAAAGCATTAGGTTAGTTCAGTTCCTGTTTCAGCTGAAAAAGCTCTGATATTAGTTTGTAAAGCTTGTGATAGAAAACGTATGTTAAAGATACAACTAGGCCAGGTTTAAAATGCATACAGTTGAAAACATTTGGTGGATAGGCAGAAACTTACTGTATAATTTGTTTCTTGGTGGTCCCCTTGCCAGGATGTAGTGAGGAACTGGACTACTGATGAACTTCCTGCCTTGCTATTTAGTCAACCCAGAATTGAAATTTTACCACAGACAAAACTAGACACCGCAATAAATGTAGAAGACAATATACCTAGTAACACAGGACAGAACCATGATGGCACATGTAACAGATGAATATTTTACCTTATTGTTACCTTAGGTTTGTTAAATATTTAGCATAGATACCTAAGTACTTATAGGTGAAGTGCAGCCCACACACGAGCTGTTTTCCTTCATTGGATTATCCCTTCGAAAAAAAGTATTTTGTCCTCTGTGTTGTTGAATTCTTAGTTGAACATGTTACCCACTTGCCTAATCCATATGGTAAAATAAGTCTTCTGCTTGCTTATTAAAACTGGTTGTTTTGTTTTGTTTTTTTGTTTGTTTTGCTTGTTTGTTTATTTTCAAATCTCCAAATGCCTAAGAAAGTTTTGGTATGATATTTCCATCCCAACAAGTAATCTTTTCATCGTGTTCCCTGCTCCATTCCAGTAAAACCTGTTTTCTGTCCAAGACATGAAACTCAGCTCTAGAAGGAAAATGGAATGGAGATCACTCTTTCTTACTGCAGAGAGAATTTGAGATTTGTGAATACATGTTTAAAAGATTTACAAGTAACTCCTACACTTCAAATACAATCAGCAAGTATTCCACATTTCTGCAAATTAAATGAATCTTTAAATTAATAATTGTTCCATGTTCATGCAGATTAACCTTAAAGTGGAAACAGAACCAAAGGCCGTCATCCATTCTCTCAAAGTAATGTGCATGCTATCTCAATCCAGAAATTTGAATAAGAACAAATTTATTATCATAAGCTTGAACTCTTTCTCGTATGTACATATATATAATAGCTGTCTGCTCCAACCATCCATCCATCCATCCATCCATCCATCCATCCATCCATCCATCCAACCATCCATCCACGTTTTTGGAAATCCTAGGGCCCATGAACACTTTCTGAAGCTTTTACATTCCTTTTAGCACTCTGAATTCACAAAACAACAGATGCATTACTCTACCATCAGGCAGGTATGCGCTTTTCAAATGCATTATTGATAGAATACTGACAGAATATTCTCTTTTGCAAAACGAGGTTGTTCAAAAAAAAAAACAAAAACAAAAAAACCAAAAAACCCACCAAACCAAAAAACAGCAAAATCAAAAATCAAAATAAAAACATGGCACTAAAACATTAAAACATTAAGCATTAAGAGAGGTTGCGATATGCCATGACACACAAACCTACCCAAGGAAGAAATGTAGATCAACTGCCATATTAGATGTAGGTATCATTCCCAGCTGAAACAAAATTTTCCCTAGTTAGTTAGTTATGTATTAACTTCTCAGAGATACCTCCTCAATAAAGTCAAACAACAAGGCGAACCATAAGCATTATTTATGAAGACTTTCAATAGAGTTTTTCAGCGTTATATATGTACCTGTCAGCATGTAGGTCTGGCTTTAGAAGCATAGACTTGAGATACTCTCTTCTTGCCCAATTATTTGCCTTATCCACGTATATCACTGTAAAGCAAATTGGAATTCATATAATTAGTTATCAATTGGTTTTCATCTTTTAGAATAGAAAGCATGAAGAAAAGAACAAAGGAAAATAAACATTTCTTTCCCTTGTCTTTCCTAAGGAAAAGCAAGAATATTAGAATCAAATTTGAAAGGTCATGTGATCTTATGGCATGTCACTGGCAGGTTTATGTGCACACTGTCAAAAAAGATACAAGCAGCATCTAAGCATGCCACATAGTTGTCATTTTCTGTTACTGGCAATAGCAGTCATGATTTTAAAAGCCAGTGGTCTTTACTGCTTTCTATTTGAAGTGATTTACTGCACTTTTTTCCACTAAGGAAGCTAGTGATAATGATAATGTATGGCAGAGTGCTTGTCCTTTTTGACAGCCTCAGTAATTTAATCCTCCTTTCCTGCCACAGTATTTCAATAAAAGAAACATCTAGACCAATGGACTGGAGAAAATCCACAGCCTGGGGAGTGTGAGTGCTCCGAAAGCCTTTTATTGTTTTAAATTAAAATACAAACACATAGACCAGCTTTTAATTTTTGTAGCACTAGTATGACCTACAGTGAACGATAGCCTTGGTTTGGCAAAAAACAGTAAAAGAATGAGAAAAAGGGTTTTAGAGAATTCTTTAAGAAGCTTTTGGGCATCTTATGTTAAGAAAGTAGCTTGCTTTCTTGCAAATGGTATCAGCCTACGAGTATCAGTAAACTACTGTGAAAGATTATAAAAAAAATCAGGATGCGAACATTGAAAACCAGTGTTAAAGGAATTACTTTGTTTTTGAAGTAAGAAATGCAGCTGAAAAATTTTTGTTAGGACAGAACTAGAATGAATACATCCCTCTGAGAAACAAACAACTCTTGGGAATGTTTTCCATTTGTTTATTAGGGCAGGAGGAGGACCTAGAAATTTGTCTGACTTTAAATTCCCACATCTTTAATATTCACTCTCCTCTAGTTAGTTTGCCACTGTACTTAAATATGAAAAATTTTTGCTAGGACAGAACTAGAATGAATACATCCCTCTGAGAAACAAACAACTCTTGGGAATGTTTTCCATTTGTTTATTAGGGCAGCAGGAGGACCTAGAAATTTGTCTGACTTTAAATTCCCACATCTTTAATATTCACTCTCCTCTAGTTAGTCTGCCACTGTACTTAAATATGATCTTTTTCACTTTCCATGTCACATTAAGATTGCCCTTTCCCCCTGTGCTGGCAGAAACCTTTAATATATTTTATACTGTCTTCTACCGTCCAAAAAACCCTCTTGTTTGTATAAACAAAAATTATAAACTACCCAGTAGCAGAGAGTATTTGAATACAGGAGAGATAAGACGGTTCAAATTAATTCCTTGCAGAGGGATTTATTGAGGGATATATCTTTAAAAAAAGTCCTTCTGGGAAGCACACCTTCCAAACTACTGGTTCTCCAGCTTTCTCCAAAGCTGCTCCTCAGTTCTTAGTGGGCCAGGAGAATCACTATTAGAAATCAGTTACGTTTAGAAAACAGCCAGTACAGTTGGAATCTGAATCACTCAGTCAAAGGAACCTGCCATTTAACATCTTTTTCTCTACTAAAAGAAAGCAAAGCACTGGTGCTCTAGCTTGGAATCTTTACTTTCCACCCACAATATTTTTACTTTCTTTGGTTAAAAGAAGCTGCTACTGCCATCTGCTATTCTTCTGGGCATGTGGATGACTTTTCACATGTGCTACTCTTATGGCCAAGTGCTCCTGGGGCCACCACAGGAAGCGACGGGAAGGCAGCAGGGAGACAGATGGACAGCCAAAGAACTTCAAAGGAGCTGCCACATCAACAGATTCTTCACTTCCCCATAAGCATCCCAAATGGAATTTCCTAAGATTACTAATTCTGTATCTAAAACAATTTTTAATGGAAATTATTTACAAATGAAAAGAGTTTGAATTTATTTCATTCAATGGAAAAATTCAGACTAGCAAGTAAAATATTCAACACAAGCAGTCCCCTCAAGTCTGGGGAAAATGATTAACCAGAGTGAAAATACATTTTTAGATCCTGATGAATAACATGCCTTCGTATCACCTTTTAGTACTGCCTGAACTTAGAATTATAACTTTGCTCCAAGGCATGGAACATCACATATTGCTATCCAGTTAATTGCAAAAATAACTCAACATTAACCTGTGACAGTTTGCATCTAAATTATAATTTTAAAATTTGTTCTAAAGAACAAACCATTTTTAAACCATTTTCATTTGAGTTATACTGAGAAATCCATCTTTTAAAATAATGGATCTTCAGAAGTTTATTTTTAATAAAAAAAAAACCAACAAAAAAACCACCCCATCATCTTTCCTGCACCTCCTCTTCCTTTGGTCTACTTACATTTGTACTTTAAGTTGTTCAAATAACCAGCTGTTCACTCAAGAGTGAAAGTTTTAAGATTAAATGTCATGTAAAATCTGTGCAGAATTCTGTAAATCTTTCTTCTGCTTCTGCTGCCTGTTCTCTAGAACCATTGTATACAGTATAAAGACACATTTCAGACCTTTTATCAAGCTTACTTTCTAGTAAGTTTCCTGCCATCTCAGCATTTTCACAGTTAAGTCTTCACCTTTAATAAAATACGAATGCTTTTTGCTAACAGCATTTAGGAACATACCTTACCTTTGAAATTTAAGTAATTGTGGTTGGGACAAGAAAAATGTTTATTTTACTGGAATTAAGACTCAAATATCAATAGACATGTGAGGGAGACTGGGCTTTCTTTGCTTGGAGCAACACGGCTTTTTATGTTTTTCTGACAGTAAAACTGCCATCATGTTCACTTTAAAGCATATATTGTTACATGACTGGAAATAAATAATGTCTGGCACAAAATTTAAACTGCCTTAAGCAGTTAAAATATTAATTAATTGCTTACTATGATCTGTAGCACACTCTCTCATCAAAACTAACACCACCTAAACAAGCCTCATAAAGAAATCAGAATCCTTCCTTTTCATCAAATTACAGGACAGAGTCATGGTGTGAGCATAATTTGGCAAGTTCCTGTTTTTCTTGAATTTATGGGACTGTTTGGAAGCATTCTTGGATATTCTAACAACTCTTTCCACCATTAATGAATATGACAGCTCCTCTTCTCAGTCAGTGCAGCCACCAGTAGATATAACGTGGGAAATCAGAGTGTATAAACCTCCCCTTCAAATTTCTGTTCCAAGACCTTGGACAAAAGAAAATGATGTTCTAACCATTCCTAGTGAAAAAGTCATAGTCAAAATAAAAGACTAATGTCAAGTTACACATTGTAACCACTTGTGAAAAGAGAAATTCATAGGATCTTGTATGTCCTGGTCAAAGGAGTTCTACTGTATTGTTTTTCAACAAGACTCCATTAATCTTCTGGTATCTTACTTGTCAGGCAATGACAGCAAAGAATGTGCAAAAGGTATGGAAAAACTTGGAATATCTTTTAAGCAACCAATCTAGAGCCTTCTGTATTAGTTAAGATGTCTTTAAAACAGTCAAGCTATTCCAGTTATAAATAATATAGAATGTTTTATTTATAAGAATTAACAACTTCTTAGATTACTTATGGACTTACCCTGATTTTCTCCATGCAAAAATCTAGAATACTATTAGTTTCCTTCTAAGCTCAAAGTAAATTTCTTTCTACCCATGCAAATCTCATTTTTATTAAAGAAAATATTCAATTAACCTCAAATATTCAACATACTCAAATCTAATTAGACATGAATAAGAGATGCAGTAAAATTATGTAAACATACATGCAGGTTTCATTATCATATTGGCTTTCCAACTGACATTATCAAAAAGCAGACTCATTAGGTTCCCCCCCCCCTTTTATGCAAAGCTAATCTTGAGTAGAAATTAGATGACCAATTACCTAAGCAAAACTCTGTAAACAACATCCACATCAGTATTATGCTGAAGAATACAGTCCTGAAGCAATTAAGACCAAAACCACCTTTTGATTTTGATTTGTTAGGATGTTTTAAAGTTTAAACAGTTCTATAGTCAATATTTAAGCAGCAAAAAGAAAATCAAAGGTATGAAGCCAGATTATGATTAGCGGAAATAACATGATACAGCACTACCAGATTGGAAAGCCTTATGAATTACAGTCTCTACAAAGCATGATACTATTTTCAAATATCACAGCTTGAAATATATTTAAGTTTCATAAATATCTTCAGAGTTGGTAATTTCATTCTTTATTCATCATAACTTTGCTGCATTTTGCTAGTTTAACTTGGCAAAGCCAGTACTTAAAAGCCAACGTTACGCTTAGATCATACCCAATACGCAGAAGAATCAGAATATTGTGAGAGAATTTTTATACCTTCTGAATGCTTCTTATATTCAAAACTACAGACATTGAAAAGGCAAGAGAAATTAAAATTGATAAACAGCTTTTATTGGCTTATGGTATTATTTCAATGAGGTTTTAAAAAAACTATTTCAATTATGTCTGCCTATCTAGAACATTTGGAAAAGTGCTTACAGCAGCTAACAGGATAAATATTGTTCAGCTCATAACAAAAGTTCTTAACTTATCTGATATCTCATTTAGTATATGATGCCAGAAATCTCATTTGTTTGAATAGAAGTAAGCCTTATTGAATGGAAGAGTTTGCAGGGCTATTAGTTTTTATGGGTTTGTTTTGGTTTGTTCTGTTTTTTTCCTAAAGCTTTACAAAGATTATTGCCTTTCTCAGAGTCACAGAAGTTAACACACTGTGCCCTCTCCTCTGTATTCTGCCTCAATTGGGCAGTCCTGCTATAAAGATGTTTTATGTGACATCTATGAGGGATTTCAGTCTTCAACTATGAGGTAATCCAACAGTTTATGAGTATTATGAAGATATAAATGAGTAAATTCTTTGGCAAGTCTCCTAAAATGAGGTTTCTAGATGGTAGCAATTTTAAAGATGTGTGACACCAGTTTTGCAAAATTGTTTCTAAAAGAATGCTTAGTTTGAATATCTGTATTAACAGTGTGTCACAAACAGCAAACTGATTCACGTGCTCCAGGACACTGTTGGCTAAAAATGCAATTCTTGGAAGTCCAAGACAACATGAAGCACTCAGACTGAATCTTAAACGTATCAGACTTTAACAGGGGAAAAAAGTTAATGAATAATTGAAATACTATGAAATAGCTGGGAAAATAAGCAACGAGAATTATCAATTATTCCAATAGTTCTGTGTATGCTATTAGTGTAAATTACATTGTGTATTGACATAAAGAGTGTTCATTTATTAGAGAATAGCAAATGAAACATGCAGGATTAAGTATTATGAAGTAAATATCAATGTGGTAGTATTAAACATGGCTGAATAATTTCCTGTTTCAAAAAGTTCTTATTAAAGGAACACTGAGTACTCCCAAGTGATGATCAAGTCCAATTATGTATTATCTCTTTGTAACTATGTTTTAGTTCTAGATGGTTACATGTAATGTTTTTATTTTGCTGTATCATCATGTACTGACAGAGATGTTCTTTTAATAAGAATACATAAATTTTAGTTACGTATAGCCTAATTGTAAAATTTATGCGCTAGCAGCATATTTAAATATACTGTAATGTTACCATTTCATACACAAGCCTACTTCAATCATGCATTTTATAATTGATAATTCCATTCATTTCTTAAAAACCACCTTTAATACTTCCCAAAATATTTGGGAAACAGACAAATACAGTTGGTACACAGATAAATGCAGCTCTATTATCTAGAGGAAGCAGGCTTTACTGGTAGGCATTTTCATAAGACAGAATTTAAGAGAAGAAACAAGCCTGCTCAGGAATACATCACACTTACCCTTGCTATAGTTATAGTGAATTCTCTGACCACTTGTAGGTTTTCGAAGGGACAGTGGGGTCTCCTCTGCAAGGAAATTGGATAATCTGCATTCTACAAACAGCTGTTGTATTGTTTCATCTGATGCAATTTGTGGCTCAGTAAAACCGAGTGATATAATTTCAATCTGTATTTTTTCAGATGCCTATTGAAAAATAAAGCACAAACATAATACAAATTATTTTGTGTTTCTTGAAGTATTAACACAGTACAATACATGTAAATCATTGGCTATTTTGTTCATCAACATTGATTGATTTTGACATAGACACAATGAGGTTCTAAAGCCCCCGGCTTTGTAGTTAAGAATATTGTTGCAGATACTGATTTACATTTGGCATTGAAAATATTTTTGCAGTAGTCACACTCTGTTGGAGAAGCTTAGGTTAAGGTTATCTTCACGCACAAGTGAAGTTTTTTTAGCTACACAGCAGAGCGATTTGTATCTTGACCCTATAACTGCTTGAAATAGTCTCAGTAATATTAGGTCCCAAAGTTTGCCAAATGAAAGAGATTTGTTAATGCCTACTGCAGACTATGCTACAAACAGTTCAGTAACGCTCCATCAAGTCACAAAGTAGTTAGGCATGTAAAGTAACACTGTATTTGTATGGATTGCAACTTCATAAACTGATCTTTTCTAGTTAAATCAAGTACATACTTAAAAGTTAAAATTAACAGTATGATAATAGAGGTAACATTCCAACTGTTCTTCAACAGAGCCTTTTCTTATTATCTTTAACTAAAATGACATACTCCTGTTGCTTATAGGAAATTGTTTCCTACTGTTTGGCAAAGTCTACAGTATTTGTGTATGATCAATTTTAATAAGCCTTATGTATTTAAGTGGGAATGTCAGACGCTACAGAATGAATAACAAATATTTCCCTAGGTAACTGTAAGCCAAAGTAAGAAAAGCCACTATGGTTTCAGAATTGGAGTACATAGGTGAGCAATCCAAAATGAGATTCTTCAAAGAGCAAACAGAACACGATGGAGTTCAGAAATACCAAAAATACTTTTTTACTCCTTTGTTTTGTTTTCAAGTTTGTAACTCTATTTAAAATATTGTCTCTATATAGAAATATTTTGACAATTTTTGATTGTAAACTTAAATCACTTGAAGTAATAAATTATATTAAAAAGATTAGCTTTCTAGATTCAGTGTTAGAACTGCAAGTCAATATTCTAATTTATTATGGAGATAGCTTATATTTTTCCAAGCAAATTACATAATTAATCAAACTGAAAAGCAGGTGTATCCTCTTGTAAAAATATCCATCATATAGAACCATTTCCACTGCTGTCAAGCCCTTTCAATATTTGATGAAGTAATTTTACCCCCTCCTTTCAAAAGACATTTCCTTTTATTATGTATCCTAAGATACTTTAACTAAAAACCTAAATCTGAATATTTCAATAAGGTTGTTTTATTATTCAGTAGATTCATGGAAATTTTACTAGGATGACAGAGAAAATTCCACACCATTCTGTCTCCACTAATACAGGTACATGGCTTCAGCTGGCAATATTACTGGGATTAGCATAGAATGATGAAATATTTAAAAGAAATTTTTTTTCCCTAAAATCTAATAAATCAAATGACTGCCAAATGTCATTAAAGTGATGGTCTTTGACTTGAATATGCTTTTCATATTCAAATTTGAAAAGAAAGAGATGAAAGCCTGGAAAGGTTACTCAGTTTCAACTAATAACCTCAAGCACTCTACATTCACATGCATAAAAAATGAAATTGGCTCTATTGTCTAATTTCACTTCAAAAACAACTCTTTTCTTCTTGCACTGAACAGATGTACTAGCATCCGTATTTAAAGTGATATGCTGAGTGGTTTTGTTCGCCCCAAAGTATTTAGCAGCTATGTCAGTCTAGTTTGTACACAGACAGTAGTTTATGAATCCAGTCCAAATACAATATCCTGTATTATAAAGTATTCCTTTCACATATCTTAAAATTTATTTGACATATTTAACACTTGTAATTGCATACTGTAGGGAAATATTACAGCTTTTCAAGGACAGCAGAGTAAATCCAGCTATTCTGCTTTCTAATTTGTAAGAAAGCAAGTAACTGAGTTATACTATTAGAAAATTTGTAAGAAAAAAAAATTACTGTAGAGATTAACAGTCAAGAATATTTTAAAGCCTAGTTTTATTAATATTAAAAATGAATATAGCATATACAAAGGAGAACACACAAAAAAAGATACTTACAAATAAAAAATATAGAACTGCTTAAGAACAGCATAGCTAGCATGTCATATTTCACTACTAATACAAAATGCTTGCATTATGTAGCCATGCTGAAAATATACATAGCATCCAGTACATGATAGGAATTATTTTTTAAACAACCATTTATATTTCTATGACTTAGAGTGACGTATGTTATTTAAATCTTTTCCTAAGTTGTTATTTTTAAGCCTTGGTGTCATTTCTTAGGCACTATTCAAGTGAAAAATTGATAGTTTGTCATGACCAATTACTTCCCACAGATCACTCTACTTTGATGGGGATAAAATTAGTCCTTAAATTTAGTATTTCAAACAAAATATAATATGAAATTTACTCTAACAGTAAGACTGGAGACACATAAGAACACTAAATGCTTTCAAATACTGCCTCTCAGAAACTGTTTCAGTGCTTTCATTTCAAATTAGGAAAACAAAACATGGGCAAGATACTTAGCCTATGTCAATATTCTTTCTTGATCATTTAATATTGACTCTTTGTAATTAACATTACCTAGAGATTTGGAAGAATCACTAAACTTCTTCAACAAGCTTTAGGATTAGGTTAAGTACTAAATGCATTGGACGTAACATCAGAATTTGAAGTCTCAATGTAACTTTTCTCATCTTCCTGATTCCTAAGATTAAAAAACCTTTTTTTGAATTCCATAAAAAGCCTTGACTGCCCTCTTCAAGAAGCTGTATATTATGTATTTAGACTTCCTTTTTGGTCACAATGAAATGCTAAGACTTTGATGTGAATAATAACATTCCAGTTGACTCAGATGGCCCACAACAGAATTAAGTGTTTTATAAAAAAGAAGCCTGTGCTTTCCGTATAGAATAGCACCATTGAAAATGCCTTGCTTATAGGAACAATGTAGACAATGTCCTAGTTTTTAACTTTATCTAATCCACAGCTTTAACTAATGTATTGCCCTTCAAAAACTCAAAATAAAGGAAACATCTTAACTGTAAGATCAACTTGAATCCTATCTTTACCAGTGCTCAAAGGTATTTATGCTTAACTGCTTCACATTTTATGTATTTATTTCCACAGAACACTTATTCATAGAATCATAGAATGG
The DNA here is from genome assembly GCF_004027225.2 of Strigops habroptila. Lineage (NCBI taxonomy): Eukaryota > Metazoa > Chordata > Aves > Psittaciformes > Psittacidae > Strigops > Strigops habroptila. The sequence continues at coordinate 17,300,201 of NC_044302.2, forward strand.
TTTGGGTTGGAAAGGACCGATCTTAAGACCATCTAGTTCCAACCCCCCTGCCATGGGCAGGGACGTCTCACCCTAGACCACGTCACCCAAGGCTTTGTCCAACCTAGCCTTGAACACTGCCAAGGATGGAGCACTTACCACTTCTTCAGGCAACCTGTTCTGTGCCTCACCACCCTCACAGTAAAGAACTTCTTCCTTATATCTAACCCGATCTGTTTAAGTTTAAACCCATTACCCGTTCTTATCCCTTCACTTGTTACCTTCTATTTCAAGCAGAGAGCACATCAGGTAAACTTTAAGTTATTGCCAAATAGTCACAAGTAATTATCCATTTACTATCAGTACTTCAATCGTTATCAATATTATTTGATTGACAAATATATTTATTGAATGTGAAAACGTCCCCTTCCTCTGTCAAGGGCCAAATTCTTGTGATCATCCTAATAATGTCAGAATAGAACTGCAAAGGAATGCTATCACAGGAATGTCAATCTAATTTATCTCTTCAGAGATAACACAAACATCATTAACTAAGTAATTAACAGGTCAGCATCTTACATATACACATGAAAAATACATATTATAAAAAAATATTCTAGTCCTTAACTGTATGCAGTGACTTCTTGTGTTAGGAACAACATCACCTATTTTTAGATTTTCACCACAATGCTCCTGATGTGAGAATGGAAAGAGCTCTCTGTTCCTTCTCCAAATGCATAGGACTTACAAAAGTGCATGCACTTTAGACTCTTGCTAAGGCTTGGGACAAAGATATATCTCCTTTTTAGAGCTGAATTTACTGTGAAGGATGGAAAGACATATAATCTTCCCCAGCATCATTGGTTTTGCCATGTGCTAGGAGGAGAATTCAATGGCACAAGGTTAGCATCATAGTAAGATTTGATGCAATCCCTTCAGCTCTGTCTGCAATTAAGAACACACTCAAAAAAATGTCTCTGTGATAATGAGTACATCTCTGGTTGCTGCCATTTTATCTAGTGCCATTTTATCTAGAGTCAAAATCCATCATTTTCAGAGCATGAATTCATCTTCAGTATCTTCAAAAGCATGAATTACTTGCCACAGCTTGAGACAATTCAATGATTAGATATTGCCTCTTCAGTGCAAATCCGTAACACATCCACCAATGCACTGATGTTTTTCAGAAAAGACAATTTCTAATTCAGTATAAAACACCAAACATTTTAGAAAATACAAAGTTCTTGAGGGGCATGAAGCTTTCCCACCACAACCATGACAACTATACATCTGAACTTAATGTCACATTTGCACTCTGCTCATAATGCACCTTTTGATCACTTGAATAATATACTTTCATCCCTTCAATGGCTTGACTCCCCCACCCTATCTGAAGAATAAATATAAAATTTTTCACTGTTTCTCCTAAAGTTGAATTGTTTTTAAAGACTTGGTTTTGCAACTTGCCTGTGACACTGCCTCAACAGCTTTTAAAGATAAAGTGTTTCTAGGGTGAATAAATTTAAAAAAAAAAAAAACAACAAAAAAACCAAAACCAAACCAAAAAAACCCAAAGAAGCAGATATATCTGGGGCTGTTTGCCAGGTGAGATACAAGCTTCCTTAACTCTGACTTTTATTTTTCTCTCCAAGAAGTGGGGAAGGCTACATAAGCAATATTGTTAGTCCTGAGCTAAGCTACACCCCTCTCAATTGCAGATTATCTCAAAGAGAAGACTTTATTTCTTACAGTGCTTAGACACCCACAATTGATTACACCAACAGACAAAATAAAAACCAAATACTAACCTTATCATATCTGAAAGCCAGTTAGTTACATTAGTACCAACTAGTTACAAAATTAAGTAGCTCAAATGCTTTGCAAACTTACAATTACCTTTCCTTTCAAAAGGAAGCATGATCCTTTAGTAAATAAGCATGAAAGAAGACTTCTCAATAAAGAGAAATACATACTCTGTATGGTTTTGGTATGCTAATATATGTCAACATTTAAGTGACATCAATAAGATGAAAAAAGTAGTGGTGGTATGTAAAAAATGTAAACAAAGACAAATATAATAGGATTTCTGCTTTTGTATATTCCTATGCATGCATTTTTCTGTGTGTAGATCAGACCTCTGGTTGGATTAAAAAAAAAAATAAATTTTTAAAATCTGTATTTGAAAGTTAATCCATTTAGAAAAAAAACTCGTCATACAGGAAGAAAGCAGAACAATCAGTGTGGCATTTTCATTTGTGAAGAGTGCATCTGTAGTGAAAAAAAATGTATCAAATTGCACATTTTTAATACAGCTGTCCTTTTTATTGAGAGATTTAATACTTAACATTTGATACCATCTGTTGTTCCCCTCTGCCAATACAGTATTGTGGGGGGACAATACAGACAGGCAAAAATGAATGGAGTTTGATTCTCTCTCATATTACCCCCAGTGTGAAAAAAATTATGCTTGGTGATAGATATCACAGTTAATCAAAACTCAAATTTAGTTTCAAATCCCATCCTTTGCTTTTTAGACCTCCAGTTCAAAAAAACCCTCCATTCTACTTGTAAAGTCACCATAACTTACCTCCACATCAGTGACCTCTTATAATCTCTTAAGTAAGCAATTGAGGAACATTCATATTCATAAACACAAAAAATATTACTAGCTAGGTTAAAAATGGCTCCTGTTGATGTTTTTCTTGCGGGCTTACGTACTCAGCCTTAAATCTGACTTTCTACTTAATTTAATATTCTGACTCATTAGTTTCATTTGTTATCTAATAAGTAGTGGGCTACATAATGACTTAAGATTCTGTTGTTTTGTATAACTTTAGAACCTGTGTTTGGGTTTTCTTAGTATTATTTCTCCCTCTTCTTTCAAGAAAAATGACTTGTAGTACATGCTTCTAAATACTACTTCAAAGTATATTTGACAAGTGCTAGAAGTTGTAAATCCACCATTCCAGTGTACTGCCTATTCAAACTAGACTCAGAATCATTTAGGTTGGAAAAGACCTTTAAGATCGAGTCCAACTGTAAACCTAACACTGCCCAGTCCACCACTAAACCATGATTTAACTAAGCAAGCCTTCACTTTCAGAGCAATTTTCCATTTGGCAATAAACAAATAGAAATGCCCTTGGTTAAATAAATATCTGTCTTCAAAACAAAGCATTGCTTTTCCTTTTTAACAGTTGTCATCTCAAACTTCATCAGTAGCAAAAGACAACTTAGGTCTTTCCTAGATTCTTCAAACTCCTCTTTTACTTTAGGTCCTGTCTAATAGTGACCATAATAGCAAACAATCGCCTTAAAGATGGAGAATGGCAAATGCTCCTTTATAATCTTAGGCCCATAGTAGTCTTTGAAAATACCAACTTGTTTTATTAAATGTGCCACTTCACCAGTTTCTTGTAGAAGAAGAAAAGCACAAAGCAACTAAGGTTAGATCTAGACAAGAGTCAGAGAATATGAAGGATTAGTATGTCTGGCAGAGTAAAATCAAGCCAACCCAGCAACACAGGGTAAAATTAAAAACCTAAAAACTTAGTTCTCTAAATTCAGATCACATATTCACAGAATAGGCCAGTTTAAGAAAAGCACCGAGCATGCAGAAATCTCCCTGAAGTACATGAAAAGTACTCAAATCCTGCAGAAAAAAAATGTAAAGAGAAATCAAGACAGCCAAAATTTAAAATTGCAACACAAATATTTTTCTTTTTTTTTTTCCCCAATGAATGCAGATACCTCATAGAAGGAAGTGCACTATTCAAGTAATTGTACAAAAAAGGCATAATAAAAGGAAAAATATTATTGCTTTGATATGCATCAGCTTTATGCTTTAAATCTTCTCACCTTTGCACAAACATGCTTCAATGACCAACAGAACCACAAGCAATTGGTATTGCTTTTTAATTGTGTTTAAGAGAAATTTTCATGTTGAAATTAATTTGACCCTGAGATCTTAATTTATGGGAACGGATAATGACAGTTTTCAGTACCTGCTATTTGTGCAAGGTAATGCACTCACAGTATCTACAACTAAAAAGGGAAATGTAAACACACCTATAGAAAAGATGGAACCACCACCAAATAAATAGTTTTTGCCAGTGATTGCCTTATACACATATTTTAAGACAACTTGGAAGCTGACAGCAGTAAATTTTATTGTGCTAATTGAATACTGTATTATCTCCTGTAAGGAGATAGCGTAGACATAGGGGTGAAAGGGAGCAGGGGATGGAAGAAAAAAGATTTTGGTTTATTTTTTAGGGTTTTTTTAAATATAAAGACCATGCCAAAGAAAATGCAAATTCCCAGTTTTGATGTCTATTTTGAGGATCTGAAACAAGGCTTTTAATCAATGTATTATACATCAAATTGATAATGTTAACTTCTGATTATTCAAATGTATGAAATATTCATAGAGAACTGTCCAAACTTTTAAATTTCTCAGACTTCTTTTCTCTATTAATTATCATGCCTGGAAGCTTTTTAGTAAAAGCAGCAGCCATCAGCCTGACTGAACCTGACAAGCTAGCAAGGCCCAATTACACTGGCACTCTGTGGCACTTTGATGTACTGGAAACGAAAAGAGATAGGGGCAAATTGTATAGCACATTATGTTAATGACTTGATTTAATCCAGCCACTAAACTTTATGTAGCCTGTTAAAAAAGATGCTAACACTAATTACACCACTTTGGAAAGGAAAGAAGGGGACAAGCATTTCATACCGACAAAGTGAAGCTCATAAATGTTGTAAATGAAATGAAACCAAATGAAGTAATCTATGATTAATTATACATCATAGACAAGAAGAAAAAAGAAAGAAGTGGTACAGCTAAGTACTGGAAAATCTGTTAGATACCCTTTATGATCAACATATCTAAGAAATAACCATGAACTGTCTAATTTGCAACATGCAAAAAAGGAACAGTATGATCTTAAGTGGCTTAAACAGTGTGGCATACAACTCAGATTTATATGATCATTAGCATAACGATCTCTAAAAATCACAAGTTTTATTTACAGTGTTTGATTGCCAGCAGTATATTTATCTCAAAAGATAAAAGGCAGAGATTTTTAATCTTAAAAAAATACAAATTCAATCATAACTTTCACGTTGTATTCTATAATTAACCCAAGATTTCAAATATAGCAATGCCTATTTTGACAATACAATTTGTATTGAACAAGCTGTCTTAATAGCTTATAGCTTTTGTTGTTGTATCTACCCTTCTTGAACATGCACTTTGTTACCAGAGAAACAGATCAATGGAGAGAAGTAGAAATTAATGAACTGAACTGAATTTACACTCAAAATCCTCTCAGAAGTGTTCTTAAATAATTTTGATAAAATAAAATACAGGATGATGAAAGATGTAGATCAACCGTATTATAGTTTGACTTAATGATCATGAGTAGAAGTCATTTTAGTTCTCAAAATTACACGTGAGATTTTTTTCAAGATTTTACATATAAGCAATGAATTCTATCTTCAAAAGTACCTTCTGTGTCTTACTGCAGCATATAAGTAACAGCTTTTTGAAATCCCTTTTACAACTTAAAAAAAAAGGTGCGATAATTCTCATATGAAACATTGCTTCATGTTGCTAGTTACTTTGTAAGATGTCACACAGCCTTGAAGAAAGGATTAAAAAAAAAAAAAAAAAAAAATCAAACTACCTCTAGGCTATCCAATTGCAGAACATTAAAGTTAAGACCGACATAACAGTACACCCCAGTCCTTTAAAAGAAGGCTAAGACAAAGCAGAGAAGTATTAACTGTTAGAATTTTAAGTGCTAGTTTCATATTTTCTAAGATTTCTCTGACAATGTTATATCTAAAAGTAGAAAATGTTCTTATTTTTTAGAGAACTATAGTATTGAAATATTACTCTAAATAAATTTTCCAAATTTGTATTATGCTGTGTTATTCTGTATATATGACTTTACACTCATCAATTGCTAGTTTTGAATAAGTCAAGAGAACATTATTACTGTACATGCCCACAAATAACAAGAGAGAAAAGTACACGTAAGTGACTGGATCCTGTACCTGTCCAAACTTTATTGAAAACGGATGTTCAGTTCTAAAACTGTTGGAAAGTCAGGAAAAAAAAAAAAAAAAAAAAAAAAAAAAAATCTATGTGGATGAACTAACAAACATATGCAAGGTTAATATGTTATTAACAACCCCAAGCTTATGCAATTGCCATTTCAACAACATTCAATCAAGTCAACATACTGGGACAAAGCACAGTGGGTAGCTAAGCATTACAGATTTACTACAGGCCCTGACAAGTGGTATTATCCTCCCTTTCCCCAGAAAGTACTGCAAGAAGCAGAAAAGCCCATTTCCCCACATGAAGGCAACAGGTAGAACTGAACAAGACTAAGCTCTTTAGACATTCATATTACAATAGTTAACTTTTGTTAGGGAGATTTTGTGCAGGACTAATATTTGACTTTGGATTGAAACTAATTAGAAATGTCTAATTCTAAATGTGTATGACAACAGATTTCCCCATTAGAAAAACACCTATACATCACATGCACAATATAGGCACATTAACATTTTTCTTTGTGAAAAGGTGTCTACTTGAAATGGAAACAGGAAAACACATTCATTGAAAATGCCTTAGAATCTAACCTTAGCTAGAAGCAAAGCTACTCTTAGAAGACATTAAGCTTAAAATATTTTTCTTAGACTTACCAAATAATTGCCATAAATACTCTGACTCACCTGTTTAATATTCTTGGATAGTGGACATGAAACAATACAGTCATCGCTGTCAGTTATTATTGATTCAATGGCATCATTTTCTTGTCTATCATCTTGATCTACAAAAATAGAATCAATAGAGTTAAATCCCCCTGTACTTGTAGTCCATCTGAGACTTGCTGAGAAACCTGACAGCAATACATTTGCTTTTCTAATAAATGAAGTGTAAGTGCCAGGCAAATCTTCTCTTCCTTGCAGAAGATTAACACTGGCAAATCAATGACTTTTACAGTCATCTAAACTGTATATTTTTCTGATTTGCTACAAAAAATAGCAATGTTTCCCAGATGAAAGTTGATGAGTGCAATGATAGAAGTCCTGTGATGAACTGAAGTATGAACAACAGTCAGCTTTATATAAGAATGTGGCCTGAATTTGCAGATTTCCTCTGACTACGTTTAACATTCTTCTTTACATGTGCATGGTGTACTTGTGGGGTTTTTTTCAAGTAGTTATAAACACAACAGGATTCAACATTATGTTTTTCCAATTTTTCTAATGAATTCTTATGTGGAAGCTGCAAATAACTGAACATAAAATTTTAGTATCTTGCTTGTGCTTCAAACTTGGTACTATTGACTTGGTTTATTTAAATGACAAACAGTTGAAGCTTGGACGTGGAACAGCATGACCCGGCTTTTATAATCTTTAAATAAATTTGCCTCTAACAACTTTATGTCACAGATGTGATAATACATAGTATCCCTCTCACTGTCTGAAAGGATTTCCGATATCAGCATTGGCTGTTATCTGCAGACAAAAGGAGAATATTCATTAAAATAGTCTCTAGAACAGCACAGTTCTAAGGGAGAATATAGACATTTAAAATAGAAGCCAGGTTTCCTTTAATATTTTATGAATCTAGGTCAGACACCAGATTTTTGCATTCAATTACAATACAGTTTCTATTTGGGAAGAAAATAACACCACCATATCCACCATCCAGCTTCAGCTATAAAGTACACCAGAATATAATTTCTGTCATGAAGCTTCTCATAATGAGGCAGCTTCCACTGCCAGTAAGAAATGCGTAAGAAAATTCAGAGACACAGATTTATTAAGAAAACACAGTTACTTTTTCATAAAAATGAATTCTACCTTCTGGTTCCAATTCTTCAGTTATTTCTGTCTCATCTCCAGAGGTAACTGAGCTTTGGTTGGCCAACTGCCCCTCTGACAGATGTGAGAGGTCGTCTTTTTCCTGTTGAATTTCTTCAGCTATCTCCTTCACCGTATCATCTGCTAGCCTTTTTTGTTTAACCTCATGTACCACATGCTATATAAAAATAGATAAACTTACAGTCTTTATAACACTCATGGAACAGTAAAAGTTACTGAAGTTCAAAACTTGAAGAGTTATGGCTCATATTCATTATACATAGCCTTTGAGCAATTATATTGCTTATGCAGTGCAGGAAACAATGAGAAGTTGTCAAATGCAGTAACAAATAATTGATACAGAAGACAAAATTCTCTAATGATGCGTATTTGTGAAAACATAACTATTATAATAATTTGGTGCCTGTCAAAATATATACAGACTGTTATATTTCCAGATTCATTTATATTTCAGCTCTTCCAGTCTACAAGACTCAGCCTAAAAAACTCAAACCAAAACAAACCACCACCACCTTACTCAGTTGGCAACTTTACAACTTAAGTTATACAGTATTTTCTATTTCAAAAGCAAACTGAAGTGATACAAAAGAGAACTGGCTTTGCTACAAAATGCAAACATATTGTCTAAGGTAACCTATCTTTAGTGCATAAATTATTCTGAAGTTATGTTATTCCCTCCTCTCTCTTTGAGTACAATTACATAGAATACTACCTCATTACAGACATGGCATCTTCCATGGAAATTTACTGGAGACCTATGCATTGTTTATTATCCAACAATTCTCCTCTTGGACTGAATTTTCCACACAGACACTGATGCCTCACTTCCCACGCCCAGAATCCATGAGAGAACTTTCAGCTGTTCACAGAACAGCCAGGTTTTCCAAAACTGGACCTGAAGAGTTATTTCTATTCTAACACATTTGGAGCCACACAAAGCAAAACAATGTTAACACACACTTATGAGCCTTATTCTATACATAAAGATTATCTTTGAAGTTTTCAAGCTGTAGAAAACTGGCTTTATGTCTCCTTTACGCTCCTCCTTGGCATAGATGATGTGTCAACACCAACTGTGTTTTAGGCAATGTTTGGCCATTCTTTTTAATTCCTTGAGTGCAATATTCCAAAGTTACTCCATTTCTTCTTCATTCTCCCCCCCCCCCCCCTCAGTATATAATGGTAATTTTGAGAGTAAAGACAAAATAAATTTCATCCAAACATTGAAGTTAGTAAGTAACGAGATTCCTCCCTTTCTAATGGCAAAAAAAGATTGTCATCACAAGGAATTACTTTTCACATTTCAGAGATGTTTTTGTGATCTTACTTTACAGTAGCTTGGTTTTTGATGCATGGCTGAAGAAATAACATACGCATGGAGTTCAAACCTGATGTATTATATAAACCCACAAAATCTGAATAATCTCATACCTCTGGAACACTTGGGACTCTTGAAGCCTCCATCTTCTGTGTAGGTTCCATGTTATTTTCAAGAGAGCCCTAAGTTATGGGTGAAATTAGGGGAAACCTTTACTATATAGTAGACAATTAACACACAAAAGTATAATTTTACAGGTGGAGAAGTGTTTTGACAAGAAATTCTGTCCTCCTTTGCTTTCCTGCATTAGCATTGGTGCTTCTATCCTCTGCTGTAACATCTACCTGCGAGGCTGGAAAATTCTTACAAGCTGTTCAGGCAAACCAAACCACTCATTCCACTTACTAGTGAGTCTGCTTTTCTGGAAACAACTATTTGCTTTGGCATGTGTCACATTAATATCCAAGAACTAGATTCTCTACTATTCAGAAAACAAACAGGAAAATGAAACAGACTGTTCCTGTCCAGTTTTAAATCTGTTGAACTTCTAATTCTCACACATCAGAGAAGCCACATCTATTTCATTATTCAGTTCTAACTGTACTTTTGCCTCTAACCAGGCAGTAAGGCTTGGATTTTTAAAGCATCTAGGGGAGCTGCCCACCCAGTAATGAAGATTTACTATGGAGACTGAGTAGCTGTTTCTCTCAGAAAATCCTAGTTTGTGAAAAAATTGTCCACCTTTGAGAAGTTACTGTTTGGACAGCTGAAGAGAAATATGTTGTGCGTTTAACTTTATGCCAAACATTGCATTTTTCCATATCTAAGCTCTCAAAAGATTTGATTTCACCAACATTTGACTTTATTATTATTATTTTTATTTAATAAATACAACAGATCTACTTAATTATATTTACAGTCTATACTGTATGGCTCAAAACAAAGTTCTAGTTGCAGTAAACTAAATGATAGCAGAACCACCTGTGAATTACAAACTGATGTTAGCATCGTTTTCATTGTGTGTGTAATCTCAGATGATGAACTGTGCCAAATTGTATGTCTCATTAGCACAACACTCAGTATCTGATCAGTTTGGATCAAGCTGGTTTCTTGAGCCATTTATATGTCCATGCATGTGGTACACTGTACAAAGACATTTTAATTATTAAGCCAGAGAGCTGAAAAACACAGTGCACAGACAGCTGATTTGTGCTATTAGAATCTGCCCTAGGTCTGTGGAAGTTGAAGCTTCTGAGCTGTGGAGGACACCAAGCAATTCTGAGAGAGTCACGCAAATATCCCTGTATTGTATCTCCCACCTATATGCAGTACTATGCTATCATTCATTGCCTGGCACATCTCAGTCTTGTGCTGCTAAAATAATTGAGTGTTCTCAATTATTAACTCTACAAATTGTTCACACTGAGACGTAAGTAGCTTTTCTTGCTTCAACATGCATGAGAAAAATACTTAAAACTTACTATCATCTGTTTTGTACTAAGATCCAGAAAAGATACTTTCTTCTCTGCTTGAGCTGCACGCTGCCTTCGTTTGGGTGTTGGTTTCTGTAATAAAATAAATATAGCTGAAGACCATTTATTGCCATGTTCTAACCATCTTATTTTACAGATGGTTAGAAATAAATCTTGCGGAACCTCAAATTTTCTCAAAGCCAAATCTAACTGCACTAAATTCAATTCTAAACAGGTAAGATGACGTAGATGCTGTTTGAATAAGCAAAAACTCTACAACTGGAGATACCTTTCAGAATTCAGCCAGAAATGGATTTAAAACTCTACCGAGCACCTATGGAACGCAGTATGAGTTCCAGGTAAGATATAATTGTAGGACTCAAATCAGTGGTATCATATATGTGGTAGAACGATTTATTATTAACCTTAAGGAGTGCTTGATTTCTTTTCTTGTGTAGGCTTAGTGTATCTTTGACACCTTTCCTTATGCCACTCCCCTTGGAGAATTTTAACACAGAAACAGAAACAAGACTGTTAATAGTCTCAAAATTAAAAAAAGGATCCAGAACTAGTTCTGTCATATTATAATACAAACGCAAAAATAATAAAGTGATTTATTACTCTTCATGCTTTACTTTTTAATGTAGAGACTATCCTCCATTTCCACCGACTTTTATGCACACACACACACACAAAAATCTTTACAGTACTTTTAATTTATGAGTGATTTTTAAGAAGCTATTTGGTATGTTAGCACCGTGCTCCAGATGCCAGAATAACAAAGAATGTGGTGCAGATACACCTATGTATCTGTACATATGGCTTGGGTCTGGCCGCTTAAGAATTCTTTTGGCTCAAAGCTACTCCAGCTGACTGGGTTCTGTCTGAGCTTCTAGGACACCACAGAAAAAATAGCTGATTTCATGACTGTCATAAATTTCAACCATACCCCTGAAGTCACACAAGCACGTGACTACATTTTATGCAGGACATCTACATTGGAAAGAGAATTAATAAGCACTAAATTTAAAGGGAAGACATTTAATGGCGGTTGTATCTCCTCCCTTCTCCCCCCACCCTTTTGCTAATCAGCTATCTACCAGTATAAAAGACTTTAGAAAGTTTTGGACACAAGAATGATTTTACTTCCCAAAGGAAGTCAAAGATGGTAGTTATACAAGTATTTTTGGTACGTATTTATTTTACAGTAAGGACAAATCCTGGCCACTGGGGAAGAACTAAATGACCTGCTGTAACAGGTCTTTTATATCTCTTAACTTCTGTGAGTTTGTTAAATTACTTACTGTCACCAATGAAGTAACAGAAGGAGACGGGACTGAAGTCTGAGTTTTTTCCTCAGCTAGTAATTTAGTTGCCATTGATTTCTCATTTTGAATGTAATTTCCTAAGTCTGCAGCCATTGTTAATCCACTTGGCGGTAGGTAGACATGTTTCCATTTTAATTCAACTGTGATGGTACCAGCAGCATGTCTTTCAGAATCTGTTAGTTCAAAAATACCTGAGAACAAAATGTAAATATCTTGTCTAAATTATCTTATTCTATACCTATACAAGAAAATGCAACGCAAAAATGAATGAGATTCAGGAATTAAGTAACTTAAGGGTCTTAATTTTAGAAGCCAATAGTGTCAAAATGCCTAATATAACACTGTGGACATTCAAGATACAGAATTTAAAAGGGACTGGATTAGTGCGTTAGTTCAAGATGTCCTGTAGGTTTCTCAGATAATCCAATACCAGATTATATTCTTATTGACATCTTTCAAAAAAATCTAACTAAAACATTTCCATCTTTTACAAACTTTTGTCAAAGAAAATACAAGTTTTAAAAATCTGTGAGTAGCTAAACCTATCAAAGAAGAAACACTAAATTCACTTACAGATTTTCTCCTATTCTCCATTTACATGGAACAATTGTAGAACCATATGTTTAAATTATCTTATAGTTGACAATAAAATAATTAGGCAGCTTTTATATTGTAAACACTGTAGTAACTGATATCAACTTGCAGGGAGCAGCTGATGCACTGGAGGCAGAGCTGCTATTCACACTGTAGAAAAATGTAGAAACCTCATGAAATTCGACAAAGCCAAATGCAAAATCCTGCATCAGCCCAGGAGCAGCCTCAAACAGCAGCACAGGCTGAGGGCTGACTGGCCACATGCAGCCTTGCAAACTAAGAGCTGGTCCTTTTTGACAAATATAAGTCAGTGAAGATAAGTCTTTGCAGCAAAGGATGCCAACTACACCCTGGCCTGTATTAGTAAAAAGACAGTCAAGCAGGTCCAGGGGTTTCATAATTTCTCTCCAATACCTATGAGATGGCACTTGGAATACCATGTCCAGTTTTGACCTCTCCAGTACAAGACATTGGCATTCTGGAGCAGGTCCAGTGGAGGGCTGCAGAGAGCTTCAGGGCACTGGAGCACGTGACACAGAAAAGGCTTAAAGAAGTGATCTGCTCAATCTTTAGAAGAGGAAGCTCAGTGGGGATCTTACGGCCACCTAATAGCGGAGTGATGAAAGGACAGAACCAGAGGTGCACAGCAGGAGGAGTATAGCCTACAGACACAAGTTGGAATATGGGAAATCCCATCTCTGCTAGATAAAAGTATTTGATATGAGGGTGATCAAACATAATTGATTAGCAATTAAATGCAGTCAATGCTAGACTGATACATCATTCCAATTATAATTATTTATCAAATCATAATTATTCCATACCTGGGCCAGTACAGAGAACAAAAGAGGGACTTAAAAAACTTTCTTAGGACCACGATAAATGAATGTTTGGACACAGGTTCTTTTGATTATGTTAAAAACATAAAAAATTAAAAAAAAAAAAAATCCACAATTTAAAAAATTGTGGATTTTAAAGAAAACATTCACTCTTTTCTCTTAAATCTCAGAAAATGTCAAGAGGGGAAAAAAATCCTATTATTACAATCCACTCTGTAAGGTACAGATTGGACTTTAGTTAATGGATAAATCACAAAACCAAACACCACTTTAAAGTTTGAGTTAAAATGCAACAATACTGGAACATTCTGTTAGTATTGTCTTAGTAAACAAGAGATATTAGAATTTTTTTCTCTCCCTGGCTCTTCTATTTCTCTAACATTTGAAGTTTAATGTTTATATTAAAAAAATCATTCATCAGTTCCAGAGCTCTGACAATGACTTTTCACTAGCCATGACTTAAGTAACACTGAGATACAAAATTTACTTCCAGGATCCCATTGGAGTTAAAATTCTGTCAGACAACGATACAGATTTATAGAATCACTGAGGTTGGAAATGACCTCTCAGATCATGAAATCCAACTGTAAACATAACACTGCTAAGTCCGCCACTAAACCATGTCCCCACGTGGCACATCTACATGTCTTTTAAATACTTCCAGGGATGGTCACTCCACCACTTCCCTGGGCAGCCTGTTCCAGTGCTTGACAACCCTTTCAGGGAAGAGGTTTTTCCTAATATTCAGCCTAAACCTTCCCTGGCAAAACTTGAGGCTGTTTCCTCTCATCATATCACTTGTTACTTGGGAAGAGAGAACAACAAAAAAGAAACATCCTTTCAGGGAGTTGTAGAGCGCAAAAAGGTTCCCCCCTCAGCCTCTTTTTCTCCAGATTAAACAACACCAGCTCTGTCAGGCGCTCCTCATAAGACTTGTGCTCCAGGCCCTTCAGCAGCTTTGCTGCTCTTCTTTGGACATGCTCCAGCACCTCTGTGTCTTTCTTGGGAGTCAATGGCCCCAAACTGAACACAGTATTTGAGGTGCGGCCTCACCAGTGCCAAGTACAGGAAGATTATTACTTCCCTTGTCTTGCTGGCCACACTATTTCTGATACAAGCCAGAATGCTGTTGGCCTTCTTGGCCACCTGGGCACAAGCTGGCTCATATTCAATGGCCATCAATCAGCACCTCCAGGTCCTTTTCCACTTGACAGCTTTCCAGCTACTCTTCCCCAAGCCTGTAGCATTACATGGGGTTGTTGTGGCCCAAGTGCAGGACCCGGCACTTTGCCTTGTTGAACCTCATACAACTAGCCTTGGCCCATGGATCCAGCCTGTCCAGATCGCTCTGCAGAGCCTTTCTTTAGTTTGATTCTTAAAGAGATTTAAAGAGATATAAAAGAGGATGTAAAGATTTTGTTAAGTTTAAAGAGGTCTAATTCTTACCTGAGATAGATCTGTCATGTGCTAAAGAAATAAGAGGCACGTTGGCTTTCCCTACATAAGCACCTTCGTCCGTTTCACCATCATCAAATACATAAAAGGTTACGGATTCTGATTTTAGGTACTGGTCTAAATCTGCATTCATTGGCACTTGGAAACACATATGGTCATCTATTTGTGGGTTGCTGTTGCTAGCAATGATGGGAGTATCATGGTCTGCAAAATCAAAGAACTTGTAGACAACATAAGGATTTGGCTGAAGATGTTTTTTTCGGGACTGTAGATTGTTACAACATTTTATTGTAATGTGGAGTTCATTTAAATTGCCATCTGTTGAAGTGCTGACTTGGGCAGTTCTGAGTATCTGCTGCTTTAAATGAAAAAGAAGTTAAATTAAAACCATTAGAATTCTTATGCTGGTGAACTCTAAGAACTATATAAATAGAACAAATGACATTATTTCAACAACACTCCAACTACTGTTTAATTTTATATGTCAAAATATTACTTGTTCTATAAATTCAGCGACATCTCTTGGGTTGTTGGTATAAGGAAATATGAGGTTAATCCTTTCAGGTCTGTGATTGTTTGCTTTATTCTTCTAAAGTTTTATGATCTACTTGTCATTTGATTATCTACAAAGCAGTGAAGACCCCAGTTTTAAGAGTGATTCATATCTAGTGCCACTTTAAAGTGAAGGATTCTGACCTTGACAGTTATTCTGTGTCAAGAAATTTTTATATCTGTAGCCCCTTTTATATATGTACACTTTTCAATAATTAAAATTGCACTGCAGATTCCTCTGGTTTTTATTTCCTCCCAAATCTTTACCTACATAAACTATTTAGAAAAACTAGAAATGAGCATATGAAGAGTAATAATAAGTGTTTGAGGTAAACTAAAAAAAACCAATGAGATAACGGTTTTTTTGAACTACCTACCAGCATGACTTGTACATACTGGAACCCATAGTTGGCAAACTGAGAAATTCATTTTAATAAAGAAGAAAACAAACAATATAACTATCTTAAATGAGTAATCCCCATCTATATCTCAAAAGGCTCTCCTTTTTTACTGTACTATATCACAGTTATTTTCATTAACTGTACATAATTATCTTGCTTGTGAAGCCAGAGTTCTGTCTGGTGTAAGGGGAACCATGTATCAACTTGATTTTGTGTAATAAAATGTTAAATATTTAGATTAAATAATCCACACTGAAACAGCTAATGTGAAAGCCAAACATGACAGTTTGCAACTTTAAGACTACTATTTCTGGCTACATACAGCACTGGGGAAGAAAAATTATAGCAGTTTATGTACAGTTCATGTTACCATGATTTCTGCTGCTATACAGGACAGAAAACCTTTTATGTATGTTTAACTAGTGAAAGGTTAAATTTTGGAACACATAACTGAAGGTACTTTTGCAGCTGCAGACTGACAGAACCCTTACTATAATGTAACCATCTGCTATAGCTATATAACTTCTAGTTTCCACCATGAAACATTTCTGAAAAGAGCGGTGTTTCAAACAGTTCTATAGAAGATGTTACTTTCTGCCATTTTTCCTATTTTATTTTCTCCCATATAATCCATATATTTCAGTTGCCATGTTTGAATTTGCAATTTTACATTAATTACAATAAAATGTGCTATTCCACATGCCTTACCTTTCAACTGTGTTTGGGTTAGCAACACAGCTAGAAATAACATAACCAAAAATATAGAAAACTAAACCACCAAATTTGGCATTTAACAAGAGCCAGATTTTGTAAGTTGCTTAAAATACCTTTGATTCTTTTAAAAATCAGATTTAAAGCAAATGTTACAAAGTTATTAAACATGAAGTTATTCTGAAATTGCCTACACTGACCTTTAAGAGAATTCATACACTGAACATACTTCTCAGATTACACCATGGAATCCATTGAGATAGTATTATAATATAAATTTACATTATGGAATAATATAAAACATTAAAGTTACTCCAGACTTACAGTAATGTAAAAACCTATAGGCAAAAAAAAAATAATTGCCCATTAGAAACTAGACTTTTTCAATTCCTACATTTCAACCTGATTGTTTTCATTTCTTAAACAATTGCTAAAGATTTCTGAAAGTCCCTTCTTTTTCTGCTGTGACTTTTAAACATGATTATACAGTGCATTTTACATATGCATTATACAGTGCATATTATCAAAATTCTCTTCATTATTCGGCTTAAAAAAAAAAGCTGATCTGGCACCCAGCTTGTTTAACATTCATCACTATTGAGCTAGAACAAAATGCTAACAAAATCTGGCACTTGTAGGTTAAAGAAATTTAATATAATAACTTCAAATATTCTAGTGAAAATTTTAATTTCCTAGTGAATGTCATTCCACTGCTATAGATACTTCACAGTTCAAAAACCTTTAACTTTTGTCAACCTCGAACGTATGAAGACTTAAACTATTTGAAATGAAAAAGTAATATTCAACAGCTTATTCTACCAAAACTATGAAGTTCAAACCCATACTTACCTGGGATGGCTGTTCACATTCCCTAAAACTGGCGGTTAAATACCCCAAGGCCTTTGACCTCTCTTTGTAGAGACTAATAGCTTGATCCATAGGAATTCGTAACCTAATCCAGTATTCTACGGTACCGTAATTTTGAATGTTTCCTTTGACTCCTAAGGAATAAACATATACATGATTGCATTGATTTTCTTTTCAACGTTAAAGTCCTTAAGTCAAAAGCTAGGAAACACCACAAACTGAGGATTAGTTACCTCACCACTATGTATTATGACAGCATTTGTGACATGAGATATGCACAGTTCATGTTAGGAACAGAAACAACACTTCCTTGGGCTCTACGTATCTGATAGAAAACTGACACACAGCCATTTTTTCGCATTGTAATCCGCAAGATTTACTGCCCAAGTCATAGACTCAAGTTCTTTATTTTAATCTCTATAAAGCAAATAAAGGTTAGGACAGTTTTGTATGTCAACTGTTGGAAATGTCCTATAAAAGTGGTATGCAGTTTAAATCATTGGCAAAATATCACTTTAAAATGGCTTATTGAACCAAATTTTGACAGAAGTGGGCAGTCAGAGATCTCTGCACAGACTGATCTGACAAAATACTTCTAAAAGAAAAAGTAAGCAGCATAGAATATTAAATACTTCTTAAAAAAAAGGCTTGTCCAGATTATGTTAAAATTCTTTAAAACAATGAATTAAAGGAAAAAAATGCACAGAACAAAAACCAACACCTCCAGAGATGATGCTCCTGTATGAAGTATTATTAACTGTAATCACCATCATTTCCACCTTTTTGATGCCTTACGACTATAATATGAAGACCTCTGACTTACCACTTTAAATGACAACCACTGTAACCATTTCTTCCTTTACTTACTGATAAGGAATGAAGGAATGTATTTATGACATGTGGACCAGATATAAGGCACTGATGTTTGATAGTCTTATAATTCAGAAATGGTTATGTTTTGGTTTTTTGTTGTTCTTTTGTTTGCTTAGTGTATATCCTGCTAGAGAAATTGCACACCAAAAGTAGAATAATTCAATTTCACTTAAACATATTACAAGTCTTACTGAAATTACTGTATGTTTCACAGTTGAATTAAGTGGGGACCCCTTAATTTAGTACTGGTAACAGTCTCAGAGGATGAAAGAAACTTGAGTTAAACAACTAAAACACAATTAACAATATATAAAATAATAAAGCTAAATTAAAAAGAGTATCAGTCTAATTTTAAAATATCTTCTCTAGAGTATTCATAGAGAAATTCTAACACATGAGTAGTACTACAATGCAATCAAGTACAAAGCTCTACCAACTACTTTTCTCCATGTTGTTTTTGTATAATTTTGTTGAGTAAGGTCATGCTATCTTTTATTAAAATTCTTAACATGTGTAAAGAATTTAATACATTCTTTACATGTTGTAATCCTTTGCAAGTAACATTTATATAAGACAAAGAATCACTTGCTATTTTCAGACAAGATTTTCTAATGCCATTTCCAGCACGTCACAAACTTGTAACATCACATACTTCAGGATCACTACATTAACACCACCTTTGTCCTCAGCCATTGTGGGCAAAACTGCACCTGTCAGAGCTTTCCCACAGCTGTGGGCAAAATCACCAGAACATGCTGCACATCCAACAGGAAATATCATGTTGTTGTTGAAACTCTTTTATTTTTCCTTTTGAAATAGTAAAACATGAATGCATGTTACTCGTTACTTAATATGTACTCAGTACTTAAATACATGTTATTTGTCACAACACTGCATCAAGAAGGGTATTTTTTGATATGTTAATTACCAATTAAATTCGCTGTGCTGTAGATCTTCCCATTGTTTTCCAAGACTTCATGGAGCTTTAGTTGACAGGCAGCAATTGTTTCATAATCTGTGCCATATGCATAATGAACCTCAAATGTGATGCTGTTTTGCTGTATATAGTGCAAAAAGCAGTCATCAGCCTTCACGAGGTACTGAGAAGTGAAGTCATATGATGGGGTATGCCCATAAACTATTGGGGTTGCCTGAAGTTCGAAGTCATAGAATGCGTAAGTACAAAAAGTTGCAGGTTCACAGACACCAAAAGCCTGCATAACTGCAGAAGAGAAGATCACTTTGCTGATATGAATTTCAAAAAGGTTCTCTCCTCTTTGTAAATATAAAGTTTCATCAAACTCATCGACCGGATCACCTGGCAATACTTCTGGTTTGGATTTATATGGTTTTGTACCATAGACGATATCTCCTAGTTGGGCTGCAACATATAAAACAAAATAGAGCTACAACATGACCATCTTGTTTAAAAATCAAGTATAGTTAATGACTGAATAAAGAGGAAAAAAGCATAATCCAATTTATTAACAATGTTACTTTCTTACAGGCGTTGCCAAAAAAGTAATTACACATTTAAAGTCATACGTCTAGTGCTCATTTAGCACACTGACAAGAACCAAGAATACCTCCACAATGGAGCTGCTTCAATAAAAATAGACACAGGCCCCTAACAATTATCATCAGATTACTAGGGAGTTAACAAGCAAAAATTCAGAAGTCTCATGCAATGATCCAAATAAGTATCACTATGCAAATGCATAAAGAGACTAAAGAGATGTATTTTGGTAGGGTTGAACTAAATTTGGCAGGGGAAGAATACATTTGACCTCTATCCTCCGTAATATCCTGAGTGGACAGAATTATCAGCAAAGACCTTTACTTGTTGTCCAGCCTCAGAGGCGGTAAACAGTGAACAAACCAAAATACATGCCTACAGAACTGGGACACAAATCATCATGCAGTTCTTTGGCACAGGGGATGCAACTTGGAGAGAAAACATGGGGGTTTGCAAGGTACCCTATTTCAGGCTTTCTATGCACCTTTTACACACTGAAGTCATTAAAACAACATTTTAAATTCATCAGATTGAAATATTTCATTGGTATATTATACCATGACTTTGAGATTTTTAGCAACATATGAAATGATTATGTAATGACAGGACAGCAAAATAAAAGGTTGACCATAAATGTCCATTTAAAAAAAAAATAAAATCTCAGTTTGGTAGTTTCATTCTTATTCATCAATAGCTACAGCATAAACTGCTTTGTTGCATTTTGTTTGATTAATAACTTCATCATTTAAGTCAATGACACAAAACACAGATAATTTTCCATGAAAGAACTGACCTTTTACTACTTTTAAGAATAGAAAAATGTTTCAACTGAAGAAGAAATTTACAACAATAATTTGCAAGACATGAAATATATATAAAAAAACATAGAGAAGAATGTACTTGGAAAATACCTTCTAGTTTTCTGATGCGTGCAGCTCTAATATCAAGAAGATGGACATACTGTTCCAGTTTTACCTCATAGTCTTTTTGTAGACTTTCCATCTTTTGTGTCACTGCTTCTACTTCATCCTGAAAAAAATTTGCATGTAAAAAGGACTTTTGAGGCTTGTCTGCACTAATGCTGCACATGCTTTCACCTACAGGTTAAAATACAGTTAGATTTGAGAAAAGAACATTTAAAGTACACAAAAATAGCAGCAATTTTTAATTCAGTAATACAATACAGACATAAGTTGAAATTGCAGCTAAATCTAAAAACATTATTATGAAAAACAGACTAGTTATGCTTTCAGAACAATGCTCCTAAGAAGTTTTTTCAATGATTTGGTTATTTTAAACTTGCAAAGTAAGATCTGTAATTACCCAGCACAGGAGAGTAAAAGCAGGGTGTTGTGGAAAAGGAAGCTTATTTGACAAGTACACTTACTTTTTCCTTGTGAGGACCTGATAAGAGCTCAGAGATAATCCCCAGAAGGGGCTCTGATCAGGGTGGGTTAAAAGACTAAAGTAATTTGGATCTCATGCTTTTAACAATGCTTTCAAAACCAGCAAATGTTATGTTAGGTTATCTATAAACAGAGTGGCTCTGTTGCTGAATTTGCAAGTCTTAATTATGAGAAGTTTTAGAGCTCCAAATGTTAAAATGTTATCATCCGGTTATTTTCCACTGTGAGCAGAATTTAATACCTGGTAATCTTTGTTAATTTTGTGCTGCAGAATTAACATATTTCTTGTCTTTTCCAGTTCTTGCACTGTTTCCACGTGTGTTAATTGCAGCTCCCGCATGGAATGCTCTAAATCTTTGTGGTTATCATCTTCTACTTTTTCCAAAAACACAAGGTCCCCATTTTGCTGCTGCTTTTGAGCCTGGAGCAAATTAAAAAAATTACTAACACACATTTTTGCAAATATATTTGGATGTATTTGTGTTTGGTTAAATGTAACACTGGGATATAGTTTTGGAAGAACAATAAAACAGTAAGCATAACTTGGTAAATCTTGAGCATGTGGTAACGCAAAAAACCACGAATGAGGTAGACCAGCATCAGGACTGTATTCTGTAATGTCATTTTGTGATTATCAGGAATCAATTAACACGTATGAGATATTCAGAAGCAATCACTCCTGTCTATCCAGTGAAAATACGAACCCCTTAATATATATGCCTTTTATATAATTAATAATCCTGCTTCAGTGAATGTACAAAACCTGTTATTATTCTCAAGTCTACATTGTTTCTGTTATTAGTATTGGAGTTTTAATTTTCATCTGGGTTGTTTGTTTTTGGGATTTGTTTGTTTTACTTTCTTTTGTTCGTTATCTTTACGGAATTATCCTTTGCATTTCAGTAGCAGAAAAAGATACCATTTATAGTAAACACTTGCTCAAGAAAATAAATCCTAAGCCCCTGGAACAGTGGAAACTTAATGCACACTTATTTTTTCACTGATTTCTTGCCGTCATCCCCACTTCATTTTCAATTTGTACATGAGAAAAAAATAGAACATTTTCTGGCTATTTTTGGTTTTCTGTTTTAATAAACAAAGTTGCTAAGTATTGCTGTATTGCATTTTACAACTTTCATGCTTACAGTATGCCCCATAAATTAGTAATAATTAAGAAAGAATTAATAAAGAAAGATATTTTTTAATAAACATTATAGGAAGAACAAGCTGGTGTGATAAGTCATTTAACTGGAAAAGAGAGGGTTTTTTTTCAAAAAAATGCTTGTGGATCTGGTTTCATTATAACATCAAAAGTTAATTAATTATCTACATAAATCTAGGTCTCATCCTGGCAGTTTTTTCATCTTCCCTTCTGCTTCACTGTAATTGAAAAATTACAAAAGCACACTTATTAGCTTGAAGCATTAACTACTGAAAGACTGTCGTGGTTCGAGCCCAGCCGGTAACTCGGAACCACGCAGCCGCCCGCTCACTCCCCCCCTTCTTCCTCCCCCTGCTCCCGGAGGGAGGAAGAATCGAAAGAATCGAAAGAATGTAACTCCCAGGGGTTGAGACAAGAGCAGTCCAGTAACTAAGGTATAATACAAAACCACTGCTGCTACCACCAATAATAATAATGATTAGTGAAATAACAAGGGGAGAGGATACAATTGCTCACCACCCGCCGACCGATACCCAGCCCGACCCGAGCAGTGATCTGGGCCTTCCGGGTAACTCCCCTCGGTTTATATACTGGGCATGACGTGCTGTGGTATGGAATACCTCTTTGGCTAGTTTGGGTCAGGTGTCCTGTCTGTGTTTCCTCCCGGCTTCCCCTCCTCCCTGGCAAAGCATGAGACTGAGAAAATCCTTGGTCAGAGTAAACATTACTTAGCAACAACTAAAAACATCAGTGTTACCAGCGTTGTTCCAAGGCTGAAAGTTAAAAAACACGGCACTGCACCAGCTAATAAGGAGAAAAATGACTGCTATAGCTGAACCCAGGACAAAGATGCACAAATAATGCAACCCTTGAAAATCCTAGCCATTGTGTAGAAAACACGTAATGTAATGCTCAACCAAGGGTTTAAAAAAAAGGAAAAAAAGAACTAGTGCAAAATATAGAGAATCATACAACGGTTTGGGATGGAAGGGACCTTAAAGATCACCTAGTTCCAACCCCCTATATGCTCATTCTTTGTTAGGTACCTTTATATGCAAGAGGGCTTCACCGAGTTCTGCCACATCAATATCACTTTCCTGAAACAGAAATACTTAATGAAAAGGTGTTACCAGATGTGAATGGATATTGAAAGAATACGTTCAGAATAACAAGATGCATTCCCACTAGACATGACATTTTGCTTGATATCATGAATAAACAAACACTTATATTTCTGTATTCTTTTACTTTCAAGAAGTATTTGTGCTATGCATAAAATATATGATGGGGTTTTTTGCTCATATTCTACACAGAGATAGAGTTCACCTTGGTCAAAAACTTCATGCGATTTTTCAGTTCATCTAGCTGTTGCTTATGTTCCAGGTAGCGTAACTGCAGGTCTTTGTTCTCTTGCATCAGCTTTTCCTTTTGGTCTTCATGTCAAAAAAAAAGAACAAAATATTTTACTTAATTCAACATAATTATAAAAATGATAAACTTACTTTTTGATATTAATTACTGCATGAATTTTTAATTTTTAAATGTAGAAATGAATTTATTTTGTATAGGGAAATCTTTAGTATTAACAAAGACAGGCATAGAAAACTACTTCCCTTTGATCTGGTACAGGTGTATGTATTAAATAAAAAGCAAAACATTCTTACTTTCATTAAAAGGGAACCTACAGTGTGAAAAATCTACACTTTGTGTATTTCTAAATAGAAAGATATGCCCAGCTGAGTACAGCTTCTTGTTTTGGAGGGAGGGAGGGAAGAGGGAAGTAGAGAGAATATAAAACTTTGTCAATCTGAATGACTAAACACCATTAAACTTATCAGTAGAGGGTTACACAGATTCTACACAAGTACCCACTCATGCATAGCTACATCCACAATGATTGCTCAGTAAGACATGAGAAAAAACTTAAGGATTAGGTGAAATAATTGAGTTGTAACAACATACCTTCCTTCATATGAAAAAGTTTTAAAAGCAAGCTTTTCTCAAAATCATTGAGGTTTCTAAGAAACAAAAGTACTCTCTCACTCTTCTCCCTGGCCAAACTCCTTATTCTCTTGATAACAAAGTTTTTTGCTCCTTCCATTTCTTTCCTGTGCTTATTTGAAAGTCTCAAAGTTATATTCTCATACCACGTATTTAACTACTATGAACTCATATTTTAGATTAGAATGATGTAAATGTTAACTGTCAACCTGAGGTGCAAGTATTTGCCTTTGTAATTCCCATCTGCACTTGTGGGATTTAAGAATCTATCCTACTGCTTTCAACCAAATAGTCCACAGTATCTTTTTAATGCTGGAATCTTTTCTGTTGACCCTCAGGGCATGATGCACAACTTAATTATTTTTACAGAGTAGCTTTGCAGTTTAGAGGCTTAAACTCAGCAGGAAACAGGTGGTCCAGACACCAGCCTCAAGGGTTTTGAAATGTTTAAAAAACTGACATCAGAGTAGTTTTAATTTTGCAGTTTATACATTAAATGACATCTTCACTAAAAATGAATCATCTGTAATGCCACTGCTCCTATACACAGTAGCCTGACTTGTACATGTGTTGGGACCCCACAAGAGCCACTTTCAATTCAAACACATCATCGCCAGTAAGGTTTTAATTCTCTGCAGTTATGAGGAAAATGCAAAGCATTTGCGCAATTGAGAAGAAAACATAATTAAAACCACTAAAGGCTAAAAATTCACAAGTGAATAAGAAAACAGTTGCCTTGTGAATGGGCAGAGAAGGGAGGCCTTCCTAAAAGATGGTGAAACACTTACTAGCAATTGAGTCTTCTGGACTCATCCAAACAATTCACCCAAAAGACCTACGTCAGTTGGGAGGTCTCCCACAGAGAAAAAGGGCCCCTCATACTGATGTTTCTTTTCCCTATATTATAAACTGAGATCTGAACTGGCACTTTTTCCAGGGATAAGGAGGCAAAATATCCCTTCTCAAGGTCTTCTATCTGATTATCATGAATTTTCTGACAACAGCAGCAAGCTCATTCCACTCTTTTTGTGACATGAACCCCAGTGAAGTTTTTGCATTCATTTTTAATATTCATTCACACTTGCTGCTTAAAAAGTTAACTTCAAGCCTCTAAATGGAAAGGAAATGAGCTTTTGTTGAAATCAAGGCAATTTCAACAACTTGTTGAACCAAAAAGGGCCAATCTGTCAATGGCACAGCTCAGGCTACCTTAGCACTGTCCATGTTGCCTCTCCAGATTCTCAACAGGCTGCATTTCTATGATCCTAATGAAAGGTATAAACGCAAGACATACAAGGAAAGAGGCAGGAGGAAAGGGAGTACTTCAGCAATAGCCTTTATGGAACAGAAGTGACAGGAATGTCCTGCCATTCAGTTTTCCCATATAACTGCACTGTTTCTTATCAGGAGCTGCTCCAACTCTCCATTAGTTGTTTCCACTTATAATACTACCAGAACTGATTAGAACACGCTTGGCTCAGGGTTGCTGCAGCTGGCTGCTGCTTAGCTTGCTTCCCCTACTTCAATCCAAAGGCTGCAACTTAAAGGGAAGAAGAGAGAGGAGAGAAGAGGCAATTCTCACACCACTGGTGACCACACCCCACAAGAACACACCATCACGACAATATCAGAGGTTTCAAAAGCAAGGCTATGAAAGGGACAGCACAAAAAAGAGGGAAATCCACTGCTCTGGAGGCTTTGGAAAACGCTACACAGCAGCTTGTGTGAGAGGCTACAGAGCCACGAGTGGAAGCAGACTACAGAGTTGCAAATATCCCTCTGTGTTGATAAGGGCCTTAGAAGACACTAAAGGGACTGTATGATACTGTGCTTCTCAGCTGGAATCAAAATACGTATTATGCCAATATCTGCAATCCCATTCAAAACTTTAATCTGAACAAACTTGCATGGGTGTCTTCTGCACGAAATATTTGTAAATATTCACAAAACATGAAAATAATTAGAATCTTAATCAGCAAAAGCCTCTACATTTGTTCACTTCCTACATAAATTCACAGAAAAAATTCTTCTAGACCAACCAGTACCAGTCAGGTAGCAGGGGAGAAGAAAACAAAACCATCACTGTCTTTCCCTGTAAATAGAAAGCACATGCTTCCAAGGCAACTGACACCAATTTTTCTTACTCTCCCATAATCTACCCACCATCATGTACCATCTCCCCTTCTTCCTTGCCAAACTTTCTATTTGTCAAAGTCCAACTTAGGGCAAGACGACTGCCTTCTTTGTTACCCCATGGAATAAAACTGGAACTGTTTTTATGCTGATTTTTTTTGTAGTTCTATGGACAGAAGAACATATTTAGGGGGTGAAATATATTTTTTCCTCATTTTCATATATTTCACATATCAGCTTTCACTGACACAGAATAAATATTTGACCATTAAGACAACTGTGAAAAAACCTGCATCTAGTAAATACTGTACTCTGTGTAAAACAGTACTATAAATATGAACAACAAATGCAGAGAGGCATGAGATTATATTAATGAAAAATAAAAAGTATTTAGACATAAATATTAACAAGTAAAGACATCGTATGGATTTATGAGAAGTGACATCAATCCTTGCTATAGTAATTGTTTCAACTTAAGACTTTGTATTAGCTTATCTCAGCCTTTTGAGACTTGCATAAAACAACACTCTCGGGAAGGTACAATGAATATGATCCAACAGATATTGTAATTCATGGCTGAGAATCTGGGAGATATTCAAAAGATAAGAAACACAAGAATAAATGACTAAGGGAATTGGGGCAGGGGAAGGATGATAAAGCATTTGCAAATACCATATCCTAAAAGAAAAAAACCACGGGCAAATAGAGACAAAATGTGAAATAAGTTGTTCTGTTTTCTGTTTAAATATATTTCTTTTAAGTATTAAAAACGCATTATGAAGTTATGGACAGAAAAATACTACTAAAAATTAAAATTGAAATTATATGATCACTCCAAAAGAGAAATACTGAAGGAGGACATGGAAAACGGCAACATGATGTTAGTCTCCTGTAGCATTAAGAATTTTCAAGACTTCATTTATTTTAACATCTTTCTTAGTTCTGGAAAAGAAGTTTTGAAAAAAAAGATTCACATGCCAAGCTACCAAGCGTAGACAAGACACTATTTCTACACTAGTTGTAGGCAGTAGGTTAAGGCAAACAGTACTCCAGTTTTCCTGCGGAACTGAAAGGGATGTACAGCAAAGACAGAGATGCTGAAGTGCGTGACTGAAGAAACTTATACTGCCTAAGTTTTGTTAGACAAGAAGCTGTAATCAAATCCTACCACCCGGACGGGGTGGTAAAGACTTGCCACACAATGATCATATGAAGGACAGAAGACGGAAGGTGTTGCCTGATTTTCCACATTCATCTTAACCAAACAACAGTATGGCCTATAACATTTTCATGCTCTTAGTATCACTTTAAATTTTGCATTGCATAATCAAGGTGTCGTTAGCAACTATCTCTGTCAATATGCCATAACCTTGTATTATTATAGCTTAAGGCATCTTATTTTTTTATTTTAGTATCACTTAAGGTTAAGTTTGCAAACACTTGCTGTGGTCAAGTAAAATGTTTAAATATTTAATCTGGTATTTGAAGTCAGTAGAGCTACTCGAATCTGAATGGTAAGCATATGCCAAACTCCAGCCAGAATCATAAGAATAATTTTTCACAACAAATTGGCCCACTTCATTCCATTAGATTGTTCATACAAATTCACATTTAAAAATACACATTTGAAGAATCAACTCTAAAAACAGTTTACTTACTGCCTGTGCTTTCACTTTGTAAACTTTGCTGCCACAGTATATCACAGTACTGAGATAAAAAAAGAAAGCATAGCAAGGTCTTAAAGATCCACTGAGAAGTTGTCTTACAGCATGGGAAAAACACATATGAAACAATCTGTTCAGTATATTACAAGAATACAGTTTTTTTCTAAATGTACATAGCTGTAAATAAAGATGAGTGTGTACTGAAAATATTAAAAAAATTCTGAATTCACAACGTTGAAAGGCAATTAAACATGTTCAAGGGCCTATACAGGCTTCATGTAACTTTGTACAGTAAATAAAATAGTGGTTTATAATTTGAGAGGGACTGTCAGATGGTCCTCTTTTCCATAAGAATTTTCAATGTAGAGGAGTGGAGAAATATGGAATAAAGAGGAAATATTAACCCAACAGATGACGATTGAATGCAGCTGGAGTTATATGATCCTCATTCAGCACAAAACCTGTACTGGATCAATTTTTGTACTTAACAGCTAGTCATAACTTAAGCATATTGATCAACTTAAAAGGCAGCTCTGAAATCACCAACACGAGAAACTACACTCTTCTGGGCAATATACCTGAACTCCAACACAGAAGAAACTCACATCAGGAGAAAATAATAATTATTGTAGAAATATACCTCTTTCTACTTTGATCTTGTCAAGGATTTCATTTTTGTCTGCTAAATCAGTCTCTAGTTTAGCAATTTGCAGTTTCAGTTGCTGTTCCTTTAATTTCCATTGCTGTTCATAGGTCATAGTGAAGACACTGCGATAAAACATGTGGCATATGAAAAACTTTTAGAAATTAGCTTCAACAGAATATAATAAAGAAAAAAGCTTTTAGTGGCATAGAGACCACTGTCATCATGTCTCAGGAATTAAGTAAACATATGCTGGTCTGCTGCTGTTGAAACCAAGGCGCCTTTCTCAGGCTGCGGTTAAAAAACATGAAAGAGTGTGTGGGATGAGCAAAGGAACTGGCCTCAATTTAGAGCTCCAAAATCAGAAAAGTTGGCAGCATGCAACATTTGTGGGACTAGAAAAGGAATTTAGATGCATATCCCAGAGTAATCCACAATTCCAAACCTCAAAAACTGACAACTGACAAAGCCATTCTTTCCACATACAAAACCTCTTAATGTAGAGAGCCGGGATCACCCACCTGATTTCTTTTAAATCTGTGAAACATGCAGAGCCTAAAGCCAGTTGCCCGTTCAAAGAAATGTTGACCACAAAGTGACAACAGTTTTCTCATACTGTAAAACAACAATTCTGATACTGATTAAGAAGCACATACAAAGTAATCTTTCTCCTACTTTGAGAAATAAAAAACAGAGATGGGCAAGAAATTAGAATAACTCTTCTGCCTGTAACACATTATTTACTTGGAAATCACCAATCTGTGTGCAACAGGGATTGCATGGACACAGAATTAGAACTGCTGAAACCACAACAAAATGTATAACTCCAAAATAAAATTAAGTACATTATATAATTTACAGTGGGCAAAATATAAGTCATAAGTATAAGTAAAAATATAAGAATAAGTAATGCATTGTGCTTTCATGTAATTTAGACAATGAGTGCTATGGTCTTCATATTAGTACTATTCAATGCTTGCATTTCTATTGTCTGGAAAATTGTTCTTCATCTTAACCAATAATAAATCAGTTCATTCAGTTTTGCATTCTTTGAAAAATCAGAAATTGTAGGGGTTTTTTAAACAACAGAGTGAGTTCCTCAACTTTTCACATTGGTGAAGCTGACTAGTTAAAAAAAAATTAAAAAATATAACTAAATAAAAAAAATCTTCTGGTATCTGTCTATCAATTTATCTCTCCCAGAGATTTATGCAACAAAAGCCCCAGCAAAACACAGAGAAGAAGGAAATATCACAGGACAGCCCACATAGCTTTGCATACTGTAGATGCTGAAGAGAACTGTCTGTTTTGATGGCTATGACTGCATAAAGTGCGCTGAGTATATCTAAGTGCATTTCTATCTAATACATTTGAAGAACAGCCTTAAGATTAAAGAAAAAAAATATTACAGCATGAACTGTGGACTCTAAAGTATATGGCAAGATTTTATAGTCTTGATTTGTGATCTTCATAAAACCAGTTCTATTCCTCTTATTTTGTCTTTTTCCTCATACTGTATCTAATCTCACCTATTTATACAGTTCTCTAGACATATAGCATCTTACAGTGTGAGAGAGCGTCTTTTACAGCACACATGACCTTAAGCAATGCTTCTAAGTAAGTCCTACTGTAATACTGCATTCACTCTGCTATAATTTTGGAGATAATGTGCAGCAAATATAACACACTGAATCCACATTCACTTCCATAATGCTCCACAGCTACAGAAGAGACACAGGGTGTTCTGTAATGCTTAGACTTACCACTCTGCAAAGTTTGATTGGCTCCCATTAGGAAAGAATAAATCTTAGCAAGATACCAAATACCCTTAGTTGTCACACTTCCGAACATGTTTTAAAGTTTTAATGACCATGATACCTAGTTACATGTGCACTTGTTATCTTTAGGTACAATTATTTCACATCAAGATGTAGCTACACATTATTTCAGTTTTTCAAAAACTATGCTGGCAGAAAAACCATTAACAGTTACTCTGATAGTAACTCACATTTTAAATGTTTAAATGAGGAACATTTTAGAAGACAGATTTTATCCAAGCCTATAATGCTAATGTTTCTGTCAGTTTGAATTGAGTCCATTTCTGACATTTTCTTCCCTTGAATTTTAAGATTACTTTTACTTGAACTCATGTGGAATTTCTTTCACATTTACTGTATTTCACTGGAGTTGGATCCATCTGAGTAACTATAAATGGTCAACCGCATCTGGCACCATTTTCTTTGGAGGGAGTTTAAGCATTGCTAGATTTGCATTACAAGGTCATATGAAAACAATTCCTTCAAACCTTTTATCCAAACAAACTGTTTTCTTGGATACTGACTAAATAATAAGAGGCAACTGACAAATTCATACTTGTTCTTTGTAAACTTTTCAGATCCAGCTCTCTAGTCTTGTCTTTGGCAAAATTCCCATCAACTTCAAATAAACTTCCCCAAAAATAACATTAGCAAAGAATGGGTTTACGCCTCTCTTCCTCCATTTAAAAAAAAACCAACAAAAAAACAAACAAAAAAAAATTTATAATTATCTGGCACCTGTGGACACTGGTCTATCCACTGCTAGCAACAGGTTAGCTGTAGTAAAGTCACATTGCTCAAATGGGCAACAGAACACGCTGGCCATAAAACAACAGTCATAATTAAATGAGTTTTTCTTTCTCATTTCTTGTTAGCTATACAGTAACATGGAATGATGAAACATGAATCAAAGTTTAAATGGGTATATATGGAAAAGATAGATATTTTTAAGTAAAAGAAAAGCCATGTGCAGATCACTGTGTTATGACAGAACCACATTTCAATGTGTCTAGTTAAACTTATTTATATGTTATCCCAGTAAGAGTTTATTTAAACAGAAAATTTCAACAGAAAATTATAAGTTGATTTGTAAGAGCTATTTCTCTTTGCATAATGCTAGAGGAAAGTAAAATATCATAATCAGAAATATTTATAACATGATCAGACTTCAGAGAAATCTACAACAATGAACTTAAGCAAGAGACAAGTGACCAACTGCCCCTATACAAAACTCTATTGTGCTTATACAGCTGTTACAACTCACATGTAAAACATGTTTTATACTCAGTTTTTACCACTATAATTTTAATTTCATCACAGAAAGTACAAAAAGTTTAATAAATATTGTAAGAATACTGTAAACAACATTTGCTATCACTCGCATTGTCTTTAGTCATTTATGTTTTTCTGACAGACATCACACTGACGAAACAAACTTTAAGAAGGGAATGAATTTTGATACGAGAAAAGACTTCAAGCATTTTGCTTACTTTCCAATGCAATTATTAGCTCCAGGACATTTATCTTATTTTCTAACCCTCTTCAATACAAAAGACATAGTTTCACAATAAAGGAAAAGTTCATTTGAAGGTCATTTTTTCCTTCAATATGCTTGTGGCAAGTGACTACTATTACTTCTTTTCTGTAGCAGAGAATTTCTGAATCATATCTGCCAATGTATTCTGCATTGTATGCACTGCTGATTCCATTCATACAACTTACTATGCATAGGAACCTTTGTAAAAACTCACATAAGCCCAGACAAAAATTTCAAGCACAAGCAGTAGAAGTGAAATGTTAGCTATTACCAAAACAAACAAGCCACCCCTCAAAAGTAAACACTGGATAAGCTATTAAATATCAGACTTTCTATAGGTCCACTAAGAAGTGCTGCAAGAACTTATACAAAAAGTTCAAACCCCACTTTCCAAAAATAAAATAAAAAAAGAAAAAATAAACAAACTAAACCCAAAGGAATATATGTCTACCTAGATGTATTCTTCTTTCAACAATAACCCTAAAAAAATTATTAGAAATTCAAATAAGAAATACTTGTGTTAATGTTCAAAATAGACTTCCACTTATTTTTTAATAAATTTTTTTAAAAGAAGTAATTTACTATTTAGAGACTATTAGAGCAAATATGGAAGCTGCTGTTTTTCAACAGAACAGATGAGATGGATGACCATAAAAGTTTCCATATACACTTACTGAAACGATGAACTATAGCATGAATATATACACATGTGTTCACAACACACAATATACACATTCAAGCACACAGTATATGAAGGCCTATTAAACAGGTCAGGAATCAAGTTTTGTACATACAGAAACCATAACTTACGTGTTATACAGCTTATCATAGTCTTCCCTCAAGAGTTCCTTCTCTTTTTCTAGATCATTTATTCTTTCGTGTAACTAAAACGAAAGTTTCAAGAAATGCACAGCACAAAACAAAATTACAATGAAGGTGTAAAGACAAATAGTTAATATTTTGTCAGGCTTTCATTTGTTCTTTTTATACAACAGTCTCTTAGAAGCTTCAAAATAATACTTTTTTTTTTTTTTTCAACACATGGATTTACTTTGGCCCAGACAGTCCTTTTTATATGAACCTGAGACTAACACATCCAGTTCAACAACAGTACCTATAATCACATCCTGCCTTATGGAAAAAAATAAAAAAAATCCGTAAGATTAAAGATTTCTATTTCCACTTTAGTGAGTATGAATATTAGCTAGTTAATGGCTTCTGTACAGTAAATATTTTCTTAATTGACTTTATAGAAACAAAAAATCCTTGCTTTCAAAATACTCACTAAAGCAGGATATGGTTCTAAAAATACAAGATGCTTTAACCCAGAAGATACACCCTATGTGCATTACAACAAGGGAAAAACAAATATGTAAGAAAAACCCAAAAAAGTTTGTAGACTCTTACTCCCCCTATGTTGAAGAGAATGAGGAATAAACCGCTTGATTTTAGCCCTGTCTCTGGGTGACTGTTACTGATGACACTAGTCTCTGAGAGCCATTAGACAAAGACATAGAACTGACTGATTTGAATTGCTGCGTAAAATGTAATGCTACACGATACTGTAATTAAATTGGACTGAAATAATACTAAAACACTAGCAATATGTGTTCAATAAATCAAGTATTACGATTTTTTTCCAGTTAACAAACCACTTATTTAGTATCAGAATTGACATGAAATCCTATACTTTAACCTCAAATATTGTCCAACCACTGCCCCAGTGATTATGTGGTATAGGGACCAGGTATGGTTAATGATTCTATGAAAAGCAAGCAGCAACCACAAACTGTTTTTATCCCAAGGTCTGTTCACATCTCCACAACTAGACAGTATCCCATGGTTACTTTTCCCTTATCTATGTGTGGTACCTAAAGCAGATTCTAGCTCTCTTGAAGACAGTCTCACCTCTTCTGTCCTTCGGTTTGAAATGGTTACTGATTGCAGCTCTTTTTCAAGATGAAGGCACTTTAACCGCTCCTCTTTAAGCTGTAGATTCAGTTCATCACCTTTTGCTATTAAGGCATCATAGCTGGCCCTCAAGTTCTTCTCATTCTTAGAAAAGAAAGAAAGGAAGGAAAACCCATTTAAAAAAAAAAAAAAAGGAGAAAAAAAGAAATTACCCTTACTAGAATGTTACAACACTGCATATTCAACCCAGGGTCTCTTATGGCAGTGTTTAATATATATTCTCAATGTGGACAACAGGAGACACTCTTGAACTATATAACTGAAAACAACTTTCATTACATATGATAAGGAGAAGGTGGCATTCTTGTTGCTCTCAGGAACATTAAGCCCTCAGTTCAGTCATGATGAAAACAACCAAGAAATACATCTGTTCAGCAATTAAAAGATTTTGCTGTGGTTACAGTGGTTAGACATGCTGACCAAAAGCACTGCAGTAGCAAGCAAAAATGAATGTTGACCACAGTTGTGTTAATCACAGCGCTTGCCATAGCTCTGTTAACCCTTAATTGTAGATATATAATTGTTTCATAATCCTAATGTGCTCAGTTCTATTTCCCTGCTGGCACTAATTTAACGAGGGACTTCTGATTATTATTTTTTTTTTACATTTTAATTTACTTCTATGGATTGTATTAAGGCACATTTAACCAATTTTAATATTAAATGGAAGATGCTGATAGAACCTCTATTTCCAGAATATTAGTTAATATTATACTGCCTACATTCCACAAAGCTTTAATAAAGGTTCATTCATTAAGAATTTAAATGTAAATCACTTTCAACGTATGACTTGAAACAAAACAGCCCAAAAGCTAATCTCCTGTTTAATAAAGTCATATATGAAATTTAAGTCATATATATGTATGAGTATAGATAATGTTTAATGATGTAGACAGAAAAAAAGTTAGCTTCATTTTTTCCATGCAATATTCCTACAAAGTAGATAAATGGAGAAACTGAATGTGAATCCTTACAAGTTGTTTAGGTTTACATGCAGTATGAATATCCTATAAACAAACAAAACGCCCACAGAAAACCCAATCACCATCTTGGCCTTCAGCCTTTCATATCTCATTTCTCAGGAAGAAAAATATCATGGAGAATAAATAATATTAGCAGTCAACCTTATTTCAGAGAGATAATGAAGTGTATTACTCATAAATTTATAAGTCTTTCTCTAGTGCTCCTCTTTCTCTGTTCTATAGCTGTGAACTGTATTTCAGTAACTTCAAAAAATGACACCTTAAAAATAATTTTTACACTTTTTTCATTTCTCTCCAAATTTCTTTCCTTTCTCCTCAAAATCAGAATCCTTACTGTCTCTAGCCCTTCCAACTGTCGAAGTGAATTCATGTTTTTTCCCTATCTCTCAGCTTCAATTTTTTCCTGAAGTTCTTTTCTATTTCAATAACTTGTTTCACTTCAACTCATATTTGAAGATAAAAAAAAAAATACAACCCCAAACCACTTTACAAAGCTGCTTTCATAGACCATTTCACCCTCATCTTTTTCCTTAATTTCCAAAACAGTTGAAAACAAATTCAATGATCATATTTATTCTACCAAACCATCTCATTAAAGCACTAAAAATATCCTCCTGAAAAATTCCCTTGCTTTAACTTTATTCTAATCCTTCTGTATCTCTGCTACTCTCTTGACCATTTTGAACTAACTTTCCTCACTAAGGGGACCATGACTTCACCCTCATTATTGCTTTTAATTTTTTATTGCAAAATGCATTCCTTGCCTGGATATTCTTCTATATCTGAGTGTTCCATCAACAATTTTTTCCATTATGTCCAAACAGCTTTCTGTCCTGCTCTTCCTGGAGTATACCAAGACTCAGGTCATGGCAACAATTGGGATAATGATTTTACTTTAATTTTTCTAGTCTGGACTTTTGTATCTTTGGGAAACATACCTTGATATTGTTGCCAATTAGAAATAACTCATTTAAAGAAAATGGATCTATACCTCCTAGAAATACTGCACAAATGAACATAAATTGCTGTCACTTAGAGTTGTGAAATTGTCATACCAGCTGTTCACAAGAATTAACCCTCTGTGGTATTTTAAATTGTAGGAAATCTGCTAACCTATGCAACTATTACAAATCATGAAATCTTGAATGTTCAGCCTGTAATTGAAGGAAACAAGTATACCAATGGGATCAAATATATAATCCAAACTGTTTCAGGGTCCTTTGTTCTTCTAAACAGATTGTACAATTCTTTCATTCAACTGGCTACATTAAAACTCTTTATCAACAAAATGTCCTGTAAATGTCTGGTAGCAAGACCAACTTCAATAGCGTTAGACGGAGTAGGATTCTAGGCTCTTACTCTGTGGTTTCACATTTTGGGCTGACGCAAATTCAAAGATGAACATAGAGGAATTATATGGGTTTCAATTGATATGAGCTGAAAGTAAATGACAATGAATGCAACAGGCAAAAAAAATAATCAACATAAAAATACTAAAAACTGTTCTGTATGTAAGTACATGCCCTCTAAACTAGAAAATTTGGATATTACAATTATTCACATCCAGTAGACACATTTCAAACATTTAAAAGATTGGAAATCAGACAAACATTGTAGCCATTATCTTGAAAAAAAAAAAAAAAAAAGAGAGACAGAAAACGTACTCATCCTGTTCAAAATTGCAGCTTTCATTGTGAATATTAGAAACAACATCTTCAAATACCACTTTGAATCCTAGGCATGTGTTTCTATTCAGCTGCTGCCAAGAAAGAGGCATAACTACTTGATGTTTGCTGTAAATTACCAAAAAGTCACATATGATTTAAAATGGAATGTTTACTTATTGCTTTCTACTTAAGAACACAAAAAGCCACGTGAAACCTGTCTCCCCTGCAATTTTCATTCTACATAGCTCACCCTGTGAAAAATTAAACTGGAGCTACTAACAGAAGTGCTGCTCTGGTGAGAAGATATAGGTATTACATTGAAGTGGAGAGGGAAGCAAAGCAAAACATGGAAACAGAAAAACACAGGGGAAAAAGGAACAGAACAAAAATCTAATGGTAGAGGTGTTATTTAGCATGTTACAATAACAAGAAGCAGGCAGCAGTAAGAGTTTACAAGGATATCTAAGTGCTTTCACCTCATAAGGCTAAGATACTTTAGAACGCTCGATTGTACACAGGATTCCTACCCACAGGATTCTCCCATTTCCAAGTCATTATCATACTACCTCTGTCTGTATGCACATGAAGTTCTCCAAATATATATGAGAAGCAGCAGAAAAATGCTGTATAACTAAAGCCTACCTGGAGTCTACCATGCAATTGCATGTACTAGTGGTATTTTCATAAAACTGCTCTTTTTAGAAAGAAAATGCATTACTTACAGTAGCCCTCAAAAAATTGCCAACAAGCACAGCTTATTTAACCCCTAACATCAGAACTCTCATCAGTCAAACCTCTCCAACTTTATCAAAGACTGATAAAGTGAGGCGGGTCTGGTACCCCCTCTTTGGTAAATCAGTACATTTAAGTCAAAGCCCTCTCTTCAAATGTCCAGGAATCTCTTTTGATAGCTGGACAACTCCGTTCATTCTCCACAATCTGCCTGGGATAGTTTTGCAGAAAAACATCTTTAAGACCTGCTACACCCTTTTGCAAGAAACAAAAAAATTAAAATTTATTACTAAAAATCTCTAATCATTTGGAGTCGTTTGGGTGCAATGAATTATGTGGTTCATTTTCATGTACGCAGTACTGACTCAGAATCAAGAACTGTGTATATTTATTTTCCATTTATGCATGCTTATGTGACAAGAGTAAAGGAATGTCACTGACCAAATTGCAATTACCTCTTGAAGCTGGAGAAATTTTCCTTCTGCTGCTGAAAGAGCATTGCTTTTCTCAACCAGCTGTTTACGGATCTTGATCATTTCCACATTGTCCCAAATGTTTAGCCTTCAAAATTGTATTAAAAAGAAAATCATCATGAGCTTAAAGATACAAAATAAATTATCTAATTGTTTTTGCTTTGATAGGTTGAAATCCTTTGCAAATCACAACACATCTGAGAGAAGATTAGTGTGTAATATCCAAATTAATTTCTCCTTCTATAATCCACATTACAGAATTTAGGTAAATAAACATTCTACCACACAATGACAGAGCTCCAATTAATATATATACATCATTGGTCATTGTATCAAACTACATGACAGGAAAACAATCCTATGCCTAAAGAGATTATTTGTTTTACATTCACTTGTTTTCCACCTTCCAAAGTAATTGCTGCCAGTAGATTACCATTTTATGCCAGTAGATTACCACTTGAGTTTGAACCTATCAAATACTGCTACGAAAAAGTGACTTAGTAATTTATACTATAAAAATTTAAAGTTGGCACTCAAACAAGCTGCAGGTGTGTCTGAACTACATGAAAATCACCTAATGTCCATGTAGCTGTTCTATATTGTTACAATTCTAAGATTAATTTGAGAAAGTACTGTTTAATTGAAAGGATGTTTAAAATAATTCAAAATTTAAATAAATACTTATTTAGATATCTTCCCTTACTTCAAACAGTGAAAACTAAACCCCATTATTTTCACAGCTTCTTCAAGTCCGGGAAGAGAAACCAATTCTGATTTGTATTAATATAAAATATGATAAAATCAGAATAAATCTTTAGCATTTGAAAACGTAATTTCTGTTCCAATATTTATCTATTTTAGACATATTGGATGAATTGTCACAATGCCATGCTGGAGCAAGAAAATGAACTACAAAGCTTACACATCTGTAAACCAGCTGAGTACATGAAATACTTTCCTTTTATTCTGTAAAATATCAAATCCTATTGTGTTTTGGCATTGCCCAGCTAACTGTCCTTACACAGAAGATAAACACACTCACTAACCTAAGATCTTCTCCAAGAAACAGCCCTAACACAATACTAAATATCATGTGTTTAAAACATGTTATCTATGTAAATTAAAGTTGTAGTGAGAATAGACAGCAGCACTGTCTCATGCTAGCTATTTAAAAGCTAATGTAGTGGCACATTTTTATTAATCTTGTTCCACACATCAAACAAAAGGCTCTTATGCCTTCAAAGGCTTTTTCTCCCCTCCTCCCCCTCCCCTTCTTTTTTAAGCAGGGTGCTTTTTTTTTTTTCCTCTTTTTAGTAGAGAAAGAAGCAGATGATAGTGAAATTTATGACGTACAGATGTAAACCCCATGGCTTCTGACAATCAACATTAACTATTTTTTCAACAGTGAATGAAACACCATTTGATTTAAACAGATTTGGGGTACTGATATGAAACTAATTATTCAAATTCAGAAGTGAAGAATTACTTTTTATTAGGATCATTTCAATTCTGACAATTATAGAAGTATTTATCTCATGAAGTTTCTAGCTACAGAAAACATGTGCAATTAATTTCTTATTAGTGCACTACATCAATCACAGTCTCAGCTATCATTGCAGGCTACAGCAACGATTAGTTTTCTACAGTAAGTCTACAATATATTATTTATTTATTTAAACAAAATACATCTAAGAAACATCCAATGCATCTAGGTCCATGACAAAGAACTTGCTGTTGAAGAACAAAATCATTTCAGATTTGTGGGCAAGGCAAAGTTATTTGAGGAAGATTCTGCTGGGAAGACTGATTTTTCTATAAATGAAGTCACAAAACAGCAGAATAGAATAGAAATTGATTATCTACGCAGCTTTCTCCCTCCCAGGTCATTGATTTATTCTGCTCCAGAACATTTGCCCAGCTGTTCTGTTATAAATAAAAAATAGGGGTTATATACAGATTTGATATAAAAGTCAATGCTACCTTTATTTTGCTCAGAGAATAAGAAAATAATGTATAAGAATAAAGCTGGACTAAGACAGCACATTCAATATTTTTTCTGTTGCCAAAAAAGCCAAAAATTCTGCCACAGTCTCTGAAAACATGAAGGTAGACCTGGAGCAGAAGTTAAAAAAGGAGTCAATATCCCTTTTGAGGCAGTAACCTGAATTAATGGGCATACTGATTTAGCTCTAGCACACCTTTTACCACAAGTGCAGAAATAAGGAACATGAACTCTATCCTTCCACTCTTAACCTCATCTTAAACCTGGATTAAAAAGTTTGAAATTGGAAATAAGTTAGGAGAAAGTGACTCACTAAAAAGCCAAGAATTATGTTTGGGGTTAATATCTGAAGTATACCAAAGAGACAGTCTCTTTCCCAGACCTCTTACCACTTGGATTAAAAGCATATAGAGTGGGGTTCCAGTAACATGCTGGGGACCAGCTGTGTGGGAATGGGTGACTGATAGCAACCTAAACCAGAAGGAAATGATTAAAAAAGGGATCTTGACCTGCACTGTACAAATTTATGCCAGTAAATCCCAGATGGCTAAGCTAATAAAATCGAGGTCTAATTAAACCACATCCCTTGCATCTTGTCTTTGCTTCCATATGAGCAGGACATGGATACAATACTGAGACTACTCTTAAAGAGTTCTCAGGTTGCATCAACTGGACCAGTGACGCACAAATTTTCCCCATTTACCTTCAGAACAAGAAAAGCAAGCAAGTATAAAAACATCACCATAGCAATTCTCAGGATCACTTACCCTCTGTCTGGAAAAATAAACAAAAGTTTTCTAGGATAACAGTTACCAATCACCAATGCATCAGTGGTCAAGATAAATACACAGACTCGCAAGCAGAGAAGTAAAGAATGGAACACCAATGTGCAGTACTCCTCTCATTCTATGGTGCTCAGGAACTACTAACACAATCATATGTGTTCTGGTATTTCCTTTACCTCCTATTTCTTATAAGAAGTCAAATACAAAGTGGAAAAAAAGCCCAACAATATTCACCTTCTAGTAGCACCTTTATGTAGTGTACTTGCAAAACCCCAAAATATTAACATTGCATCAATAGCTTTAGCATTGAAGTTAAGATTTTTTTAAATACCAATATAAGATTCTGTATTTTTTTGCCTGGCTGACGAGCTAGAAATGAAAAAAGTCATGATCTTTAGGTAAACTGGTTAGATATGAAAAATCAGATAGGGAAATGCAAATATAAGGGGTTTTTTTATATGACGTCTGTTTATTACAGATGATTTAGCAAATTCATATACATGCTGTAGTATCTCAAAACCCTTTACATAATGCACTGTGATTAACATGTTCCACATTTTAATCTAGGTCTGCAATGCTAACACAGAAGTTGTGTGTCAGGTATGATACTCCTGTCCAAAAATTCACACACTTAATAGGTTTGATTCCAAAGTCATGTTGCAGCAAAAAATGCCAAAGGAATTAAAAACTGACTAGCAGATAAGTTTGTTCACTTAAAAAACCCAAACCACACAAAACAAAAACACGCACAAACATGCAAATACCAAATACCTGTTTCACAAATGCATTTTGGGTGGATTTGAAAATGTTTTTGGAAGGTACTATGAGATATTAAGGTATCTGAAGCTAGCTGCCTGCAAAATGTGATTGTTTAGACGTAATGTTTTAACTTGTGCACTGGGCATCACAGAATTTAAATCATGAGGTTCTTATGGCTTTGCCCTTCTTCAATTTAAAAACAGTAAAGCTAAATGCAGTTAAATTTTATAAGAAAAGTTAAGAAAATGTGTTCAATCTAACAAGCCACATGCCAAATTTCTCCCTTAAGTCAGAATTAAATCAGAATTATATATTCTTGAAATAATCCCCAAACAATCTCTAATGAAATATTGAAAAAAACATTGATTGCAGCCACATTACAATAATCATCTCAAGGAATACGCTGCGTATGAACTCAGCTCTGTTATGTACCTCTTATGCTGTCACACGGAAATTGTAGTGAGGCTGCAAAGGCAGCTTTAAAATATTACTGTATTTCTTGCAGGTAGAGGACTCAAGATAACTAGTATCTCCCTCCCTTACTGCTGATGGATCAATGACTATTAACTGTGGCTGCTTCCCCTCTTTGAAACTACAGTTACTTCAATCACAAGAATTTCTTACTCACGTAGCAGAATAAAGAATACTTTCCCAAATGTTGAAAGTAACCTAATTTTGTTAGCACGACGCTGAGATCAAATGGTGTTACAACATGAAGATAGGTGGAAACACATATATTATGTCTTTTTGGCAATATACAGTTCCTAAAGAATTTCAACAGATTAACTGTCTTTAAATAGCAATATATCTAGATGACAGCCAAGTGTATTCTCACAAAACACAAAAAAGAGTTGAAAATTGTACCAAAATTCAAAGACATAAGCTACAAAGACAAAATACGATGGCCTTATCAATCAACCAAATTTCCATTTTTTCCTCCAATATTTTTCTATTGACAGTTTCATCTCTGCTGAGGGAAAGCAGATTAAAAATAAGAATTCCACAGAACCTATAAATCTATATGTGTAATAAAACAGCTAATATGGATTGTTCTAGAAAGCAGTTGCAAGACTTCCAAGAAAGTAAGCTAATGAAAATCTCCCGAAGATAATATGTATAGGTACCTATGGTTGCAGTTAAACCTGGAGACAATAGTATCCCTCTAAGTTCTGGCTCTGATTCTTCCAGCATAAAAAAATATAACTTGAAAAACATGGGGAAAAGCAGTCTTCCATAAGGTATTCCAGTGGCAAAATTATAGAATGCACACTATTCTACAGATGCACTAGTGGAAAATTTTCGATTTCTTTCCTAGTATGTTCAGCCAAACACAGCAACTCTTAAAGACTTAACCTATCTTTTATCAGACTTCAAACAAGAAAAGGACTATAATGGAAATACTTACAGAAATTCAGTTATTAATTCAACGATAGTAAGTTAG
This sequence comes from Strigops habroptila, assembly GCF_004027225.2. NCBI lineage: Eukaryota > Metazoa > Chordata > Aves > Psittaciformes > Psittacidae > Strigops > Strigops habroptila. Next base: position 17,343,190 of record NC_044302.2, read on the forward strand.
GCCAAGTGTCATGGATTGTATAAAAGTAATTTGATAAACATAAATAAACAAACATCTGCACTACTTTTTATTGCCTGACTTTAAGGATTTTTTTTAGCTGAGTTTGAAGTGCATCTTTACTTTAAAAGTCCTTAAAAATTTCTCAGAAATATGGTAGTTGACATTAAATTTAGATGTTCAGTTTCTGTCTGCTGTACTTAAAGAACAGTGTTTATCTACAGAAGAATGAAGCACAGAAGTTCCTAGAGATTTGTATCAGATTATTTTCAAATAATGAAAAAAATCTTTTAAATATTTTCTGAATTCACTGTAGGCACAGACTGAGAAATTATTTATAATAACAACTTCTTTAACCTATTTAAACTATATAAAGGAAATTCTGAATAGGGGAGACTTATGACTTTGTGAATAATTTAATAGCAAACATTATGATGTATTATTTATGTAGTGCCACTGATGCACAAAAGAATGCTCACACATAATAACAGGGTCCCTCCCTTGAAAGGCAGTTAAAGAACTGACCACTTATTTCTTATCCAAGTAGAACTTCCACTGAAATCAAATGAGTGAGGAATGCAGGATAATGCCATATTAGATTGTTCGTAAAAGTAACAGGTGATATTGAAATAGTCAAAAGAGAGAAAATATATGCAAAGTTGAATGATTTTGCATATATTTTTGCAAAAGTGGAAGAAGAGAGAAGATATTAAATTAATAGAGGCTTTATTGTGAAACTGATTCCACAAGCTTGTTCGTCTGTCTTTTGTTTCACTGCACAGCCACACCATATTCCTTCCAAAATTTGCTAATCTACCCTTACTGGGCCTTTATGTTTCTACTACTTGTACAGTCCAGATTATCAATGAGTAATAATGAACATTAAATTACTCACCCCGAACCTATATTTAAAATTTTCTAAGAATATATTGAAGAAACAATAGATGATTAAAATTTAATGAGCTGAACTTCAACTGAATCTGAATCAGCTGGAAATGAATTCTCTAAAATGGTAATTATGAACTTCTTTGCTTATTTATGAAAATACATCATAACCTATTATCATAACAATCTCCTTGATTAGACTTATCCACGGCTATTTGGTAAAACATTTTATTACTTAGTTTTACCAAAGTGGGGGGGGGTAAAAAATGAATAAAGCACCTATTTCTTAGCAGAACAGGGAATTTTCACAGCCATATATAAACATTATGACATAGCTTTTCTAATGCTTTCATCATGGATATTTCCATTTTTCACAATACCTTTGGCTTGCTGTTTCTTGCTCTTTCAGCCGTAGGATGGATTCTTCAATTTCCTTTTCTTTCCTTCTAAGCTCACTCAAAAGTATCTCTCTGCCACGCTCTAGTCCCTCAATGCGTTCCTTTTGGGACTCAATTACAGTCTCCCTGCAAGTACAAGCATCTTATATTACAAAACAAGGGAAGTATTAAATAAAAGAAAAAAATAAAATTAGTATTCAAGAAAGCAAAAGTTTTAAAAGTGTTCAGCAAAATTAGTATTTTTTAACAACAGATGCTTAAGAGTTCAACTTACTATGAAAATAATTAGAAGTCACACCATGAGAAGATGTGAACAGTACAATAAATAGGGAAATAAATCAAACACATTATCAAACACAAACGCTTAAAATAAATGTTTATGCGGACTGTACAACATTCAGTGGAACCTAGCTGAAAACATCATTCATGGTTTCTTATACTCTATATTAAACATATCTCCCTCCTAACCCTTTAAGTATTTTCTGAAGAGGAAAACACCATTACTAGCTATCAAAAGAACATGCAATCTTCAAAATCTTCAACAGATGGAGCGATGAAAGTAATTTTTAAACTTTTATTCTGAGCTAGGTAACTTTACAGCCCCCCCCCAAAAAAAATTAAATCAGATTATATGTCTCTAACAGTGGAATTTATCCAGTAAATGCAATTAAAAAAAGAAAATCAGAGAATGATAGAGCTCAGAGTCTGAATATTTGCAATAGGCCACAAGTTTGATTTTCCTGACAAATTAACCTCAGTTAACTTTCCCCATAATATTTTTTCAAATAAGAATAAGCAACAACTAATCTACAATTTTTTCCACTCTAAAGCTTTTGATGCATTAGCTATAATTCTTCATTACCTTGTATACATATCATAGACTTAAAAGTACCTTGACTTTTTTGGCTACGTGTTTGCTTTTGTACCTGAGTGCACCATTCTGAACAGGTATGGTTATTTTTGGCATGTTTGTGAGAACTGAAATCTCTGAAAAAAAAGATATTTGACCTTTTCCTGCATTATAACAACATATTTGATCAATCTTAGGAGAAAAGCTATTGTGAACACTGAGGTTCATGGCAGTGTTAATGAATAGCTCTTATTAAGAATAAGAAGCTCTTATATTAAGAAGTGGCAGGTGTAAGGAGAAGTAGCCCTTTCTAGGCCCATCACTATTAAATTACTGAAGCTTTCTTTTTTTTTCTCTCCAGTAACAATATCCTATTGTAATGCAGGTTATTTTCAAAAATAATGTAACTGTTCAGCAAAGGTTAAATTCAGACAGGATACCAGTAAGAGTGCCGTTTAAACATTGTTAAATGATTTTAAGTAATTTATTAAAATAATTGATACGAAGATTTCTGTAAAATTATTTCCTACAATCCCACTAAATCTTTGTGTTTACAAAACTTCACATACAAAACAGAGAATTGCACAGTAATTCATGGATTTGTGCATTTAGCTTGCCAACTTACTGAAAATTTAGCATTTATGGATTTGTAGTAAATCTGATTCAGCTAAATCATTATCGAAAGAAACATACATACTGAAAGCAGCCTTTAGAAAAACAGATGTCTAAAAAGCATAATAGGTTCCGATATATTTTGGACAAGAAAAATATTCTAATCAGACCTCAGTATCTTTAAATTAGATATTAACTACCCTTTTGCCACCCTGTAACTACCTCTCTGTTCTCATGCAGTCTCTACATTAAGGATGATTATCAAGAGATTCCTGAGCTTCATTTTCAGTTAAAATGTGCAACTGGACTACAAACCAACTTTCAAAATGCCAAAGTGAATCAAAACCATCTTACATTGCTATCCCATAATGCGTTTTTTGCAACTTATCCATAAAATCTGACAACCTCTAGAAACTGAGCTTAAATGCATTAGCATAATACATTCAATAGTCACCACCTGCCTGGGTTATTCCACACAGCTTAGGAGTCACGTTGGTAATAATTGTAGCTAAGGTTGCCCTTGCTTTTGCCAGTTTTGTCCAGTGGTAAGCCAGGCAGCATTGCATCCTAGCAAAAAGAGAGGCTCACTACTGAAGATCAATTTTAACTTCCAGCCAAATTCTATGTACCTGCATTGTGCATTTTAAATCTTTAATCCTATGTTTTCCTTACCATAAAACCCTTCTGTATTGTTACCAGTGTTACTGTTGTCAGATCCAACAACTTCACTTTATTTTCTCAAGTGAATACTTCTGAAAAATATATTTTTTTCCTTCAAGAAAAGCACATGTATTAACAGTTATACTGACAAAAATTAAGAAACGTGAAAACCGTACAAATCTCTTATTTCAGCCCTTGAAGCCTCGAGCTGACTCGGTCCATATTCTGGGAGCCCAAGGTTAGGTGATCTCAATTCTAAATCCTGAAGTCTCATTCCTAAAAACAAAGAAAGATAAATTTTTGTCATGCTGAATGAAAAAGCATTTAACAAAATAACAATCTCTACACAGTACAAACACAACTTGTATATAGATGCCATAAGAAGTATTTTCACAACAAGTTCAAATGGAAAGAGATAATCATAGTATCTACAACATAGCTGTCATGAAATTTGAACTATGGGTGATACAGCATGCACTGTTAAGAAAAAGTGTTAAAAGCATGTCTTGAAAGGCTTTTCTTAGAAGATTTTACTTTTAAAGACAGAAGAAAGATGTTGTCTTCAAAGAACAACAATATCAAGATTATTAAATGGTAACATTTGTCATCACTTTTTCTCTAGTAGCACTTTCTTTACAAAATCACAAGTGTCATTCACCTAAACAAGCAACTAAAGGACCATTTTTATCAGCACTGCAAATAATTTCCTTACATTCTTTAGAAGCATACTGAACCCCTGGTGAAGAAGGAAAGTGAGAAATTACTTAAAGAAGAAATATTAGTTCAGGAGCAAAAGTAATGGTTTCTCCAAATCTCTTTCTCCTACTTCTCTTTCTTCAGTAAGTTTAGAGTCGGGACCAAACTATGCATTAAATTTCAAATACAGCATTAATACTGCCATCTCTCTGTTCCCAAAATGAAGTCAATTAGTTTCAAAGTAGAATGATACCAGCAGGCTCACAAAATGACTGAAAAAAATTTCCTATGTTGCATTTGTGCTGAGTTAACTTTATTTATTTATATATTTCAAATTTTGATCTTGAAGTAGTATTTTAAGGCACTTGGTAACTGTGCTATATATATGTGCATATATATGCCTAAGTATATGTACTTTGTTTAATTTTGTTAATCCAGATTTATCTTAGATGGTTGTACTCAATAAAGAAAGTTATGAGAGAAACCAGTGAGTATGTAATGAACATTCATACCTGACCACATCTTTTGGATTGAATTGCTATGGTATTTGTAAATCAGCCAAAAACAAAGCAGATACAGTAAGGGGGATTTATTATTTGTGGACTCTTCTTGCCTCTTCATACCCTAGAGGTAGCTAAGCCTTCCTGAATTTATCCAGGCATTTTATGTTTTGCTAATTGCTCTGAATAGTTTCTGATCTGCACTAAAAAATATTTTGAGATTCAACCTTAAGGTTTTACAGAGGATTCTAAGAGTCCAACAATCCTTAAAGACAGGAAGCATGCAAACCCAGCAATCTCATGTTGGGTATCATCATTAATCAAAAGGGCCTGTCTAAAACATGAGAATTGTTTCTGTTTTCATATACCTGAATAATCAATGCAATAAAAATAAAGACCAGTGGAAGGGTGATATGGAGAAAAAAACACAATATAGCTATGGACCAGACCATCTGCCTGATTCATAGCTTGTAGAAGTTAAGACAACAATTGTGCTGACTGAGTTCTGAATCAGGGCCATAGAACTCTTGAGTTTTTTGAACATATTATCTGTACATTGTGTAAGTTAACTGAGTACAACTACTTCTACAAATGTTCATATGAAAATAGGAAGGTTTTAAAGTGTAGTTTCCAAATGTAGCTACTATAAATAAAGGACTGAGAGTGAGACTGCCTTAAGCAGCAAGACTTGACAGCAACAAGTATCATTATAGATGGCTGCATTGTGGTATTTTGCTTTTAGAAGTCCACACATGTAATAGATTTTTCAAGTCTGCAGTGTTGTGCACACATGTATCAAGAGACGAGAACAAACCTTGAAATTAAAAAAAGAAAAACATGTGCAAACAAACTACAGATGTAAAACTTTGTTATAACATGATAACACTGAAGTTTTCCATACACTTCTTTTATAAGCTTTGAACATGTAGAGAAGTTATACTAAAAAAGTCCCATGATTTAACTGTTAGAAAACTTGCCTGATAACTACTTTATTTTCAAATCTGTCTTTTTATCCTTACCACTGTGGATTCTCAAAATGGCAAACAAGTTATCATGTCTGCTATAAATAAACACAAGAAAAAGCGGAAAGAACAATCCTTCTACCTACAGGTACTATTGCCTGCTGGTGAACAGAGAAGAGTATGTACTTTCTACTCTGACACGCTAATTAATGGTACCTATGTAAACCACTGCTTTTAAAAAATGTGAATTATACCTTTCTTTGTGTGCTCCGGCATGCCAGCAGCCTCACTCACTTTTTTGAGCCCAGTGTTAATACGAGATTGAACATAGCTGTATGGATAAGGTCTATGGCCTTGAATCTGGAGTTGCTGTTTAGTTGAAATGAGTTTGCTGCGGAGGCTCTCGTTTTGTTTCTCAAGCTCACGAACTCTCTCTTGCAAATCCTCAATCATTTCTTCCAGCTCCACAGCCTGGCCCAGCCGCTTGGGGCCGCCACCAACCTGTTCAGACCTTTTTTTATCATTAACAAGCCGTATTAACTTGGTGGCCATTCTGGGGAAAATAATAAAACAAGATGAAAAAGAATGTGAAAAGTCAGCATAAAAAGCACTCTGTTGAAAGGAACATAATCACTGTGAAGACTTCAGCATAGAACCTGAATAATAAATTTCAGGTTTTGATATAACTATTACTGCCTGTGAAGAACTCTTTGAAGATAATTGAAACCACTGTGCAGCAATCTGCTTTATAGCACTGACAAATAACAGTTTCCTAAGGCTTATCATTTAAGGTTAGTAAAGGGAGGACACATATTTACTCCATATGCTGCTTAAATGTAATTTTTAACGCATGACCTTATATAGGAACCTCTGCATGCTGTTAAGCAAGTTACAGATTTGGGATGTGGCAGGGCAAACTATAAAAGCTACAACTCCACAAAACATCCAACTATTGAAAGAACACTAATAATATGCAACATTCCAATGATACATAATTTCTGGATTTTGGGGATTTAAATATATATTTCAGTTCTGAAGTGGCTAAAATATATAGGTGGATGGTGCTCCAGAAAAAGAAACTTAATAGTTCTCATTACCACACTCAATTTTATACTTGGTAAATATTATCAATGTGCTGCAGAGAAGGAATGGTTAGCTGAAGAATATAATTAGATACAGAGGGTATGGTTTTCATCTATCTTTAAAAGAATACAAATTTTGCTTTTGGCATCTCAAGAGTTGTACCTTTGATTTCCTTTAGTTTTGATAAACATTGGTAAGGTAGAACAAAAGGCAGAGAGGGAACATGGGGGTGATGTAATATACAAGAACAGAAAACATACCCAGCAGTGAATGGAAAAAACTTGGCATATAAAGAAAGAAAAGGTGGCTTTGATGAGAAAGACAAGTTCAAGACTTTACAAAATTGGTCACACACCTTTAAGACCTGTATCTAGTTTACAGGGAATCTATTTTTGCAGGCCCAGAAAGAAGACTGAAAATAAGGACACACTTCATTTCTTTAAAGTGGCTCGTTTTATTTTTGTATACTTGTGGACAGAAGCTTCTACTTAAAAGAACAAAAGTGAAACAAAAAAAATCCATAATAACTTTAGGATGTCACAGAATGTTACTTGCCTGTAAGCAGGTTTTTTGTTCATTTGTTTTTTTCAATGTACTCTACTGCAAATTAATTCCGAACTTTTAGTTACAAGGGTTTTGGCATAAGGGATGCTGGGAAAGAAATTTAGCTTGAGGAGTTAAAATTTTTCTCTGGCAGTCTAGACAAACACTGTGGTTTATATTTTCTGTACCTTAAAATATGAATTTAGGTATTCAATTTGGACATTCTGTGTAATTTTACCGAAGTGGCTGATGAGTGCATTTGATAAGTTATCTTATTGATAAAATAAGATAAGAATTTGATAATTTCATCTAACAGAAATACATATAATGCCACTTGGAATAAGCAAACAATTAATTTATTCTGCTGTCTTATATTTGACAGCAGCTTCACAGAAAAGATGGAAGTTATGTCATGCTGGTCAATTCGATATTGAATACTAAGTCAAAAGGAAAGAATGTTTTGGACTTTAGAGAAATATGAAATATCCCACCTAGAGAGGCAGTATCTTCAGATACCCATTCATGAATTCGTTAGCTTCTGACTAGAAGCTAGCTCAGATGCAGCAAGATTTTATCAATTTAAGTGCAGCACAATGTGAACACAGAGTCCTGGTGCTTTTGGATTAACGAGCCCTCCTGGAATACAGTAATATCATGAACAGTTCTGCTGAGTCCAGACTGGTTTGTAAGCACAGCACAAAGTTTAGTAACAACTCTAATGTTGCTTGCATATGTTTGGGCACACTGGATACTGTGATCCCCATGCTACTTGGGATTTCTTCAATGAAGTTTTCTATTACCATTAGTAAAGGAGAGTTGATCACCATTATAAAGATATTTTAGGGTTAACTAGATGATAAAAGGTTAGACGCTAGTCAACTTGGAGGACAGAGAAGAATAAAAAAATGGGCAGAATCTCTTTATAGGCCATTTTGATTCTAGGATGAAATTCCTGATGAATGATTAGGCTTATGCAGCCTTTTCTTCAGTTCCCAGAATACCTGTTATATTTGTACTGAGACAGTATAGCTATGAACTTAAGGTACCATCTCTGAAGTGGTGGAGAGCGGTGTGCCTCTCTACATGGAGATCTAATATTGTCCACTGCAAAATATATTCCACATACCACAGAGACAACCATCCAATGAGTGATTTATGCTACTGTTCTAAAAAGTGCTCTGAGAGAAATCAGCATGATTTTTAATCTGTTGATAGTGCTTTAAAGAGTGAAAATGTTATTGTGAGCTAATATAAAAACACTAAGCCCCATACCTTTTAATCTTCTCCTCTTGTTTATTTGCATGCTGTTTGAGTAAGATGTTCTCATCATGTATACGAAGAAATCTGTCTTCCAGCTCCTTTCGACTGACTCGTGATATAGCTTGTCGAGCTTTTACATTCCTTGTAGTTGATTCTACCCAAACCAAGACAACTTTAAATTACGTTCAATATATTCAACAACATGTAATCCAAAGTCTAACTCATTTTGAAATACTGAAAAAACCAAAATTTTCAAGTAATTTAATATTTTACACTTGTATGAGTCTGTTAATTATCTTTTGCAGACATATTGGCATATTAACACCTCCTTTTTTCTCATTCTTACAGATGAAAAAAGTAACAAAAAGAATGATACAGTAAACAGATAGTATATAACTAGACAGCACAAAGGAAATAGTTGAGCAAATAACAAGGCACTGTCAAACATACAACTTAAAAAATAAATGATCATTACCAACGAGATGCTTTCTAATCAGTTTCAAAGTTAACATACTTTCTTGAAGCTCGACAAGATTAACTCACAATTATGTAAATTTACTTAGATACAAGACTAAGCCCAGTACTTCCATTCTAACAGCAGCTGAGTAGTGTATCAGAATTCAATAGTACTTTTAGTTCCCATTTTGTTCAATGGGCCTGGCCTTGTGCTCAGTTCAGCAAAACAAGTCCTCCTTTTTTCTGGAAGGATGAATGTTATAGCTCAATGAGATTTCCAGTTTTTAGCATCTCACAGCAGCCCCCCTCTTGTAACAAGCAACATGAACATAGAATGGGTCATAGTACCTTTCAGAATTTAACCCAGGTTTTGAATGGTATTTGAACTTAATTTTATGAGTGGGAATGTCAGAAACATTTTTAGAAAGAAACTAAAGAAGCCACTGATCAAAGCCTGTAATTGTAATAAATAGCAGCTGGTACAAACCTTGTAATCCTTCAATTCCAGTTGGAGTTAGACCTACATCTCTCACAGGCAGGTCCCCTACAGTTTCATCAGCTGGAACTGACATGGCTTATCTATGGATAACAAAATTCAGATTAAATTCTTCTCCATCTGTAATTTAAGCTGTGAGACTAGAATGAACTACAACACATCATATAAAATAAAGGAAAAAGTAAAGACAGATTCACTGAAATGTCAGACTAATACATTACTGTAAATATTCCCATCTCAATTGTGTCAGAGGAGAATCTAAACTTTCAAGCTTAAAGTTATGCCAGTTTTAATCCATACACAAAACATGGCTACTAGTACATGAGTAATATCATTTTCCACATTTTGAACTGAACATTTTGGAACAGAGGTGCTGGGGGTTATGGAGTCATTTCACTGTTGCCTACTATCCTCTTAGTCTTCTTTCAATCATTGTCATAAGACAAATTACTTTCTAGGAGACTGTCCTACGAATGATTCTCATAAATCTGAACACATTTCTTTCTTGAGGCAACAGAAAGCTTAGCTATATGACAAAGTGAGATTAGGAAAGTATTAATGTGAGAAAGTACTACATTTGTTTCAGTGTAACGTAGTACGAAGATACTTGTTAACAACTCCTCTTTCTTTCTTCTAGTGCAGAAAATCAGCTGCTAGCCACAGAGTCAAGTAAGGCTGAAATAGCATGAAAAGAGACGCATAAAGTCCTTTGGACAGTCTTTCCTTTCCCCGCCCATCACTCTTTAGGTGATACAAATCCTTAGTGAATCCAAAAACATCTAGGAAGCATTGGGAAATTAACAGCCATGTTACTAAAGACCTGCATCGGATGACAGAAGTGACACAGTATAATCCAAAGACATTGCATGAAGTACCTGTTAATTCTATCACAACCAAAACTGCTGCTAAATATGTGCCTCTCTTCTACCAGTAAAGTCATGACTGTTGAAATGCCTGAACTGATCTCCACTTGCAGATTAGGAATAAGGTTGCAGTTTCAATGTCAGTCACAGAAACAGAGTAAATTCATGATGTTGAGGTCAATGGCATGCAGCCACTGTAACCAGTGGCACAATTCTAACGACAGACACGAGTCAGAATCCAGCTCCTCGGTGTCTTCTGCTCTTATTGTATTATTCACACAATCCCACAAAACTCTTTTTCTTTTTTTTTTTTTTAATTTGTTAGATTAGCGCTATCTGCAGTCACTGACTTCTCTCAGGTCTAGGTTCATTACTGAGGTCAGCATTATGTGTCACTGTATCAATATCACTACAGCAACTGAGACTGTAGTGAACCAGAAATCTTTACCTCTTAATGATCCATCCCAATTTGGTTCATGATGGTAGCAAGGAGAAGATGCTACCATTACAGGTCTTTCTAGAACATGGTTGTCTTAGTCTTCACAAATCAAAAATCACAGAGATTTGTGGGGTTTTTTGGAAAATTTCACAGAGGTCAAGAGCTAAACACATATTTTATCAGCACGACCCCACGATGTTTGTGATCTATCAAAATCAAGCTTCATAAAGTCTAGCCCAGTAACAGCACAGGCAAACATTCCCATTTTTTACTATTTGCCACTGTCGAAGCAGCATTGTTATGTATAGCTAAATATTATTTTCAGTGCGGAAAAAAACCTCATTCATTTAAAAAACAAAGACAAAACAACAGGTGCTTGTCCCTCAAATAAACAAACATAAACCCACTTCTTAATAATAATTCATTACTGGCTGCAACGAAACCACAGAGCTACTTAAAATGTAAGCAAACAAATACAGCAGGGCTGTACATGAAAGCCAGATTCTACTGGCAACAAGACATGACTTGCAGACAAGTGACAAAATAAAGCGGCTATAAATCTAAGGTCCTGAAAACTTAGAAAGGTGAAATTTTCAAAAGTAAAAGGAAGAACTAGTTGTTTCATTTTTATTACAATGAGATTGAAATTGTGTATTTAGCTTTCTTTTCTGCCGTGGGCCACAGAAGGAAAATCCAAATTAACTTTTTTTATGAAAAAGCCTGGGTTTAGATAGAAATAGTACAAATCTGCCTCCTGGTTTTAGGGAGGTAAAATATAATTACAAGATTTAGAATTTGGCTTGGCAATTTATTTGCCTCATTAGTAACATAAAAACTACCTATGTCCTTAATAATCACTAACACCTACCATTTATGCTTCTTCTCTAAGAAAGGACACTTCAAACAGCGAATCATGTGTTACATGTGTTACAGTTACTTATCGAATATTATCTCAGTGTCAATCACCAACACTTAAACAAAATTACTTTCCTTCCAACCAAAGTCCCAGCATTATTTCTAAAAGCATATGAGATTTCTCCACAGAGCTCCATTCCCAAAGTGATTAAATCTGATAAAATTGTTCAGTAACACTGCTACAAAAGTGATTGTATGTGAGAGTCCAGCATTTCTTAAAATAAAGCATAATAAAGCAAAAGAGATAAATTTGTATTTGCATCTGGACAGATCCACATGCCATGATGAACCTTGACAACTTAAACCTGTTTTTATTTCCAACAAAGGTTACCCTACAGTCAAGTCAGCACTTCCTATTCTTAAAAAATAAGAAAAGAGAACTTCACATACAAAGAGAGGAGAATTTTCCATATTTCTGGGATTAACCTATAAGAATTTCAAGTTTAGTATAAGCAAGAATTTCAGATACAGCTACTGAACTTAAAGAAACCGTAACATTTTTTATACACTGCATTACTTACAAAATTGGTGCTATCACCAGCTGTATCTGACAAGTAACTACAAAAACTTGCATACAGGTTTGCAGCGTTACGCAAGGACAGTAATGAGCATGAATACTCAAGTATCAAAGCTCACACATGAGGCCCAAATTCTCATATAGCTCATAGAAGCGTACTGTTCTCCCAACATCATTCAAATGTATCAAAACTGAGAAGGGATTACATACATTTGCATAAATTCTCAGCCACTGGGGCTAGAAGGGCCAGTTTCTAGCAAAAACTTAAAAATTCGAACACATCAATTAGTTCAAGGTGGATTTAGATTTCATGAGTCTTGACCATGACCAAGATGATGCTTTTCTTACAAAATACTACTCCATTTCTCCAGTAAAGGGGAAACACAACCCACACCCCACCCCCCCAAAAAAAAAGGGGGGGGGGGGGAAGGATGCAAGACAGACCACCCACCTATCTCAGCCTATCATAAAGTATTTCCAGCATACACTCTTCCTCTAGTGATTCCTTAAATGTCTGCACTCTGCCGGGCTTGTCATCTAAGACGAACTCATTTATTACTTGGTAGGAGTATGCACACAGATTGTCTTCCAAACATGATCTGTTGCAGCGTTGCGAGTTTTAGGAGGTGGAAAGGCAAACAAATAGAAAAGACATGGAAGATGTTAGGAAACAAGATCTCAACATCCTACTGCAGTCTGAGGGAAGCAGCACCTCTCCTACTACTGCAACACATAAAAAAAAAAAAAAAGACCGTGTCTTGCCTTCAACAAACTTTACATGTGCTTTCCAATTTTTTCTTCAGCTCCGTCCGTTCTGACAATGACCGAGGGGGCAGGGAAGGGACAGGCAGCGTCTCCTCACGGAGGAACGCCTTCACAGCCCGGTTTTTCCCGCCCTCGGGCATGGGACACAACTGCCGCTTGCGTCCAGCGGCCTTCTTATGTACAGAGGCCGAACCGAGGAGGCCTATCAGGCTGCATTCTAGGAAAACGGTGAGGCAACCTGCCTCTTCCCAGGGGCACTAAGCCGCGAGCGAGGGAGCCTCACGGGTGTGAAACACCCGCCTCAGGCGCGCAGCCCCGGCCAGGCCTCCCTGCAGCGCGGGGCAGCCTCACCGCCGCCACGCCCCGCTCCTCAGGGACACCCGCGCTTCGGGACATGGCTTCACATCCCCCTGAGCGGCTCCAGCACCGCTCTCCTCCCCCCGCAGTGCCCCCGAGGCGGACAGGGGCGTCCCCGTACTCACAGCTCCCCGCCTGCCCTATGCTTCTTCTCAGCGTTCTGCTACCAACTGCCGCTGTTACCAACCAGGCCCTTCCGCTTCCGACCCCGCGCGGCCGCGCTGCCTGCCGGGAGCTGTAGTTCGGGGGCAGCTCAGGGCCGCCGTGTGAGCGCGCTGCTCCCGCCGCACTCGCTGCGGCCCGTAGTCGGGCCGGTGCTGGTGGGCGCTCCTGGGAGCAGCCGCAGGAGGACGGCTGAGGCGGCAGCATGAAGAGGAGAGCAGGGGAGCGGGAGAAAAAACTGAAGGTACCTTCTCTTTGCTTCCTGCTCCCGCTCAGCCCGGAGGAGCGTGCCCGTGCCGAGCCCTCGTTACCGCGCTCCTGCGCGGTTCGTGGGGCTGCAGGGGCCTCTCGTTCTGGAGCGCCAAGAGACCCGTGTGAGGGGGCCCCGAAGCCGCCGTCAATTGTGGAAGGGAAGTGACTCCAGCACAGGGCTACCTGCCGCGGCTTGGCTGCGGGCGGCGGCCGCGGCGTGGCTGCGAGGCGGCTGCTGAGGCGTCCCCTCAGGGGCCGGGCAGGGCGGGCGCTGCGGCTCTCGGGCCCGGCCCCGGCTGACGGCCCGTCCCTCCTGCGCCGTTCCAGCCGCTGTGGTGAAGCGGTCCCTGTGTGCCCAGTACCTGGGAGCAGGGGCTGCGGGCCCGTGCTCGAGGGCCGGGGAGCTCTGTCCAGACTGAGGTCTGTCTGCTCGGGGCAGCGCTGGCTGAGCTGCGGAGCTGCAAGTAACTTAAAAACCTTAGATTCCCCGATCCCGTGCTGCAGCTTGAACAGTACTACTAACAAAGATTCTTACGTCTGGGCAAGGTGCTTCAGTTTAAATATAAGCTCTATGGCGTTACAGGAAAAAATATGAGAGAAGGAAATGTACGTTTGTTGTTGTGAAGACGTTCTCAGATGATGTATTATGTACCTGTGTTTTTATTTCCAAATTTAGAAGTACTCTACACCAAGCCTAACCTAAATAAACACTTTTAAGTCTGTTTCAGCACCCTAGCTTTATAGTGTTTTCTTCTTGATGATGCGTTTAAATGCTATGGTGTTAAGCGCTTACGCTGAAGATGCAATTACACTGCTGGGTGTTTTGTTGTTGCAGGTGCCTCTGCGTTTTACAATATTTGACAGCAGCTCTGGATGGTTGCTATGCTTCTGCTGGCGTGGTTTACAAAATAGTAGTACAGATGTAACGCTGATGTTAATGGCAGGAAGGCTAATTCCAGTTATAAATTTCGAAAAAGCTCTCTGAGATGGTAATCTGATTCACCATGTTTGCATACTGAACACACTGGATTTCATACTGCTATTAATTTACTATTTAACATTAAAAGTTATTTCACTGTAGGGCCTTTCACTGAAGGACAGTAGCTGTAGTGTTTCATTTGTGTTCTGCTCTTCCTTATATGTGAAAACATGCAAATGTAAGCTGTCCTGTCCAATACAATGGAATTACATTGCAGTAAGAAAAACAGCCCATACCTTTTTTAGCCTGTATGTCTATGTTATTCCTCTAAGGGCTTTTGTCTTTGCTTTAGGTCTCAAACACATTTGGGAATCGTTTGCATCAAGATATAATTACCAGTGATAATCTAATTGTTCAGAGATATGTGTGAGGCAGTAAGAACTGTGAACTATGCTGGCAAAGGCTGTAGGATGACATGGCACTCGAAGAGGTATCAGAGGAGCAATGTGTAAGAAAAACTCAAGGGCACTAGAGTGATAGAGTACTGCTTTAGACACATCTGCTGTAGGTGCAGAAAGAGAAGGATGGAAACTGAGAAGAGGTCCTTAGAGAATTTAAAGATACGAATACTTATAGGGTATCTTAGGAGGATGTGGTAAGTTGGGTACTACATGAGAGAAGCTTTGAGTGTGTTGGAAGTGGAGCAAAAAGAGTCTGTAGAACATCTTAGAATAAAGGATGCCAAAGAAAAAGGCTTCGAAGCTGAGAATGAGAAGGTAAGGGGTTATACAGGAAGAAATGTGTGCTTTATTTTCATGGATGCGTCCTCATACTGGTATTACTTTCTACAACTTAATTAGAAAGGTAATCTTTGGGCTCCTGGCACTATGTCAAGTCACCCCTCAGTCTCTAGGTTCAACCATTGTTTGCTTGTGTTGCCCACCTAAGAAAAGCTGAAGGCAGAGGAAGTGTGTATTTAGTGTAGTAGTTCTGCCAATACTTCCATTTAGGTCCTGATCAAAATATTTCATAGCAAACCAAATATTAGTGAAGTTAACCCGACCTCTTCTGGAGAACAAGATTTATGAGGCCTGCTAATGAGAGGGAAGTGGTTGGATAGAGAAGCTGGTTTGGATTATGTATCTCCTGGCAATGTCTCTCTTCTGGAGTATTAAATCCTGAATAGTTCTTGTTTTGCCCTAACTGTATGCAGTTAAATGCTGTCTATCAGAAGCCTGGTGATTGGCTTTTGCTTTGTGACTATGCAGTGTGTTTCTTGTATGTGATAAGCTGTACTCCCTCTCCCAGATTTTTCTGTGTGTAGCAGGTTTTGATTTATGCTGTTGTAGGAGAACATTTCTGTTCCAAGTACATGTGGTAGAAATTCTTTACAGTGCAGTGCTGTCATACAGTAACTTCCACTTTGCAGGTCACTCAGTTAGATTGAATAAGATTGACTCTATAGCAGAAATGAAATTATTTATGCTAGTATTTGGTGTTCCAAGACCAAGAGGAGGAGGATGCAAGTTCATTCCTGGGAAGAGGGTCTGAGAAAAGTTGGGGAACAATAACCAGAAATTAATTACTCAGCTGTCTTAAACACCAGGCTGGTGTCCTGTGGAATATTTCTCTGAGTTTGCAGTGGACAGCAAAACAGGATTATTCTGAAGTTTGTGAAGACCTCTGTAGAGATGCTGCGTGCCATCAGCTTTGCTGGTCTTCCCCATAGCAAAAATTACTTCTGTGCATACGAGCACAGCTGTTAGAGTAAATGTTACTCATTAGTTGGAAAGGCATTTTAAGGAAACTGTCCACTGGGGGTGTGTTTCATTTGTGTGCGTTTCTTTTAACTTAGTGTTCAGTTTTAATTAGTAGAGTTTATACTTATTTTGATATTTTTCTTTACACTGTTGGTCAGTTTTGGTCAGCTTGCAGTAAACATTTTTTTGGGTTAAGAAAAGGTACCACGTAAATTAAAACCAAACATAAAGCTCTTATTTGGTTGTTTATTTATACTATTTTCTCGTGTTAAACTTGAGAAGAAAGCTGTTCTGCTTTTAGAATGTTTATTATCTTGATTAATATTCACAAGTTAGTTAAAAAGGTTAATCTTTAGTGTAAGACTGTTCTCAAGACTTAGGCAAAGTGAGTTTGTTTCAAGTAAGTTTCAGTGTGGCAGATGCCGAGTTTTAGTAAGTACCTTTATACGCTTCTACTTGCCACTCTTTGCATATTAAGAACCTGTGTCATTACCGTGTGAAAGACAAGATGCTCAGCTAGTCTGCAGTATTACTTTCTTTTACTTTGAAAGGATTACATTGACGGGTCTTTGGAATAGACCACTAAACCCAGTTCACAATTACCTTATGTAGCTGTTTATGCTAATTCACATTGCTGTGCAGCCAGAACTGACTTCAGAGGCTGTATTTCACAGACATTACTGTTAGGTTTGTACAACTCCCAGCACAGCTGGGACCCCAATCCAATAAAGTTATTGCTACACAAATAATAAATACATCAATATGCACATATCTGAATATTCACAAGGGCTTTTACAAAGATATTCATGTGCAATTTCACATTTGTGAGACATGTTAGACAAAGTGGCAAGGAAATATAAAGCTTTAAATAACACAAAGCCTTGCATGTATTTTATTTACAAGGAGGAAAAGGGAATACACAGGGTTCTGGCTGAGATTTCAATGAAAGTCTTATTTCCTCCATCATTCTCATTTTTGCTGGCTGGAAAATAATATACATTTACAAGCTAAAATAGGTTGCCTCAACATATTAATAACGAGGGAAAAATAGGCAAGTATTCTGGGAGCAGTGGAATGATTTCAGGATTAATGCTGAAAAATGTCACCCATACTGTGTGATGAAGTATATAAACTTTAACATTGTCTTATCATAGTTTGCTCAATGTTATGTTAATTTTTTGTTTCCTGTTATTGTTCAGCCTCTTAAAAAATTAAAACATACAGAATTTTCTCATAGATTAAATAGATTCTTTTAGAAGTTGTGTTTAGGAAAATTAAAGTTAATGAAACAGCTTAGATGCAGTTAAATAAGTTTCTTGTCATGTCATATTTCTGCTTAGGTAAATGGTGTGCAGGTTTTAGCAGACTCAGCAGCCAATATGCCAGTAGCAATTTTTGTGGTAATCACATTATTGGCCCTTCCCATTATTAATGAGACAATAATTAAGAAATAGTGTTGATAGTCACATAACACATGATTTGTATATTGGAAATGGTCAGGTAGAACCTTTGCATATGCAGAATAAAATACAAGAAAGTATGAGTGGCAAATGTTCCTTGCTTTTAAATTCATCACATTCCTGCTGTTTAAATTGCCTCAGCTGCTAATGCTGGAACCATTACAGTAATGGACTCAGCAAATGAAGGAGAACCAAGACATACACGCTTTATTACTGGAGGGGTAATTTTCTCTTCTTCTGTAATAGCAGCAGTGCCTAGTATTGATCAGACCATCAAGATACTAATCCTCTGTAAAATTACTTATTATAACTGAAAATGTATTAGTCCAAATCAGTCTATGTCCTGACTTTCTACTTACTGTTGAATACGGACTATTAGATGGTTTGTTTTTTGTGATTTAAAGCCTTTATATTGGTAATAGTAGGAGCTTCCTTTGAAAGAGCGCGTGCTTAATCTTAGCTATCGCCCAGGGTTGTCTTCTTGTTTTAACTAGAACATCACCCACTTAATTAAGAAGCGTGTGTCTATCCTGCTGCTCTGAATTATATTGGTACTTTAGGCAGTGCAGCTTTATTAAACATGTTGTTTTACATTTAGTCTGGTTTTTTACTGTAAATAAGAACATATATATGCTTCACATATTTGAATCTTCTAAGATCTCGGAGCTAAAGATGCAAGGAGCCTGGATACTGAAAACACTAAGTCATGTTTTGCTGACTGTGGCCTGTAAGGCTGTTGTGTATGAGAGTAATGTAAGAGAATTCAAATGCCAGGGGTCTAAAGGTTTTCAGTTTACTTTGATCCTAGTGGTGCACTACATGAGACAGTACCATGGGAGCTCTGCATCTTCCATATCTGAATATGCACTCTTGGGAAGGCTCCTCCTTTTTTTTGTTGTTTCCCCTCCTCCTTTGCCTCATCTATGTTTTCATAGTCTTGTATGTTAAGATTGTAAGTTCATGTCTATTACTTGTAACCTCTAGCCAGCCAAAATTTTGGCTCGGTTACATGCCACAAGTATAATAGCTGTTATGGGTGCACAATACCTCATAGGGCATGGCTGCATGAAATGATTCCATTAACCCTGACCTTTCATTAGACTTACTAATATGGATTTCTACCATATGACAGTCATTGGTATTTTGCCAGCTTAGGGGAAGTGTCCTGGAAGTAGGACAAGATGCAGAACTGGTTGCTTATTATGAAGAATCTGATAGCTTTCCATGCGTTTTAGGAAATTTGTGGTGGTGTTGTAGGGTCAGTTAGATTTTATGCTGGCAAAATGGCAGCATATTTATTTACCTAAGTACTCCTCTGCTTCCTTTTTAAATCATAATTTAACTGATTCAACTTATATCATTTAGAGAGATTTCACATTTTCTAAAAGGCACTGGAGTACCAATATCTTCAGAGGGATTTTGATTCCTTGTCTGCCTCAGAACACTAAATCCGCACCCTCCCTGCCCCCTTCTAATAAAGAGTATGAGAAAAGCATGTTGCTTAACTCCAATTTCCCTATTGAACAGCCTCTTTACTGTAATTTTCAAGACAGCAGACTAGAAATGTGTACAACAAAGCATCTTGTGTGATTATGTGATGCTTTAGAGAAGTTCACTTACTCAGCTGAAAGCTACACTGCCAAATGTAAGATGAACTTTCAAGTTTTCTGCTCCCTTAGTAAGTTTTCAAGTAGACTGTTATTAAACATGAGTATGTTCTCAAACAGCAACACTGAGACAAATAAAATAATCAATTACAAACCTAGCGTCAGACATGCAGTGTCTAAAATGTGATGAGAGCGGTTTACATTCGTTTTCAAATATTTCTAGAACTTGTGGTATTCAGGAAGATTAAATTTACCCCAAAAGAGAGGGAAAGCGTGTTCTGGAAACCATTCCTGTTTTCTGTAGAAAATAAAAACTGCATATGGATTGAATTTTTGGTTTTGAATGAATATCTTTCTTAAGTGAAATCTTTTGGAAGTTGTTAACAGGTGATTCTATTTCAGAAAGCGAGGTAGTCTCAGATGTAGGTCACCCAGACCCTGTTGTCTTCTGATTATGAACTTAGTTCATAATCTGAGAAGTTTCAGGTAGAAACTGGCATTTTTTAAATGAAGCTATAGTGAAATGTCCCTGGTGGACGTGCAGTACTGGGCCTACTTTCACTGCTATTTATAGGTTTGGAAAACACTGAATGAGTAATTGCTATGCTTTTCTCTTCTACAAAAGGTAGGATTTTTCATCTGACTCAGGTTAGTGAAAAGTAGACAGGCCAAATAGTGAATGCCTAAAGCTTGTTTCTGTTCCCAGTGCAACTGGTGATCAAACTTACGCAGCCTTCAACTGAAGCAGGATTGGGCTCTCATGCATTTAATAATTTGTCCATTTTTGAAATTATTTAATTAACCTTTAATGACCAAGCGCATCTAAAATATCAGATGATCCTCTTCCTTTTCACTGAGTCTAAAAAGCACTATATTTCACTAGTGAAGTGCAAAACCTGGTTATGAATATTTATCAGCACTTAAAGTATGGGACAGGTTAAACATCTTTGAAGCCTTCTGGGTAGAAAATGATAGTGCTGTAATTTCAAACAGGTATGTGGTGTTTTGTTTCTTTTTTTTTAGTTACTGGAGTTTATTTATTTAGCTTAACAGTTTTTTGCCTTTGTGGACATGCTATAGCACTTCCTAAAAGAATTACATCTTTATTTCCTAGAAGCTGTTCACTTTCATTTTGCCCTTTTATCTGCTGCTCATCCCACCTTTTTTATTTAAAACTGTAAAGTTACTTCAGTGTAACTGCTGTTGTCACCTTTGCCCTCAGCTAATCAAATAGTTTACCTTGAGGGAAGCATTTATCTCCCACTTTCATTATTATTATTTTCGTAGGTGTAAAGATATATATTTTATGTCTCCAGAAGGGTGTAACAGTGAAACGAGGTATTGATCTGCTGTATTTGGCAATTTCTTTCCACCTTGCCATCGATACCATGTCAGCCTCTGTCTGTACTGTGGTTGACCTCACAAATAGCTCTTTATGTTCCCATTGGATTCAGATGATATACTATGCTCAAAACTAAATCAATGAATGATTATAAAGTTTTTAGTATTATTTCATAACCCCCAGGCAGCTGATACTTCATGCAGTGAATACTTGAAAAGGTACCTGATTAAAATGTGTTGCTGCTTCTGTTTGAAGTTTTAAAATTGTATTAAAATCTAGCATCCCATAATATTAAATTTGGGGTCTGATATGTGTACCTCTGTACAGATACCAAAATTACTGAAACTACTGCCTGTAATTCACAGGGGAGACTCCAGTCTATACTGGCAAAAGATTTTACTTAAAGCAAAACCTCCTGCTTCTGATGCATGCTGTATCCTCTGTTTTGTGTGCAAAAATTTCACACACTGGATCTCGCCAGCAAAGGATCATGAATATTACACTGTATGTGCTTTTAGGGGAAAAAAAATGGAGGTAACGATCAAATAAGGTTTTCATCTTCAGAATGTTAACAGTAAGTTCAAGCAACTTTGGGATTAGAAAACATTGCTATTACTGCTCTGTGGAATTATACACCTTACGTATACTTCTAACAGTTTAACGGGTAAAATTCATGTTCAAATACACATTTAATAGATTTTTTTTTTTTTTTTTAACTCTGATTCGAAATAGGTAGGATTTTTTTTTTTCCCACAAGCATTTAAAGAACTTTAGAAGCCCAATCCTATTGATATTGATTGCATGCTCAAGTTGGGCAAGAAGCTTTTAAAAATCTGTCATCTCAAAGCAGTAGGCCTCTTGAAACGTACACCTGTATTTGGAAAAGGCTGACTGGAGATTGCAAAAGGATAGACTTATGCAGATTAATTAAGCAACAGCTTGTAGATCTGGAAAGAATCTGTATTGGGCTGTATTCTCTTCTGATTTTCTTCTACATTTACTTCTAATGTAAATTATATCATTGCCGCAGGAAAAGACGCTCTTGTGCTCAAAGGAGATACTTCAGCATCTGGTGTCTAAATCGTGTGATGGCACATGACTGTGAATGGTAAAATACTGAACTGCACTATGGTGCATATGTATGTAAACTAATCACAGAAAGAAAACAGAAAAAATTATTTAACCCAAAGAAACCATGTAGGGGAAAGTTATTTGGGGCCTTTATCATAAACAATGCATATAAACAACAGGGAAATCACCATGTTTCTGGTTTGGAAGGCTTAGAGTCAGAATTCAGACAGAAATTTCTAACAAACTTTTTTACAGAAAATGAGCATTTGTCAAACCTAGCACTTTTGCAAGACATTTACTCAAACAAATTGTGAAAAGGTGTTCCAATGAAATAGAGTATTTCAGTTATGTATTGTGAGACCACGTAAGTGGTATATTTTTAGTATTCAGTTTAAAACACTGGAAATCATACCAAAGCTCTGGCTCAGTTTGAAACTCTTTTTGTAAGCCTGGATTTTTTCTGAAATGTAAAAGAAAAAATTTTTATGTACTGCAGCTATTTTGAAATTAAAAAAATCCACTTCTGTCTTCCATCCAGGTAGGAACCAAAAGGTTATTTTTACTAGATTTGTTATTTCAGATTTTGTATTTCCTGAGTAGAATGGAACAGACCTGGTAGGAGGTAAGATCAAAAGGTAGTTCCATTACTCACTTTCCAGCCATCCCCTTGTCAATTATTTGAAATAAGATGGATTGAATCAGTTGTGTGGCTTTTTGCATCTTTGGTAACAGGGAAGAGAATGTTTTGGTTTGAGTTTTTTACTGTGATGACTAGTTCAGCAGGCAGTTATCTTTTATGGATATTCACCGCGCTGGTCTTCACCTCTGGCATGCAGAATGTAAAAAGCGTACTATTTTTGAACTTCATGAAGATGGTGGATGGTGGTAGTTGAAGTTTTCAGGAGGAGAAGCACAGAGACAGATGGTAGTTTGCATCGACTTCTCGCATTCCTTAAAACAGAAGCTGTTAAACTTTCACTGGTCAAGCTTGGAAACCTTCTGGCATGCACCGTCATTCGTTTCTTGGACTTCTGTCACTGGTGTCTGAAAAAGTCCCGAGACATAGTTATGTGAACACTATCAATCTTGGTTCAATAGAAGCATTTACAGAAAGCATGTATATATAGACAAAAATGAGATAGAAGCAGGTTATGAGTACTACCAATGTTCTGATTTCCTAGCCTTGTATTTCACTTTAAAAGACTTCAAAAATTTTTGATTTGCATTAGTGAAAACTTGTGTTCCTGGGTGCCTTCCTCTTTAATCAATTTTGCTTGAATGTGTCATGGGGGATTTCTGTATATTTGGGGATAGAGCTATTTTGTATATTATATCTATATGATATACCGTGCACTCCTTACATGACAGTAAACAACAGATAATGAAGCAGGAAATCTAACACACAGTTTGGTTTTCTCTTAATTTGTTTTGTCTTTCCTCTGGCTAGTCTTGCCTTCTCCCAGTGCTTAAAAAGCAAAACAATTTTTTTGGGTTGTTTTTTAAAAAAGCTTTGTTGTTGTGCTGGGTTTCTTTTCATTATTATTACTTATATTTTCAAGTTACATTCCACGAGTTCTTCTCCAGTATTGTTGCAAATAGGAGTTGAAACTTGTCTGAAATTTCCTGACTCCAGGAACTGATACTTCAGAAAACTTCTCAGAATCACTTGACTTCTGCAAAAGTTGTGGTGCCTGCTACCAGTATATTAAAGAGTTCTAAGTGGTGTTCTAGCCTCCTAAACTCTAAGAATAAACTGTAAATATTGGTTAGCCTTCTCTGAATTGTTTTAAAATTGCCTTATGTTACTGAATATTTGCGTTGTACAGTGTACTTATGTGTGGCTCCTTAGTGTATCATCTCATCTTATATTATTTCATGAGTTTATGCTCACAAAACATCTCTGTAGTGGGGAGGTATTTTTCCCTCTTCTACTAACGGAAATTAAAGTGTGGAGAAACTTTAACTTTTCATTCCACAAGTAAATTAGTAGCGTACGATAGACAGTTTAACAATGTACCCTGCTTACATTCCTTGTGGCTGAGTGGTGTGTGTGCAGTAAGTTCGGTGTGTTTGGACAGGAGTTGGCGACCTAAAATTACATGTGTGTGTGTTTGTGCACACACTGTGCAGCTCCTGATGAAAGAGTTGAGAAGTGCAGTATGCGTGCAGTAACATTATGTGCTTCAAAAATGAAGAGTGAAGTCAGGACGTGCAGAATTTAAGATTTGGAATCAGACAAATCCAGAATGCTTCTGAACTGATTTGGACCTCGTTATAAGACAAAAACAGAGGAAGCAACTGAGGAAAGTGGATGCGTAAATACGCAAGTCCCCTAATAACTAAAGCATGCTATTTTATCCTAGCCTTTTAGAGTGTAAAAGACATTGAACTTCCCCAAATTTAATTTCTGCTATAGGTAGGACAGACCCTCTTACCTATATAGAAAAGCCTTGAAATTTGTCCTTCAGTGCAAAATAATTAAATTATGATTTTATGCGTCTGGTTTCCTGAAAGCCATTCGTTGTGATCAGGACTGTAGGTTGGTCATTATCTGTGGTTTGAAGAGTGTTGATAGTGTGACTTGTGCAATAGAACATATGAATATAGTTCCTGCCTTACAGAGTTTGTGCTGTATGTGTGTCTGTGTACATGACAGACAAGTGTTTTTATGCTTTATGATCCAAACATTTTCTTCATAAATAATGACAATTGATTTTAGTTTGCAAAGCGCAGTTTGTGAGTGTTTGTGTCATGACAGAAATTGGTACAAAGCAGTAATGTCAAAAGCGGGATGATACCAGTGACCCAGCAAAAAGAAACAAGCACTTTGCATGTTGATCTGTTTTGTTAAAGGGCAATATTTGGCACTGTGAGTGCAGGAGAGAGGGACTGTTTGTGAAAAGGGCATAAAGAGCTAACCCATATGATCCTTTGTCAGCATGATTAAATTTAGTGTCAAGCGTTCATTCATATGAAAGATGAGCGGCATCACTGTTTATCTAATAAAAAAAAGTATTTCTATTTTTCCTGAAGTCTTTTATATGTTAATAGAGGCAAACGTGAATATGATCACATAATTTAAATGTGTAAGTAAAAAATATACATCTTTACTGGCAATGGGTTAAAAGTAAGATGTATATGTTTTATGCAAAATAATACAATTTCATTGTTAATCATGCTGTTCAAGTCATAACTCCACACGAAACAGTGCTTTTAAACAAATAGAAAACACTGTTATTGTACCATTTATAACAGAAATGCTTAGGATATTTAGAGACTGATGCAAAGTATTTATTTGCATGCTTTAATGTATGCTCCTATGGCAGTATTAATATACAAGTGCAGAATTAAAGTTCCAGGTGATTGTGTTACCCTTTATTAGGATGTATTAAGTTCTGCTTTTTAATAATGGACGAAACCCCAGTATTTAAAACAAGGGATACAACGGATGTAATTTTGGAAATAGGTGCATGCCATTACAAGCAAATAAAATAATTTCTTGTGAAATAATTTAATTTCTCTTAAATATGAAAAGGAAGAAAAGAGAGAAAGTTTAGATGTCTTTCCCCTCACCTTCCCTACCCTGCCAAATCTGACTTGCTTAAAACAGCTGCTGGGAATTCTGTTTAACGTTATACTTTACATGCGTTTGTGATTTGAAATACAAAAAATAGTCAAATTTGAGAGCGACAGTTTGAATGGCATACTGTCAGTTTGGCTCTTCATGAATTGGCAGTGGTCTCATTTACTACCTTCAAATGTGTGTCTGCCTGGACAGAACAAGAACATTTTGCATGTTCTTCAGAAGACAGCCATTCCTTGCTGCCTCACAGTATGCAGTGGTGCATGACAGTTGCCCTTCATTGCTGTCTTCTTCGAACTTAACCTTTGACCATCCACTTAGTTGCTGCGCAACGGTTGGAGCAGGCCAAGATGTTCATGAATGACGGGCATTGGCCTGCAACGTGCTTGTCATTATTTGTCTGTCAAAAGTAGCCTGCCATTGGGCTCCATCAAGGTTTGAAACCTATGTGCAGCAGTCCATATTACTTAACTTTCAAGTATGTCAACAGAACGATCAAATGTGCATAAAAATGTGTGTTGAATATGTCTTTGATCATAATATAGGGAGATATTTTTTGTGTGTGGTAAATGTATTCATATGACTTTCACAGGGCCAAGAGGTTGAATCTGCTGCCATAGTAAAAAGTGAACTGTTGTCTCCTGTGGTCTAAGTTTCAAATAGCACAATTTAGATTTGAACAGCTCTGCCACTTAAACTCTCAGCTTGTCTTGCGTATCCTATCAGCATTTCAGCCAGCAGTATAAGCAGCGAAATACTAGACCAGTGGTGCCTGAGGTTAGCTGTCAAACTGGAATGTTATTTTGGATCTTGCTGTAATGCAATCTTATAGAAGGAGGTCAGGCTGTGTGATTTGTAAAGCAGTTGTGTGAACTTAAAATGACTGAAGTGTTGTTTATTTCAAGTCCTTTTTTTTTTTTTTCTTCTTGAACGAGTTGAAGAGAAGATAGAATTTATCATAAAGAAGTAAGAAACCTAAGGCAATGTAAAATGGTCATTTTTCTCTCAGGTACAGAATACAGTGCATATAAGAGCATCAAAATTCAATATGAAGGCTCAGTAAGGCTGAAATTCACTAAGTAATAAATGCTTGATGTTGAAAATCTTTAACAGGCAGGCATATTTGTATCTTCTGATAATGAATGCTGAAGACACTTGGAACTGAACCTCATACTTAATATGACAAATGGGAATTGTACCCCTGGATTAATGAGGAATGTACGCTTGGCGTGTATGTAAATCACTTATGCAAACTACCATGTATTAACAAATACTTTGAATTGCTTCATGCTGGAAGAGTCATATCCTGCATTTTTGCAAATATTTAGTGTAATATTTGTTATTCACTTAGGCAAAAGCCATCTGTAACTGCAATTTATTTTATTGAATTTCAAACATGCCTGTTTTCTTCTCTCGAAATATCCCAGTTCCTTTGCAATTGAAATGGTATATCAACATTACAAAATACAAATAGCAGCTTAAAAAGCCGTGGACGTTCACTAGAGCTTGTTCATAATGACTTCTATGCAAAGCATAAAAATTGCATTATCTTGGTAGCTGGCTATAAAATTCTTTATTTTTTCTTCCTGTTTCAAACATCTTCGTGCTAATTTAGTAGAAGCAATAGAATCATAGATAGTGGCTAGTGATTAGATTGCCCTGAGAGTATCTTCTGAACCAAGTTTTATTTTTTTCTGCTTACAATGTAATTTGCAAGAGACCTCAGTTCAAATGCACTGCTCTAAAAAATCGGATTGCGTCATGGAGATCTCTTAGTCTTGGTCTTTTTGCTCTTAATCTTAAATGCTGATGCTGTTTGATAACAGCCTAACTCTTCAATTTCAGTCTTGGCTAATGCACTAATATGTGCCTTGTCTGAAACGGAGTGTAAAATGCATGCATTCCGATATGTGTTTACATACATACAGGTATGCCATAAATGTGCAAAATGCTTTGGCAAATAAAGTGGTTATTAGATATTAAAATCATGTTCTTCTAAGCACTTTATTGTGGTCATGATTTGTTGTTACTAAGTTTTGATTTATGTTTCCCCTCTTCTTGAGTAATGTATGCCTCAGCAATATGTTTTGATGAAGCAGGACTGAATTTTGACAGTGTATGTATGCAATCATCTAAGTATACAAATAAACAATGAGCATTTAAATAATGAGCCCTTGAATTTGTTGGCATGGTCTCTGAACTCAGAACTACTTTCTTGGTCTCTGTGGTTTAAAAAAGTGCTACCAAATTGAATAGAAAAATTGACCAGACTATTCACAAAATAAAGGGATGTTATTTTCCATTTCAGAAAGATGTTACTCTTTCTGTTACTGTAAAAATCCAGGCTTAATTTCTAGTGGGAGTTAATACTGTTTATAGTCATGTTCCTGAGGAAAAGAAGTTTAGACTCTTCAAGCACAAATCTGTGATTTCACTCGAAGTATGGAATACCTGTTCTTCCTTTAGCCAGAGGTGGCTCTTTTGTCCATTTTGAAGTAACAGTTTACACTTCTGTCCTGACTAAACTGAGCATCATTATGCAGTTTATTGCAAGTATGGCCATATCTTTATATTTTTCCAAAATAGCAGACCTTTTGCTATTTTGAAATGCTGTCCAGTCTGTGTAATAACTATGTATTGATGTTCTTGCTCTTGCCCTGCAGATCTTTTTAACTTATCACTATTTTAAAAGGATGTGGAGAAACAAGTTTATTAACCTAAAATGCAATAAAAAGTAAGGTCTCATGTACAGATGGTTATATATTAACAATTAGAAGGTGGTGTCTTTTCCCATTGTTTTAAAAGATATAAGGAGCATTGACATAAAAGTTTTTAAAACTTTTTGATATCAGAATCAAATATTTGAAAGTGAAAACTCAGTGAATAAAGTGTTTTTTTTAAGCAGTTAAGTGTCAGTATTTTGCTTTGTGTTCTGAATTAAGGATATCCTGGCTGGAAACAAGATGTTTTAAGCAAAGAAACTTCTGAAGTTGTTTTCAGGATAGCAGGAGGTGTATGTGTGCTTTTTATTTCAACTTCCAAAAGTGTTCAAAAACAGTGTATGTGTGCTTACGAGGTTAAACATCCGTGATCCTCTATAGTGTTATAGGAGAAAAATAAATCCTATTACCCAAAATAAGAGAGGTAGATACCTTAAGGGAAGTGCTTTGTTGTCACCTATACTCTCAGCAGTACAAATATCAGCTTGTCACAAAGGTTGAGACCTTTGTAGTGCATTCTTTCAGGGTACAAATCTATCTCTCTTCTGGCTTTAATGCAATAGCTGTGAAATATCTGTATTAGGTAAAATAGAGGTTAAGGCACCTTAAGGGCACTGAATTCTTATCTTTTTTTACTAGCAGTGGTGTCAACATGTACTAAAATGTGATGACCTACTCTCCTCTTTGATAAAAAGGAAAATGACCTGTCTACTGTGGATGGTGATGGAGTTGCCTGGGGCAGATTATATTGTCACCTTCTTTAGAATTGGTGTGTAGAAAAATAAAAAAGGCCAGGATATTTCTGTTTATTGCAGAAATATTTGACATTTCTCGCTACTGATAAAATATACTCAAGGGTAGAAAGAAGGAACTGGTTTATACTACTGAACAAGGTTGTGAAGAAATGCAGAGATTCTTTATTGTGTGAGCCCTTGGTATCACAGGACACGATACGTATCAAGAGATTCCGTCTGACCACTTCAGACGCTCAAGGTTCAAGTTCTGCATTTAACCCTGCTGTATGCTTGTCTGTGGCCTTTTGCTACGTAGATATCTGACATCTCTTGAGTCATGTCTTGACATTCTGATGTACCTGTGTACTGTGCAACTTCGAGAGTTTAATCATGCACTTAAGGAATACAAATAACATTACTTCTTATATTCTGGGAATAATTGTTGTCATGTTCAAGACCCTTTGTAACATTCCGAAGCATTTATAGTTTTGTAACAATTAATTTAGCAGTCACTATGGTTAGTCTTTTACTATAACTGTGAGTGATGAAATGCATAAATAAATGTGAGAGTTGATTTAAACTATGGAGCTGGGACATCTCAAACTGTTAAATGTACTTTAAGCTGTTAGTAATATTTCTGTGGCATTCTGTAAATTAAATCAAGGTGCTCTTCATGCTAATCAGAAACTGGGCTTAAAGATGAAGAAAAGATATTTGTTATGCTCTTTATCAATATTTAAGAATAGGGTGTGTTTCAGGATTTGTTCACACTTAGCAAGGTGGTGATGAAATGCGCAAGATACTTCTCGTGTGAGTTCCCTGTGTAATAATAATTTCATCTTTGGTTTGAAAACTCAAAAATTTCTTTCTGAGATATGATGAAACAAACCCCTAAGTTGATTTGTTTACAGCATCCTTTTACCAGTGCTTTAATGGGAGCTTTGTGGGTCTTATGCCTGAATTGGTCACTTTTATAATTTTTTCCTTACCAGTTACAGAAGTGTGAGAATGAATCAGTAGTTTGTTGAAGTAATGAAAAAAACCCCTTATATAGGGTAACTTTTGACAATTTAAAAATAAAGGAAAAAATTAAAATCTGGCCCTTTCAAATGGTCTGATTTGGTGCTTGCTGACTAGTGTTCAAAGAAAATTGTTGTTACAGAAAGGAGACTCCAGGGGACAGGAAATTGACTTCCTGGTGCCAAACTGATACTTTTTTTTTTTTTTTTTTTTTTTTGAAGCCGTTTAAAGAAAGCTTAAAAACAAAGCATCTAATCTTTAGTCTACATTCTGCTGTTTGCAAATGAAACTTATTAAACTATTTGTATCCGAAAGCTCAAAGTATTAATAAAGAAGTTAGAAATCTCTTGGTGTTGGGTTAAATTGCAGTAGAATAAGATGAAACTAGAAAGTCAATATTAACTCATTTAAGTCACGTCAGTGAAGCGTGTCTTGCTAGATCTTGCAAATTGTGGCATTACATTCTTCTTCTGAAGCCTAAATAATTTAACTTTGATTTTCCTTTATTGTTTAGAATTTGGTTCTAAGCATGGAAAAGAGGAGAGCTGTCAGACCATCCTGAAAAAGGACTTTAAGCAGACAATTCTTTTCAACTTGTTGAAATGGTATTTAGGCTGGGACAATTTTCCCTCAAAAATCCGCAGTTTCCTTAAAGTTGGTGCTATACCACAGTATGAAGTGCTACAAAGTTGACTACTTGAATGAATTTTGAGCATGATGAGCTGATGAATTAAATTGTTTATTTTAAACTAAAATATAGCAATATCTGTGGAAGTATGAATTTAATCCTTATATCTTTTGGTAGGGTTTTAGACTGATACATGGATTAAAAAGTGAAAGAACAGTTAAATCCCAAGAATTTGGCTTTATCAAGCATTGTGGAATGTTTACGATGATAACCTATAAATGTAGTAGCTAGATGTAAAAACTTATTTCTCTATAGAACCTTCCTTTTTCAGTTTCTAAGTGTATGTAGAATTTAATATTACGTTGCCTCATGCTTGGCTGACCCTCATTTTACATAAGTTTATCATTTAAAGAGCACTTAGAAATAATTTGTGTTAACAACCTTATTTATAATTTTTATTGTTTGTTTCAAAATTGATGGGGGTTTTATTTTTTTCTTTTAAATACTTGTGTTCTAATGAATTTAAGTCAAGAACTGGAGATAATCCAGATCTTAAGAAAAATAAATTAGAGAATGAAGTCAATAGTGGAGGCAGGCAATGAGCGATGAAGGAACAAAATAAGAAGTCAGCAAATAGGGACTTGCTTGGAAGATAGTAAAATACTAAGGCAGTGTGGTATTTTTGGGAGAAGATTAAATAAGCAGAAAAGTGACACAAATTGAATGATGGAGAATCAATAAAACATGAATTAAAAAGCCAGATACCTAGTGGATTCCAGTGTAATATCCTAGCATTTATTTGACTGGAAGGTAATCAGTGACTTCTGTGTAAAGTATACAGGTATAAATGAATTTACATGTGTGTTTTGCTGTTTAGAAGATTTACTGTCACTTTCTGAAAAGGAGGTAAGTACTGTAAGGATGTGTGAGAGGCTAAGACTATCCAGCTCTTACACTGACATGACTGGAGAGAGTAGGTCATGACTGCTGTAGGAGGGACAAGGCTTTTGCAAATCAAACACCCTGATCAGGAGGAGAACGCTTTTGCTCCTCTCCTCCTCATTTTCCTCACCTTAACTGATATTGGAGCTGAATTATAGAAAAAGGAGGTTGTGGTTATGGTATTTTTTTATATCCAGACAAATTCGTGTGAGGCTGTTTGGCAGTGTAATTGCGTCAGATTTTTTTGAACACAAGTAATTTGTTCATACACAAGTTATTTTTTCACTTGGCCATCTGCTAATTCTTCTTTTATGAAAAGTATTGAGCAAGGGTAATTGACACTGAGGAAAAAAATAGAAGTTTTTTTTTAAGCATTAAATATTAATATAGCTACAATTAAAATAATAAAAATTCCAAAAAAATAGCTGGGAGAACACGCAGACTGCTCATGCATAGGTACCTGCTGGGGGTTGGCCACTGAGTCCTTGAGAGAGGTACCTGGCTGAAAAAGTTGGAACTACTCTGTTGAAGGAGTGAATGTTTAGGACCTCTTATTTTCAGAAAATCTCCTTTGCAGGTGGAATCTTCTCTATTCTCGAGACCCTAGGCCTAATCTTCTTTCCAGTTTAGTTTTGGTATTCTTTGAGAATTCAAAATTTCATCTGTGTGTGCAAAATGGCACAACTTTGAAAGTATAATGAAAGCTCAGTGACTTGTTGACAGTGCCAGTGGCATGATTAATTCCCATGCATAATATATTCAATCATCCTGTGCATATGCAGTGACAAAATAAGCAGAGGGGAATGAAGGATCTGCATGGATGATGTCTGGGAGAGAGCTCTTGTCTTGCTGTCATATACGTTTGCCTCTCCCTAACTCCCCATAGATCTCTTTCTCCTTGGGCTTTTTGCCAGCTGCAGCATCTTCCCCATCTGGTCAGTATCAAGAAGCTGGACCACACCTCAACCTCTTTCATCTCTAGCTGGCAGGTTTGTGTGAGTCTTGATGCAGAGACAGAAAATGCAAGATAGGTGGCGTTTTCCAAAGGAGCCTTTATATAATAATCCCTGGTGCTTGCCAAATTGAGTCTTTTCCTGTTAATGAATTAGCACTCTTTGCAGAAAATCATACCTGGTGTTTTGACTGCAGCAATTTTGTATCAGGTGACTTAGTGCCTCAAATCTCAAATATTGGGGCTTTTATTGTGATCATTCCTAGAGATAGCCAGACTTTTCTTGGCTAACCTTACAGTGTTAGTTGTGTTTGTAGCATGCCATATAGTTTTTTGTGCTTCTACAGATAATTTCTAGACATTATTACAAGTATGGTAGTGAAAATGTTAAGATATTGGGGGCAATTGAAAGATTTTTAACTGAGACCACCAAAGCTCTCAAACTAGAAAACTAACTCAGTCCCTTTTCTGACATGAGCAGTTACTCTTGCAGGCTCTAAACTGGGACCACGTGGTGCCTGTAAATGTTAACAAGAAGCCTTAGAGAACTTCTACTGACAAGCCAGTATAGCTTTGTGACATTCCGCTGGCAAAACTGTGTATGTCACATTTGTAGCTACATATGTGAGAAGGTATAGTACATTTTGCTAACTGTAGTTTTTAGGCAGATGTGGTGATTTGATGTCATGCTGCACATATTTCCGTATCTTAGTAAACAAAATATTTATTGCATCTATCTCATTAGATTAATAAATCAAGTAGGTTTTGCAGCTGTGTTTTAGACAGTAACTGGATAAAGTATAATCTGAATTCTGGCTGGTTACCAATGTTTATCAGTGATGAAAAATTACAGATTAGTCTGTGTTTCTATAATCAGAACATAACACAATGGATATATTGTTACAGTTGTCGTTTTAGTTCTGATTATTACTCAGTATGTCTATTGTAATTTTTCTCATTTACAGCTGTTACTGAGCTCCATGTGTAATAGATAGAATTACTTTGTCCACCATTTATTTTATGAATAGCCTACAGAAACATTAATGTTAATAATATTATCCACTTAATGTATACAACAGTTTATAACATGGATAGATGAGTAATGTGTTGCACTATTGAAATTTTATTGGAATGAGATAAATAGATCTAGCGCACTTTTGTTGCTAAATGCAGTGTTAAAGTCATCTGGTGGATTGTAAAAAAAGTGAGTTCTGAGCAAAGTCATTGCAACTACTCTGTTGCAACATATGAATATAATATATGAAGAAAAATATATGAATGTGGGGTTTTTTACTGTTGCATTTTATGTTTGTTTTGATTTGTTTTTAAGGAGTTCTGAAAGAAAGAAGTGAGAGTATCAGCTGTTCAAGGTTGGGTGTTGGTGTTTGGTGGTTTTGTTTTTTGGTTTTTTTGGGGTTTTTTTGGTGGTGGTTAGTGGTTTGGGTGTTTTGTTTGTTTTTTGGGTTTTTTTTTTGTTTTTTAAGTTTGTTTGGTTTTTTTGTAAGTTTATTTTTTATTGCATTCTGTTAATAAAGGGAGCTAGGTGGGAAAACTTTAGCAATTTGGTTTCTTTGCCCAGTAGCAAGAAAGTGTATATGAGATGCATATCTTACAATCAGCATAGCTAAACTAAATTGACCAGTTTGATAAATATGTCATACTCTTAATGAGTCTATTTATTTAGGGAAAATAGCAGCCTGTATAGGAAGCAAAGTAAGGCCCTGTCCAATGTACTATCCCTTCTCAGTTTAGGACTTTGGACAGTTTCTTACTTTTGTTTTGGTTTTCACTTCATATCTGTACAGATCTGAGGAGCTTGCACAGCTCCAGTTGTTTGCTCCCCCCTCCCCCCCCCCCCCAATGCATAGTATTAAGATTATGTACTTCAAGATGAGAGAGAGACTGGACTGCCCCTCTAAGGCAGCAGTTGAACATTTCCAGAGAGAAATACAGTGAACTGTAAAATTCTGGTTTATGCTTGGATTGTCTAGTTGCCATTATTACTAGACGAGGATGGTAAATAAGCAGGCTCGGAACCACTCCTGTTTACAGGCAGGGTCTGTCCATTTGTCTTCAGGTTTGATTCACCTTCTGTTTTCTGACAGTAAAAAAGGGTTTGTGTGTTACTGAAGCACAAGTTACTTTTGCTTCTGATGAATCTCTTGCACCAGAAGGTGGGCATTAATCAAATTTTGGCTACGTTGGAAAGTTCAGGTATTTTCCTTGGTGTGTTAAAACAAGTTTGATAGGTAGAGGTAATGTGCATTAGACTAGCTTGTAAAGTTATAAAATTAGACAGAGCTGAAGAAGGGCCTCCCACTGTCATGGCTACTGCAGCACAACGTATTTTGGGTTACTTCGTCCCACCGCCCCGCAGCGTGTACTTCACAACAGACAAGCTGCGCTGTGCAGACCAGTTAGTCTTTCTTGCTGAAGCTGTACAACTCATCTGTTGTTTAGCTCCACAGATCTCAAAAGAACTCTGAAAGATATTTGGTATATTCAGTCTTGAATTTGTCATGAATTTTTTAATTATGTTTTTAACTGTGCAGTAAATGGTTTAATGGAGTGTGCACAGGAAGCTGTCTCTACCTTTATGTGCATCTGGAGGTTTCTTCTACTCAAAATACCCACCCAGTCTTCCATATATCCACCCCGCCATAAGAGGTATATCTTTGTAGTTGTGTATTCACAAATTTCTTAACATTACTGATACTTTGTTGTTTAAACTTTCCATTCTGAGCTACATTGAAGTGTTGGGAGTCATAATGAGCAGTGATCTGCTAGAATTTTAGGACAATCAGAAAACTGCAGAGTGCTGTCTCGTGTTTTGTCTCTAGTCCCCCAAAGTACCTGATGTTTAAGGGAAAGGTGAAATGTAGACACCGCTTTGCTTCCAAGCCAGTTGTACAATATTATTGTGTTTTTTCTTAAGAGAACATGTTACCTCTTGTTTGTTTGGGACCATCTTAATTCTGTTGCAAAGTAAAGTTAATTTACTTCCAGCTTTTATGTGATTGTTTTCTCAAAAAGGTAGAGCTTTTTAGAAGTTATGTAACATACAAGGAATAAGAATAACACAAAACTGATAATTTAGCAGAATAATTTGGCTGTCTTCAAGGGTTTGTCTGGTTAGTATATCAATTCTTTTCCTTTTCACAGATTTTTTTTTTTTTTTTGTTTGCTTACTACAGAAGACTTACATCAATGCAGGATAATAGAACACTGTCAGACTAAGAAGGTTTTATATGGACAGCATTAGACAGGAGCAGAAAGATCCAGTGCACTAATAGGCACACTCACATGAGCTACCTAGTCCATTGACAGTTTTTTCCTTTGTTCTCCCTCTCGACCCACTTTCTGCCAGGGATTTGTGACATATTTTGTAAGAGATCAAATAAGCTTTTGACACCTGATTGCAATGTAGTGCTTGTTTACAGTTGCATTTTTGAAGGACCTCTAGACAAGATGGAAGGTTTAACTTAAAGTAATTAAATTTGCATCTGCTCTGTGACAGGAATTTTCTTATGTATGCATCCTGTTGGGCAACTTTTACCATAATTGGCCATGAAGTACCAAAAGAAAGATGCAGATAGACAAAATCATTGTTGCCTACTACTAAAATCTGTCATTGTATTTCATAAGGACTGGCTTGTACCTGGGTTAGTGCCTAGTTCTTTGAAATATTGGAGTGCCTGTTTTTATTTGAAGGGGGAAGGGAGAGATTTCTAAAGCATTGGACCTTTCTCTAGGTCCTTTCACACTGCTTGAGTGAGGCTAGATGTCTAAAATGTCTGTAGTTACATTAGTCTCTGGTATCTTTCAGAATTACTTTTGGTTTTTTGAATGTTAGTTACTGTTTGTTTTGCAGTAATCTGCCATTTTTTTATTATTCTTTTTCTCCTTTCCTTGGCATGTCTGGCTTTGTCCTTGGGCAGATCTCTGAGCTGCTTGAAAGTCATAGAGCTAGGCACTGAACCTACTTTCTTTCATCATATTGATTTTCTTCATCATTAAAGGTAGGTATGATGTGGGGTGATGTAACAGGCTGAAGTTGCTGGCATTGTACTCGCTTTGGTTGGATCCAAAGTTAACCAGATGTTATCATTTCTCCTTCCATCTGCAGATGTCATTGTGTTACAACAGACTATTTTTGTTTATATGCTATGTAAGGGACAAAATACATATTTGATTGAAATTACTAATATAAAATTTTCTTCATTGGGGTTTTTTTTTTAAGTCTTGAGGCAATTTTGGAGGAAGATAGACTGGAGAAATAAGCCTTAGGAAAACTGGTTGATTTTGTCATACTCAAAGCAAAATAAGGAAATTAGCACTGGAAACTGAATAAAAGGTTCTTCTGACTCCAAGTCTGTTCTAAGAGCATATCCTACTGGTTAGTACTTTATAATAATAGTGGCAAGGACATCCTTCTCCGTAAAAGCTTTAGGAAATCTAGGATATCACTAAAAAAATATGATGGGAAGTGGGTTTTGTTCTGGGGGGTTGTTCTGTTAGGGTTTTCCCCCGCTCTCTCTCCAGCCACCTGTTACTAGTGCATTAAATGTTTCTTTGTCTTTTCAGAGGTTTCAGCAGAAGATTTGTAATGGACTTTAATAGGGATTGGCTATTTCAGTGTATAATTGGCCTACTAGTTGACCAGGACATAAAAAAAAAGAGAAGCACTGATGTTTCAGAGTTAGTATCCCACAATATTCTTTATCTTACAGTAGCTCTTAGAGGCCCTTTGTGAGATAGGAATCTCTGTTGTTCTGCATACTGTGAACGTGGTTTCTCCAAGTTATGCGTAAAATGTTGATGTGATTAAATGTGGTGTAAAATTTTTGCTCATGTTGCACAACCCAGAATTTCTGTGTGGTTTTGTTTGTTTGTTTGTTTGTTTTTTCCCTCCTTGTTATCACTTAGCTATTTAGTTCAGATGAATAAGCATTAGGTTGCTGTTAGTTGGCAGAAATCTCAGGCAGTATTTAAATTCACTTTATTCTAGAACCATCTGCACATGCCTTATGCTCAGTAGAACATTGTTTTAAGCAAACGTTTTATTTGGAGAAATACTATTTGTGCATCCAGTTCATCACAGATCTGTTAGTAGCCTGCTACTAACTGTCAGCAAGCTTTCTTTAACTTTTGAAGTAACTGTCTAGTCTCCAGACAGTGCTTGCAGCTATCATTGAGTTACCAAGTTCAATTTTTTTACTGAGCTGCTGTCCAATGATGTATGATTTCCAGAATCCTCATGTTCCCTACCAACATGAGAATCTTTTTTCTTTTAATGTGGTAAAGGCCAGTGTTAATTCCTGTAAGTCAGAAGGCAACCAAGACACAATGAGTAGGTTGAAAGCTAAGTATGGTTCTTTTCTTCTTACATTGTTTTGAATGTGGACCCTGATTTGAAAAATAAATTGAGCTGGACTTGATGAATAGCATTTTCTATTCATATTTTAAAAGCTAAAGAACTATTTTGTAGTTGCTTTGAATTTACCATGATTGATTCTTGTCTGTTCTTTGTGGTATATTATGGCCTGATGCAGCTGATACGACATAGCATAATGTACAACTGATACTTTTGAGATTCCTCCTGTCAGTGAGATTTGAAGTAACGTGCTATGATGTTCACCTGAAACCCTTTGAATTTGCTTTGTGAGGACCAAGAATTATTTGTGTCTTGCATGACCTGTCCTTATTGCTACTTTTGGGTACAACAGAGGTTAGAAGAAGTAATTATTTTCAGCCCTGACTACAAGCAAGATTAATAGCTTTTGAAAGGGCTGTAATGAAAGGCTGACCCAACTGGCTTTTGTATTATACCTTGTTTATCCTGCTCTCATCTCTTATCACCTTTGGGCTACAACAAAATGTAATTTATGTTAGTAGTGCTTCATATAGAAGGTGAAAGGTTATATTTTTAATGAGGGTAGCCCTGATTGGGATTCGAGTTTTAAAATGTTGTATGGTAGAGTACAGTCAACAAAGTCCATGTAAACAAAGTGATTGAGGAAGGGGGGAAGAAAACCTCTTATTTGACAGGAAATAAGACTGCTTCCTTTTACTAGGCATTAGTAATGTTCAGTTAGCAGAAGTTGAATAACTAGAAAAAGGAATTTAAGAAAATGCCAACATTGTGATAGTCAAGTCTAATAAACCTTTATAGTTTTGGTGGAGTGTTGAGTTCTTTGTACTGAAAAAACATACTTTGCAGATAATCAGTTGCCTCTTTCTTACGCTGATGCCATTTGCTAAAAACTTTATCTCTCTCTCTTATCTTTGACTTGGCAAGGGCATAAAGGAAATGACCACCTGGGCTTGTTCCAGGGAGATACATGCTGTACAGTGCAACTGAGCTTGTCTGTATTTGGGAAGGTTAATCATTGTACTCAACTGCTTCTGAGTTTTCCTTTTGGAAGGAAAAGTTGCATTATGTTCGAGTACAGTTTTGTGAGATTGGGCAATGGTGTCTGTTAGTGTTGTGTTGACTTTAGTAAAACAGAACTTTTGGGAGTGGCATGCTTTAATGATAGTGCTGCTGAGTTTATTTGGTGAATGATGGTAGTACTAGAATTGATTGTGTTACTCACATAACTACTTCTCACAGCACATGCCACCTCCTCACAGAAGCCAGAATTTTTAGAAGTAGGTTATAACTTCTTTCGACTAGAATTCTCTTGAAGTTTAGCAGGTGTGGGTGGAAGTCTTAAGGTATAAGAGAGGAAGATCTCAACTATGAGTAGTCAAAAGCTGATTTGAAAGTTCTTGGATTTGGCTTTTCAGCGTTCAAATGCAAACCGTATGTGGCTGCTGCTTCCAATGAAAGCTCACTCTTTCGTTTGTGTACATTTCTTGCGAGTGACAAATTGCTTCAGTTATGTCCCAGGAAGGAGTAGGAAACACTTCAGAGATTCTGAATTTCCTGACTGTTTGTGGAAAAAACTTCTAACCTGGGTATAGCTCAAAATTTGCATTGAGAAGAATGGTAGAGTGAGCCCCTTCAGTTATTTACAACAAAATTGCCTTTCATGGGGATACAAATTATCAAAATCTGAGCTTTTATGTGTTGGAGTTTTTTTACCACAAAAAAAGTTCTGTGTTAGAACAGAGAGTGATTGTTAGCTTCTCCATAATACAGCATGGTAACTGGTGGTAAAGGTAGATGGCGTAACAGTAACCATGGTGCAAAACCTGAAGGCATGCAGGATTCACTTTGTGTGGGATTTCATAAGGGCAGTTTGAGAGGGCAGCAGTTTAGATTGCATAAGAGCTGCAAGACTTTGAAGAAGTATTGTGCTGATGTCAGATGCTTTTTTTCCCTGGTTTTGGACTATTTTCTGTGTATCGCACTGCATCACAGTTGAATATTGGGTTGTGCCCCTACATGACATGAACTTTTTATTTCATGGTGATATGTGAAGTAATGTATTGAGACCCTGTTCTAGCAGTTTGATCATTGAGTTTCTCCTCCTGAACTCCCCCCACTCCTGCAGTCGCCCTGGGCTGCCTTTTTAACTGAGGTCAGCCTTGCTCTGCTGTCCTCCGGCAATGCCATTCCATGCTGCTCTCTCCCTTCTTCCCTACTGCAGCACTCCCCGGTGTCTTTGGGCTCCTGCTGTCTGTTGGCAAGGAACAGAATCACACGTTACTTTAAAGCAACATAATGTTGGGATTCCCTTTCTTTTCTTTAGTGTCAGTAGGTCTTGAACTATTAATGCAAATCTTCAAAATGATTCTTTTAAATTTACACTTGTTTTACATTATTTTATAATAAAGTTTTAGTGTTTAAAGAGAAGAAAGGAATGGAAGTTTTTCAAGTGATTAAATATTAATTTTATTCACATTTAACCCTAATTTACATTAAGGATGGTAACTGAAAGGCAGGTCTTTTGAATTCAACGTTTTCATTTCCTTCCAGCCTCATTGATGAGTAGCTGGATCTTGTCATATGTTCATAAATGGTGATGGTCCATTGGGATAGAAAGAATAATTGTGCCATCTTGCTCTTTCTAGGATGGTCTGTTTGTGATGTTTACTGGACAAAAAGTAAAATAAAAAATCCCTTTAAAACTGAGTTTTGAAACAAGAGGTGTTTCAGACAATTATACTGTCCTGCTTCTCATGTAGCTATTTCTTTTGAACAACATTCTTGTTAAAAATTAAGACAGTATTATGTTTCAGATATCTTCTTGTTAAAGGCTTCTCTTTTGTTGTTTTGAATAGGAATTTTTTAAGCTCTCTCTGCTTAGGTGCTTCTGCTTAAGTCTTAAAAGATTGAACAAGCAGACCAGCTTTAAATACCATTAAAACCCTGCATTGTCTTCATTAGACATTTTATATGCAGGTGAAAGTAAGTCTATAGATAGAAAATACTATGCTTCATTTTCTGTATTTGATATCCAGATTTCTTTGTTATGTACAAACTGAGAGACTGATTTGAAGAGACCTGTTTAATGTTAGGCAAGCCTTTTGAGGACTCTGGCAATTTGTCTTGTCTGTCTTATCAGGACTTCAGCATTT
Organism: Strigops habroptila; assembly: GCF_004027225.2. Lineage (NCBI taxonomy): Eukaryota > Metazoa > Chordata > Aves > Psittaciformes > Psittacidae > Strigops > Strigops habroptila. Next base: position 17,384,122 of record NC_044302.2, read on the forward strand.
TGGAAATCTAAGTATTTTATTGGAAGATGTATCAAGTGATAATATTGATGATGAAATCTTGTATTACACACATGATATATGTATTACAAATATATACAAAGATATATGCAAATGTTGTGACATATGCAACTACAATTAGGGGTAAAACCGACTGCTGATGTTTATTTAGATTTGTTTTCAGAGACTTAATGTTAACTAAAATGCACTCAGTATACTCCTGTTAACATCTGTGTTTCATACCTGGGAGTTCTGGTAACAAAAAATTTATTTCTGTAACTTAAATTGCTAACAGAACCCTGAGTGAGAGTACAGTCCTGGTATTGTATAAACTTCTGTAGCCAATTCTGTGCATACACTTGCACAAGTCACATCCTAGTTTTGCATACCCTACAGTTGTGCATTTTTGCAAATGATACAGACCTTTGTGCACAGTGTTTAATAAATTATTGAACTTTGAAGAACCTTTGAGAAGTGGAGCCGTCATGTGGCTGAGCAGTAGACATGAATAACTGTTATCCTCAAGTGTATCTATCAGACAGTAATAGATGCTTGAACAGACAATGTGAGCACTGAGTGAATGATGGTAATAACATTAAATATTTACGTATAGCAAAAGCATCTTGACAGCAGAAGAGAGATTGTCTCTGCAGTAAGGTCGATAAAGCCAAGTGTAATATAGCATATCTTTTGCTAGCAAAACTCCCTTAATAACTGGCAGCATTTTTCTGTAAGATGCATATTATAAAAACAGTTGTTTGGGACTCACAAATATTATGTTTCAGTTTACCTATTTTATACCAAATTTTAAAATCTGTGAAACTATTGTCATGCATGACAATTTTCAAGACTTCATGAGTATAATCTAGTGTTGATATCGTCCTATATCTACCATAATGTAAAAGTTATTACTAAGTTCAGGAATAAAATTTAATAATTAGAAGATAATAAAATGTTTAATATTAACCAAATGTACATTTTGACCTCAGAATCACTCTGCTCATAATGACTCTGCTTTACTTTACCCTAGTTTTACACTGGATTTTCAAACATAGCTGTCTTGAGAACCATGTCCAAAAGAAACTTGTACTGTGGCTATACTCAAAAGAATGCATGAAAGCAAGAAGCAGTACCCTTCTCCTCCTGCTCTATCCACTGCTGAGCAGTTTCATGGGAGTAAATTAATTTTATTGAAGTCCAAAGTGCTTGAAGTGCGTGATACTTGTTTATATGCCATTGTTTTGTTTTTGTTTGGGGGAGGAACCTGCAAATTATGATTATAGAACAGTTGGTATTACTTACATTGCTCTTTTTAGAATGGGTCATACTTGACTTTCCACATAATTTTAAAAGGAAATTACTGTATTGGAAGAAGCATAGGGTAACAACTTAATTTTTATACTGAAGGGGAGATGAATTTTGTTAGAGGCTTTTTTTCCCTTTTAAATGCATTCCAAATAGCTTTCAGTTATAGGAAAGAAATAAAACAAAGGTGACATTAAATTGATTTTTTTTTTTTTTAAATGCTCTATGAAACTTGTATTACTGTGATAAACCTGTTGGTATTTAAGGGTCTGTCATATCATGTAGTGAAAACAAATTAATATTGAAAATGAAGTAAAATTTACTACTATCAAGCCACTTTTGCTATTACAACAAATTAATATATTAAAAAGAGAACGTAGATTATGATTCTAGAATTTCTTGCTTCAAGTCATCAGTGAGGTGGTTTTTTGTTTTGTTTTACTATTTTGTGGCAGATAATTCCTTGGAAGTGGATACTGAAAACTTTGGTTTACTTTTTTTTGCTTAGAGTTCTCCCCTTGCTTACTGCTTTAGGGAAAGATCTTGTTGGAAAGATGCTTAGCGATTCATTTCTGAGAGATGGTTTCAGCTTGAGTAGCCATTCAATGTTCATAAGTCATCAGCATTCATGAGAATATGAATGATTATGAATGTGGAGTGTCTAGGGCAGCTGACCAGTTGACCATTGGTCAGTCAAGTGTTTCTTAAGGTATAAGGGCAAGTAAGTTTTTCCAGATTTAAAGGAAAGAATCTTAATCTTGTGGAGGGAATGGTGGTATACTGAAAAGGAAAAAAGGCTGTATTCCTGCAAATATGTGAATGACACAAAAGGAATGTGACAGAAATTTAATGTGATGTGTTCTCTTCTTGGATGAGTTTTGCTTTAAGGTAAAAAGTTTTGCAGGTGATAGCTGTTCTGAGAAGCATTTCTCTGTGGCTGTAAAATTGATGTGGGCTGCAGAGCTAGAATGTTGATAACTTGATGCTTGTGGGTGTGATCAGAGATGTTTTGAATGGGACTGATCTGAGGAGAAGCCCAAGTGGCCTCATTCCACTGTCAAAAATTTGCCCCATATTTCTTGTTTGCTTCTTGGATGTCATTAGAAATTATGCAGCATTTAAGATTGAATCTGGAATCTAGTGAAGTAGCTTACCCCTGGCTTTCAGAGGCCCAAATACCTATTTTGGAGTAGTAAATCTACATGTGTTTCTCAAGGCAGCTAGTAGTTTGGGATCTTTTTGGATGAAAACTTAGAACATGGTGATCAGGAGTAACTCTAGCTTAAATCCTCTTTCTTTCTAACACAACTGCTGTTAGAGAAAATGAAGTACTCTTGTAAAAGCAATAAAATCGGATAGATTCTTAAAAGCTCGGACAGTAATAGTATAATTTAGCGATCATCACACATTGGAATGGTTTTTTTATCACTGTGGTGAACAGGGAGTTACAGTTGGCTTTTGCTGTCATACTGCCTTTTTCCTCTTGTGGATTCTACAGTTCCTTAACTGTTAGACCATTGTTCATTGTTTTGTATCAGTGCATCTTTCCTCCAGTCTTCCTCATAAGCTTTCCAAGATATGACAGCAGTGAAAGTACTCCAGGAAGTACAAATACTTTCTTTGAAGCTGGAAGTGTAATTTGAAAAGCCGTGAGTAGAATTCTACATGACATGTAAGGAACAAGATTATCTTCATTTTTTACTTGCTATTTAAAGGAGGGACGATATTGATTCTCGTGGCAGCAGTTTAGGTCCTAAGGCAGGGTATAGATTAAAACATCTGAAGTGTGTTTGCAGTAGAGTTTTCCAAACTTAGTTACAATGTGCTGCCCATTCACTGTGTGAAGCTTTTCCCTGTTGGGCTTCTAAGGGCTCTTTAGTGCTGCGGTATCTAGGCACTTTACATCTTACTATTTGCCTAATATGATAGGTCTAATCCATAAAGTTGTGCTTTCTTAATCTAACCATCTAGGTGAGAATTGTAACATGAGAATCTTCTTTCATTGCTCCTGATTTCAGTGAGGTTTTTAATGCAGATACATAAATGAGGAGGATTCTTTGTTCATCATAAAATCTTCAAGGTCCAGACCCTGTAATAGTCAGGATCTGCGCATGTGCAAAACATTGCTCAAATCTTTTATGTTGATTTCACTGAGTTTGAAGTAGGGAAATTCCATTAGGCAAACTTTTTCTGCAAGTGTAGGTCTGTTTGGGCCATTATAATGTTTCATGAGCAATGTTTTAAAAGCCATTATTCCTCCTCTTCATTCTTCCCCCTCATACTTCTCCTTGCTGCTTCAGAATTTGGAAAAATTATTTTTAAAGCAATCTCTTAAGTATCTTTCTTTAAATTTTGAGATAGATATTTCAATCAGAACAAGCATTTTGTGTCCTCTTCTAGTAATAAGTCTGCCTTGTGGGAATTTTAGATTTTTTTTTTTTTTAATTTTTTTATTTTGTTCCCTTGTTCTGCAGTATGCAGTTAAAAAATGTATTGTAAAATATATTAACTTCATTTACCTTAATGAAGCTAAGAACACTAAACTTGGTAATGATGTGCTCAAAGTGGCAATTTAATGCCAGTAATAGAAAGCAGCTTTGTTGACGGTGCTTTTTCTACTGAAATTAGTACTATGAAGTATTGATACATTGTTATCCATTTTGTGATGATAGATGTGGAGTTCAGATGCAGAATTTTTAATTTATTCATCTATATGTAAAGTCTCCACAAATAAATGGTGTCCATGTGCTAAATGGCTAGTAGACATAAAGACTTGCCTTTCCTGTAAAAATCTTGTGAAATAAAAATGCAGAGACTAATGCCAGGGATTATATTAGCATCTTTTCTGCAGTCTGCTTTGAACTTGATCTAAGCATATAATTTTTTTTTTTCCTTTTTTTTTGCATTGGTACACAATTGTGCTGGTATTCAATACACGTTAATTTAGATTCAGTGTAAGGTATATTTCAGCCTCTTTGCAGCTTTTCTTGAGCTCGGTTGCACGGCAAAGTTCAGTTTGCATCAACATTCGGCTGCAGTACTAATTATCAGAAGCTCAATAGGATAGCAGAGATGTGAAATTGCTGTAATCTCCTTCGCAGTGGTAGTTAATAGGGTATACAAATATAGAAGTATACGAAATGTCAAAATGCAAACATAGAATGAATATGCAGAGTTTACAGTCTGTAAAACAGTTTCTTAAGCTGTGAAAGCACTCCAGGTAAAATAATAAAGTAAATTTTAAAAAGATTTTGAAAATTATTAAGCTGATGGATATTTTCCTAAATTCAGTTTTGTAAGCTATCTAAGCCTTCTTGTGTACAGCCTTCTAAATATACTGGGTTTTGTCCTTTCCTGCAAAGCTTTTATTTTCTTTTTTGTTTAACTGTAAGAGCAGGCTGTAATAAAAATGTGTGTAAGGCTTTATCTGCTAGTTAAGAAGTGCATGTTTTAGTTATAAAGAAAGGGAGGAGTTTGTCTCATCGTGACCTCTCTTTGTCTTTTCTTGGCACAGAGTGAGGCTTCTCTTCCGTACTGTGCGGACTCCACACTTGAGCTGAATTAGCTTTTGAACTTTTCATGTACTATAAATCTTAAGAGACAATAAAGTTAAAAGTGTATGTCACTAGGTGGCACTGAAACATCGTTGTATGCCAAGTCCAGGCTTGAGCTCTTCATCTGCGCTGCTGTTGCTGCCTGGATTTGTAAGTGTCAGGGAAATTGTTTTATTGTTAAAGGGCATAGTGTAATATATTCATCTCCATCCAAAGCAGCCATTTAATGCCCTGAAACATGCCCTCTCACAGCTCTGGCCTGTTGACTATGCTTATTTGGTGTAATAATTAGCAGAATTTCTCACTAACAGCAGTACTTACGAACACCTCACATTTTCCTCTGTGTTTTTGTACGTGATGGATTGTGCATTCTGTGAATAAAGTTAAGCGGGTCACAGCCTAAGCCCTGTACAACACAGCTATTTTCTGCACAATAGTTTTGAATAGATATATTTTAACTCCTTTTTAATCCCTGGGGTGTGTAATGCAAACAAATTTGGGTGTTTTTGTAATAGACCATTGAAAACTTGCAAGCACAGAATAGTTAAGTTGTCAACTTAAAGAACAAAAGAAATTGAAGGAGGAGCTATAGAAATTAGAGAATGCTGTCTTTACCCATGGCATGCTCCAGAAGTCTGTTGCAATGCTTTGTATAGTTTGGTACTGATCCCCGTACTTTGTTCTGGAGGAGCAATTCTCATGTGCATGATAAAGGTGATCTTTCTGCTGTCCTGACGTTCAGTTGCTCTGCTTGGTGTGAAAATACAGGTGGGATGCCTCGAGTGAAACAGCTCTTGCTTTTTTTGCACTTTACTAGCTGGAAATGAGTGAGTATGTTGAAAATTGTTCTGATGGAAATAAAAAGAAAAGGTCCTTGAATAAATGCTGTGGTAGGGATCCCTGTTATGGTTCTTTCAAAAGGAGTGGCAAGGACGAATAGAGTTAAGGGTTCCCCAAATTATTAGGTAAAGGTGGTAATTTTTAGTTATACTTCTAAGAAAAAAATCTGATGAAATTCCTATATAATGAATTAATCCAAATAACAGTGATTTGAGACATTTGGCAAATGGAAATCCTGCTCTGCATGGAGCCCATCAAACCTTTGTCACTTCTAGTTTAGATGGGAATTACAGCATATGTAGTACTAAATGATAAATGTATCAAACAACTCTTGTAGTCATTTGATAGTATCTGGTTTTAAAATCCCAATAATTTTTTCTTTAAACCCTATATTATTCATTCTTTCTTCACCCAACCACTCTTGAGTTCTAGTTATGCTAAAGTAACTCCACTGTAGAAGGGGAGGTAATATAGCATGTTAAGCCAGCAAGTAAGAGCAAAGGTGGCCCTGGCAGCTTTCTCTTAATGTCAGTTCCTTGCCCTCAGCCTCCTTTATTAATGAATCTGAGCTGCTGTCACTCAGATGGTTTTAACACAGACATGCATACTTTGTGTCAAGAAGGGTGGCCTAGTTTTTTCATTTTCAAGTTGAGAGTACCCTAACATATAAAACCATTGAGTCAAATTATAAAATAGTTGACTCCAGTCCTTGTAGACAGTCTGAAGGAAATGAAATTTATTTATTCTTGTCTTCAAAATATCCTCTAAGGAAGCAAGAGAGTTCAGAATTTTAAGCTGTCTACGATGTTTTCATATGGATAGTGGCCTGCATGCCTTTAATTTGATGATAGGGAGAACAGTCCTTTGTCAAGTTGCAGTTCCCTTTTATGATTTTTTTGCATGTCTGTATCTCTCTCTGTAAAGGGGTTTTTACCTCTCTTCACCTCACCATCCCTGTTCCTTCCCTTATACTAATTTACCTGTGGGCTTTTTGATGATCTTCTTATATAACATATACAAATATCTACTTAATCAAACCAAAGCAAAACAGAGACTGTGTGGTGCTTTTTCTTCATTGGATCATTTAATGGATTCAATTTTTCATGTTGATAAAACTTTTCTGTATTTTCCTATCAGCCTGGTACAGCTTTAGTATCTGTTATGGATCAGAATGACTGCTTCTCTTTTTCCTTTATTTAGACAATGAATCCAGACCATTCTAGAATGAGTTAGTACTCTTTGTAGGAATTGTTTGTTTATTAAATTTGGCAGTAGGAATATGCAGTAGTGTAAGTCTAGGGTTTTGGTTTGGGTTTTTTTGTTGGTTGTTTTTTCTTTTTTTTTTTTTTTGCCCCAGCGGAAGGGAGCAAATAGGACAAGGGAGAGTTGTGTTGAAATCTGGAATGGTCTCTCCGTGCCAGCCTTTCTTTTTCACCTTCAGAAATCCAGCCAGTATTTGAGAATAGCATAGAAAAAGGAAGAGATGATTTTTTAGAAGACTTGTCACTACTGTACTGCTTCACATTCACAAAGTACAGGCAGTGACAGCAGCAGGACTATCTAGACTCTTAGACCAGTTAGGAATGTAAGTGTATGGGGAGAAAGGACAGACAGCAGTTTCCCTGAAGAAATAATGTTTGTTCACATCCATTTTAGTGGAGTAGAGCTGTTCTGCAAAATCACACCTGGTCATTGCAACCGAGGAGGAAAAGTTAACAAGAAGTAACATCTATATATGGAATTAATAAGGGAAGAGTTAGGATTGCTTTATTAAAACATCATTATTTAAGAAAGTAAGATTTGTTAAGTTTTCTCAACAAATATATGCTTAAGGGGAATGTTCATCTGTATTATGAAATGTGGCTGGGGTTGGAACAAAGGAAATCACACAAAATATGACATGGCTACTTTCATAGCAGATCAGTGCTCTCTGGTGTTTTCCGTCTTAGTATACATTAAGCTTATTCTTTAAATTATACAAAGTCAGTTTAAGAATAAAATGTGAGTGACAGAAAAGTGAGTAGTCCTTCCTTCAGCTGTAGTTCTTTAACCTTATGGTAGTACTGTAAATGTTCCAAGTACTATGAAATACAGATCCTGACAAAGTTTTGTCTAAGTTTGAGTTGTGAGGCAGCCGAGAATTTTCAACACCAGCTTCAGGACTTCAGTAAAATATGTTCTTACAGAAGTAGACCACGGTCTCCCAATTCACTGACCACTGGTGACTGGCAAAGTGATGAATCAAAACCAAACTGAGGAATATGATGCATCAGGCTTTCAGTCAGTGTGGCTCTACTGCCTCCAGTTTATTTGCTTAGGCTGTATGTGCAGAATTTCTGCAGGAAATATGAGTGATTCATTGCAGTTTTCTGGTCTAAATAGTTTGGGAACCACTGTACTAAAATGTATCATTTAGAAAAACATCCAAACTTGATATAAAAAAGAATTCCCATGAGGGAGAATTCACCTCACACAGTGATGATCTCCTCCAGTGGTTAATTATCCTTTCTTTTAAATTGTGCTCCCTGTTCCTGGTCTGAACTTGTCTAACCTTCTTTCAGACCCTGAATTTTGCTAATCATTGTCTGCCAACTGAAACGTTAAATGTTAGCTTTCTGTTCCCCATGTGGCTTATTCCGGAGGCTGTGAACAAAGCAAAGCCTTCAAACTAAACGATTGCCTAAGTTTGAATCACTCGCTACATTTGGATTGTTCACTATGAGTTTTTTTCTTTAAATAATTTTTGTTACAATTCACCCACACCTCTTTTTTCTGCAAACCCCATATAGCAGTATCCTTTTTGAACTTGTATGCCAAAATTCAAGTGTTTCATTAATAGCTGTCTTACTACAAAGTTAATGTAACAGCTGCAGTCTGTAATTATTATTTCTAAATAATTGTTGGTACCATCATTTGACCAATGGCATCATTTATGCAAAATTGGGAAATTACTGCATTATAAATACAAAGCAATGTCTGTGCATTTGTTACACTGGTTACTCTTACAGTAAAGTGTTACAAATAGCACTTTTTAGCACTGAATGCTCTTGTACACATATTGATACATGTTAAATTTTTGAACATAATGTGATCTGTAATTGTTATGTCTTTGAAATAGTTTGTAAAAAAAACCCAACCAAACGACTGTATTAACATTGTACTCCTGTGTAGCTTCAAAAATAGCATCTCAATGGTCATGCTGTTTTGGAAGTTGACAATTTGTATGACACCAAATTTGTTGTAACCATAATAACAAATCAGTGATGGTTGCCTTTAAATTGTTTTGGGGAGAGGAAGGGGAATTGCGCAAAGCTTCTGCTCAGAGGCTCCTCTAGTGTAAGAAATGTTTGAAGGAAAATCTGTGTTTATCATGTCCTTGAAAAGGACAAATCACAAAGATTGAAGAGCAGAAGTGGGAAGCATGGTGCTGCCTCTGCAGCCGAATCCCAGGGGAATTAGCATACCCCTTCTTCTGTGCTTTCCCTCTGCAGAGTTTTTGCTAATTTTGGCATATACTCAAGAATTATCTTGTAAATGCCTCCTTTAAAACATCAGCTCTTTATCTGGGGAAACTTGACTTAACACAAGAGAAAAGTGTTCCTGGAATATATTTCCTTTTATCTGTAAGGCTTTCAACCATCTTGCTGTCTTTTCATTCTGGAGTCAAGAATGCAGTTAAGTAATCAAATATGATGTCTTGGAAGGCTGTAAAGGTCTTCAAATTTCACCACGTTTGTAAGTGCTTTTATACTTTCCTACTGCTTATTGTGCTAATAAAATCTCTGGAAAATAATTTAGTTCTGTAATAAATATCGAGAGTCAACAATTTAGTAATGGCCTATGAAGATGTTCAAATACTATGTAATGGGGACATGACAGTTACAGTATGTGAAATTTAATGCTCTAGCTCCTTATTGATCTTCGTTGTAGCCGATGCATGGCACATGCATTTGCACTTAGCACCTGCTCTTTCTACATTAACACTGTCTTCAGCACTGTTATTGAGGGGACTTTAGAAACCACATTTGATGCTAAACTTAAGTATTTAAGGAAATATCTATTTATTTTTTTTTTCCAAGTATCCACTTTCTTTTCATTTTACTTTTGACTGTGCCATCTTCTGGGTGATGCTCTAACACTCAAAGTTCTCCCCTTCCCACTTTTTTAAGTATTCTTATTACACATTGAATATTTCTACCGTTACTTATAGAAACTTATATAGACCATAAATCCTGCAAGGCTCATTATTTTCTGGAAGTGAGGAAAAGCTGCAAGAAAATTAATTGCATCTTTGATCTTCTGCTGGTTCTGAAAAACTGTATTAGCATGACCTGCTCATGTGTGTGTGTGTTAAAGTTCTTTGTCTACGTCTACAGAAGTTATAAGCCTGTCACAAAGATTCTAAATCTGCATGTCAAGCTTTGTCAGCCCTTGGTTTTCATTCTGGAGGTCTTTGATTCATTTGCAGCGTGTTTGCTTTACTTTGCTATGCTAATTAGCTGTTAGACCGGAGTGAAAGTTGTACAATTCCACATTGCAGATATGGAATGCTTCTCAAAATATAGTGATTCTTCATGTTTCTTTCTGTTTCCTTGGACCATTCAAGGAGAAACAGCTCCTAAGGCTACATAGCAATAGCACCCTACATCCTGGTAATAGACTTCAGAAGTTAGGCAACATCAATAACTTCTTAGTGTCCTAAGAATGTGGGAGGTCTATAGACAGCAATGCCAAATGGGTCCTTGTTTCAGCATTAACTCTTGTTATAATCTGTGGTTTTATTTTAGCTGGTTTTAATCTTTATTGAGTTTTCTATCTGATAAAAAATTGGTGGTTAGTATTTCAGATCTGGTCAAACCCACTTCATTTCTTGGAACTGGGTGTATAGGGGTATTTTTGCGACATCATGCAGAATTAATTGTTGGTGACAGTCATTAAGGTTTCTATCTGCTGATTCTTCGGAGGTGAGCTGGTTAAGAACTGCTTGTTTAAGAAATCCAGTTTCTCAGCAACTATTGGCTATTTCTCAGTGAAACTGCAAAGAATGGCATGCAGAAATAGCCCGGTGTCCTTCTCTATTCCTTGTGATTCACAAACATGTTGATTTAAAAGTATCAACCATTTATAACATTCTCTTAGTTTCATGTATGCTCTTGTGTCCATATGTATAAGAAGAAAACTAAAGAATTGGAAATCAGATTGAAACTTGATCATTATTTTCAAATAAAGTTTGAATGTTCTTACTTCTCGCCTAAAACAGCTGATCTTTTTACCAACTGGTACCTGCTGGAAGAGAAGGCACAAATGACAGAGGGAACAAGAAATGGGTGATGGTGTCAAGGTGCTTGCAGTGATGGTAGAATTTTATTGACAAGTATACTGAGAAGGCTTAGGGGCATTTTGTCAGCAAAAAAGTGGCTGTGTTTAAATAATTTATCATTTCAAACTTTTTTTCTTAATAATTATTTAAAGTGTTAATCCACGTGTGACAAATCTACACTCAGCTGGGTAAGAAAAGTGCCAGTTATCTTGCATTAACAGCCACTGGCCAAAAGAACAATGTTCCTGTAGGTTAAAACAACAATTAAGGGGCCCTTAACACTCAGGGTGGGGAGGGAGGGGGTGCAGGTAGCAAAGACATTTTTCACACATTGCTAAGCTGCTTAAAGGCATAAATTAACTCCTAGTTCAGTTACATCAGTCAAGCATGTTGCGCATATGCATGACTGGTCTGCGAGTGCATGTGAACCAAAATCTGGGCCTGTAGATTTTTGAGAAGGGGCAGGAGAGGTTGAAATTAGTAAGCAAAGCCAAACAGTACCTTTGAGGAAAAAAATATTGCCTTCTAGGCAGCTGCTCAGTCACAAGTACTGATGTTAGACCTGAGATCTTTGCATTACAGTAGATTGTTCCTTACATAATGTTTTTCATGTCCAGATCACTTGAGCTGCATCCTACCACTTCTGTAACTGGACTGGTTTGTTCAGTGGGTGAGCAAGCTGCACAATAGTTAAATTAAATAACCTCATACTTTTTTGTTGTATAGTTAGGAAATTGATTTATGCCTATTAAGTATGGTTAGGTAGCCATAGATGATTTTAATATGCATTTATATAGAATAATAAAAATAATAATGACAATGCAAGTTTTTGTCCTTAATATGGAAATATTTTTGGCATATAGTGTGATGGGTTGGGGAGCTGTCGTACGCAAAGTGTGGTACAGTGTGGTCAGATGTCTGCCAGTGTTTTTGACAGGCTGGATTGTAGGAAGAGTATAGCACAGAGAAGGCTTTTGGTGAGACTTGAGTGTAATGAAGGGCAGCCTGGAAATACAACTTTTTCATGGCAGTAAATGGTACTGTAAAATTGGCCAGTCCTTTAAGATCTTCTAATGAGTGGAGCTTAGAAATAATTCGAAGAAAAAAATTTCTGAAATCTGATACATGTGATAGTGGAAAAATAAAAGCTGTAATGGCCCATTTAGAATGTATTTTTTTATTACTCTTGGTTAATTTCTGACATAGCTGGTCTTAGTGAGCCACTTGAATGATCTTGGTTGCTATGAAGCTTTAATAGTTAACGCTTGGAAGGCCTTGTAGTTTAAACAAATGTTAACTTCAAAATCACATTCCTTCTTTGAGAAACTATCCCAAATTGGGTATGTCTTTTTAATTCTTTATTTTTTAAAAACATGTGAAAGAATGTTGGGAGGTAAGGCCATGGAAGTTCCTGTAAAGTGATGGTATTTTTCTGGATGGGGTCTTATTTTTGTGTCACAAAATTTTTCCTATAGAAAGTATTTAATCTTCCTTTATTATAAAGCCATTGAGCTTTCACTTCAGAGCGCTAGCCCTTTGCTTCATGCATGACTTGAAAGAAATCCATGTTTTCATATAGTTGATTAAAAAAACAAAAGGATGAAAGAGAAACATAGGCCCTAATGTATGTTCTAATGTGAGGAAAAGCCAATAGAAAAGAGGGATTTTTGAAAACCAAAGGTTTGCATCTGAACTTGTGATTCAGATCTTTCTTTCAGGGCGTTATTCATTCTCAGAGTGCCTTGCTAAAACTCATAACCCTTTGGAAAACAAGACTGTTGGGAGAAACAGTGTTGGAGGTGGAGATGATACTTTCTTATGCTTAGAATAGAGGCCTTTTTTGTAGGAGCTGACCCAGAATTTCTGCAAATGCATTGGACTGCATTGAAAACAAAAAAACAAAACCTTGAAGTGTTCTACTAGTTCTGTTACTTAGTCAGTATTCTCAGAAGTGTAAAAGCTGCAGCGGGCGGTTAGAAAAACTTAGGACAGAAAAAAAAAAGGGGGGCAATGTTTTAAGAACTTTTGATGAAAGGAGTTAAGGCAGAAGGGCTTTCGTAGGCCGTGAGTAGAGATGACGTTTCAAAGCTGTTAGGCCTTCCTTCTGCACTCTTACCTGTTCCCTCCTTTAGCCTCACTAAGATTATTTGTCAGATCTAGACATGAGATAGGTAAAACTCAGCCTAGATAAAACGTTCAGATTTCTTTTACCTCTCTGCTATGAGACTGCTGAGGGTTGAGGGGAGTAAAAATGAGCATTTTCAATCATTAGTTTAAAAAAAATAAAAAATCATTGACCTGATGAAATTAAGGCAACATTAGGTGGGACTTTAGGTCACTGTAACATGAGTCAGGTAGTGAATCAGAAAATTCAGAGTACGCAGGATTGTTTTGCTGGTTGTTCTCTTTTCTCTACATCAAGCAACTGCACGCTTCTTCTGTTGCCAAGCACCAGCTTGCCTGAAAGGTAGATTTGAAGAGTCTAGTCAGTTCTCAGCCATCTGCTGAGATGTGTATATGTGTGATTTGTATATGAAATATTTGTAAATAATAAATATTGAAGAATTGTTCAAGTAGAAGCTAAATGCAACAGCAAGATACTCAGTTTTTAATTGTCTTCTTTCGTATGTGTTTTTCATAGCATGATTTATTTGCACTTCATTCTCTTCATTCAGCATAATGCTGATTGTAAGGTGAAAGTAAGTAATTAGTGGCTGGAGAAAAGGTTGCTTGCCATCCCTTCAGAGATCAGGAACATGCCTGTTAGAAGATTCAAAACAATGTCTTTTAAAAAAATCTTTTCTAGGGAATAATAAGATGGGCTTTTCCAGATTAGCGAGTTGCAGTCATGTTTTTTGGCAGTCTACTAGTTTGAAGAAAGTGTATGTTTTAACTGCTCATCACAGTGAAGAGTTCTTGTTTAGCTAAAAACTGTCATTCTTAAATGCTTTGTGGGCACTGTTGTGTTGGTCCATGTCTTGGACTTGTATGGCTGACTGTTAACACCTAGATGGGATGCTGCTTCAGGTCCAAAGAGATTACTATACGCAGTGAAGCTGGCATGTTCCCAGAATTCAGGAGAAATGCAGGGCAGCAAGCAGGGTTATCTTTTTAGAGGTGAATGATATTTGCATTGACTTATGTGTCCCTTGTGCTAGAAAATGCAATTTCTTCTGTAATTTTTTCAGTGTGTTTTATGCTAAGTACTGGGGGGAAGAAACAAACTTTTCCTGTTAATGTTTTCAGTGGTTTTACATATTAGAAGTTGTTGAGTCATTGCAGCCTTACATTTGTTGTCAGAACTAATTTCAATAATATTTCAATGTGATTTTAGTAGAAATAGTTTTTGTCATACACTGCTTCAGCCAAGACAGTGATCTGTAAATTGGAAAATGACTGCTGTCTTCTGACTTGTGTGATGATGAAACTACGTGAGAATTCTGTGTTTGAAACACTAAGATCTGATCTTCACAAACCTTTATAGCCTGGATATTGAACTTTTGTCTTACAATTAAGAGAGCAATGAAACCTTTTGAGAAAGGTATTGACACTCTGCAGGGATATACTTCAGCTGCAGAAGTTTTTACACTGTGGTGATTCTTGGCCAGAAAATGTCATTATGTCCCATCTTTCCTTTATACCACTTAATTTGAAAATAACAAACCATGTGTATATAAGATAACTGCATTTTGACCTGTGACTTTGATGTGTATTAGCTGTGTTTCTATCACTTCCTCTACGCTTTAACATACACCATGTTACTTCTATTGTCATGAAGAAATTTAGGAAAAAAAGTTCTACTTATAGTGATTGAAAAATGCCAATTATTGCTAGTTCACTTGCTGAATTTTACAACCATCTCATTAATAAACCTCTTTGTTACTAATAAATGAGCAGAGGTTGTTAATGTCTGAAGGAAGTTCATCACATGCTCTGAAATTGGGCGTTAGTGCTTCAGGTCTTCCTCCCAGTTGTCAGAGTCAGATATAATAGATCCAGTAACACTCACAGCAGCCTAAAAAATGAGATATTTACAGAGATTTTTCTCCTTTCTGAAGGCCCAGGTACGACATTTAGCAAGGTTTCTTGGGCAGTGCCCAGTGCATGGTGACATTATAGGAATGGTGATTCTTTCACATATTGGCACCGCTAATGTGGTATGTGTAAAAATCACATTAGTTGTTGAAGTATAAGAAACATAATACTGGTACCTCAATAAACTGTTACACTGTTAATAATTTCAAAATGTAAAAATGAGATTTAAAGAATGCTCTTTAAGATGCCTGATAACTTCAAGTAAGGGCGTTTTTATTTTTCTTATTTCAGAGTTTGTGCGTTGGAAGAGCCTATAAGCAATGCTTGTGTAACGGTGCTTAGATGTACACATCAGCCAGCTGGTATAGCCAGATCTTCAGTTGTTCTCTTTTTTTTCTTTTTGGAGGTATTTGTGAGCAACTTGATGTTTTTGACATTTGTGTGACAGCTTCTTGCATAAGAGATGAGCAGCATGTTGTACCACCCAGCTGTGTGTATTAGTCTGTACATCAAGCTGAAGAGTGGCACTTAGCCAGATCTGACAATCAAATGTGAACTAGTATACCTATACACAGGAGTGCATTTTAATGTTGTGTGCTTTTTGCCAAGAGGCTGGTACTTGACAGAGAAATTGTCAGAATCTCTTTTTCCCACCTCTTCTTTATTTATTTTTTTTTCACTCCCACACAGTTGTGAGTCCACGTTGAAATACATGATTCTTTTTTTCCTGCAGTTTAATATGGTTTGTCTTACAGAAAACAAAGCCAATCTAATGTTTTCAGTGATTTCAGGTAATGAAAGTGCAGCAAGCTTTTCGTAATAGAGAAGTGTTACTGGTTTAGATTATGCAGCAAATTACCATGTCATTTTCTGCCAGCTTAATCTGAAGTTACGTTATGCTCAGTTTCACCATGACTTCATATCAAAATACCAACAACCTGTTCCCAGAGAAACTGGCAACCTAGAGAAATTCTACTGCCAGTTTCTAAAATTCAGAGCTGCTCTTCTCAGTCTAGTTAAGAGTCAGTGATCAGGAGTTGTGAGTGTAGAGATGGGTGAGAGCTACCTGCTCTTGGTTTAGTTTGACTCATCTGTTAGCTATAAACCTTAAAGTTTCTACACTTCTTCATGGATTTTAAAGCTTATAATCTTCCTTGGTGCTTAAATTTGAATAAATGAAATTCACTGTCACAGAATAAAATACACAATAACACTCTTCGTAGTTCAGCTTGCCTTGTTTATGTGTTTGCTATAAGCCAGAAGTTAGTTACTACATGTCATAATTCTTTCTTCCTTTTTTTAAATGGAATTGCCAGAAAAGGGAAGACCTGTTTTGACCTGCATATGCAACCCCAAAAAAATTATAAAAAGGGCAATATAAAAAAAGCCCTATTTTAACAATTATTCCTCTTGTCTATGGAATAATCAATTTGCGGTGACATCTAGGTGATGAAATATATTTTTTTCCCCTATATAGCTTGTTGTTATGAAAATGTAAGTGATTAACTTATCTTTAACTTGTTCTGTGGGGGGGTTTGTTTGGTTTTTTTTGTCTTTTTTGGGTTTTTTTTGTTTTCTGTTTGTTTCGTTTGTTTGTTTGTTTTTATGTTGTACCCTTACTATTCTTTTAAAAAAGGTATCCACCTGGTCTTTTATAATAAAAAAGTATTGAGCGAGCTGCCACTTCAGTTCTTTCTTGCAATTGTGTTTATGTAGTTGAAAATATTGCGATAAAATAAGAATGCAAATCCTGTTATCTTAAATATTTAAGCATTATGGCAGATGTATTTTTGTGATCTTTGAGTTGTATTTTTATTAGTAAATATTGTTAATGATCAAAGTTTGTAAAGGAATCATCCTTGCAAGCTAAAAGAAAGAAGAAATAAAGGAAATGGTGTATTAATTTTCTAGGCCAATACTTCCACTGCAACAGTTTTTACAGTGGTGTTAATTTGTACTTATACTTACGTCATGTTCAGTTAGGTTGTGGGTACATAAATGTGGATAGACTTGTCATGGATTGGAATTGTTTGATTCCAAAAATCTGATGGCGTATTTCAAGCGTCTCTTGCACTTCAGCAGCACAATTGATTGTATAATGCATACAATAATTGTAATTAATTTTAAATTTAATATTTTATTTAAATTTTGTTACTAATGAAAACCTGGAAAATGCAGTTTGGGGAAATTGGTTTTTTATTGGAGGAGATACACGCAATCTAAACCAGAGACAAGAAGAGAGTTAAGAAAACAGGGGTCCAGAGAAGACCTGCTCTTCACAGTCAGCTGGTTCTTAGCGTACTCCCAACATCAAAACAGATTTGTGCCTGTCCACTGGGATTTCCATTTAATGGAATATGAGCTTTGGACACATTAGCTCCACAAATGGAAGTAGAAAATAAAATGAAAAAAGAAATAAGAAATTAGTAGGTATAAGTTAGCATAGTTCTGAAGGACATTAGGTTAAGATGGATTTTCATCAGTGTAATAAGGACTGATTTTCTAAAAAGAATTTAGGAGGAAAAAACCTCATGTGCTCTGTAACTACCAAACCTGAATTACTGCTTTGTAAGTGGAAAAGCTCCGCTGATTTTTTGCATGCATTTTCTTTTATTTAATTTTCCAGAATCAAAGGTAGTGAGAAAAATAATTGTACATGTTTGTCTCTTTATAATACAACTAGTTTTATACTTGGCTGTTTTTATCTTGGGTTTTAATCTAACTTTCTGTTTCAATTTTACGCCTCCAAAACAGAAAAAAAAGCTTCTTGAAGAACTTGGAAAGAACAGACTTCCATATATGACACCAGTCGATGCTGATTTCCATCAGTTGGTAAGATATTTCTTTTAACTGCACTTGTTTTAAACTAAAACGGCTATTTGACTGAACAACAAATCTTCAAAGAGAGACTGTGAAATCTGATATGGAAGTGGGATCCTCGTAGCTGATAATGTATTTCCAGGTAATGTGAAATAAGACCTCTAGAGTTGGGATATTCAAGAATGAAAACTTTGTAAATTTATTTTTAGGATTTTGTCCTGAGTATTAGTACCTGAGCACCAGGTAACACGTGTAGCAATTACAGTTTCTTATGCTTTATTAAAATAAAACACGCTGCCACTTTTAATGGTTTATTTGGTGGGTATTCCGAATCATGAAGTCAAACTCCAGTTTTGCCATGGGATTACAATTGTGATACTGAGCAGCCTCTGTACTTCCCTCACCTTTCTCATTCATTTGAGTTGTAGGATGCTTAGGGAAAGCATGGTGTTCTCAGTGTTCTTACAATGCTGGACATAGTGGAAGTAAGCTCTTGATAGACATCTTTAACAGCTGTAGGGATAGTAATATAAACAAAACAAATCCCAACAACTGGGCATATTCTTTTCATTCTTAATCTAGTGTTCATGAAGAAGCTTTTCCGCCTCTTGAGACTCGGGTAGCTTACTGTTTTCTCCTTCCTAGTTCTGTTACGTCCCCTCCTGTTCTTTTCTATCTGTTGCTGCCAAAAGCTGCTATGCCCAGTGTATTTTTCTATCTTTGTAAAACCAGCCTCGTGGAGCTGGCGTGACAACAGAAGATGGAGCCAAGGCTGCCCAAATGACATCTCATTTGCTTAGTGTCAGTAGCTCATAAATATAGAAGACGATGGGAACAAGATAAGCAGTGAAATCAGACCTGTTCCAGACTTAATCAAGTTTAGATACATTCTTTTTGCATCATACAGAGTTATCCTTTTTTTGTGTAGTGTTTGTGTGCATGCTAGGTATTTTTAAGTCTATGTGAGAATCGGAAGCATCACAAGCACCTCTTAAATTCTTATGGTGGTTGTGAAATGTTACTGAAATCACAGCTGTACATATTACAAGTTCCATGATGCTTAAATGTAGGACAGATGGAGAGGAAGAGAAGGGTGAGAGCTTGAAGACAACAAGTTGGCAAAATGAGATATCACATACAATTTAGTTTTATATTCTGTCTTTCCAGGAGAGGGGTGCCTTACGCCTTTAAAGATGCACCTCTGACAAAACAATATTCTTTGAACACAGTAGAAAGGTTAGGTAGGATGCAAGTAAAAAACTACAGTATGCTGTCAGGTGTGGAAATGTACAGTCTGAACACAACAAAGAAGTTCCATCACAAGCAAAACTTCACTTACATCCTCTTTCAATGTGCCTTGCATGATGAAGGATTTTAGAAATGGGCCCCAAATCATAGGCTGAAACAAAGTAATGTTTAAAGCGACTTAGAAACAAGGAAAAGTCTGTTAACAAGACAGTTCACAAATATAGAATCATAGAGTCATAGAATAGTTAGGGTTGGAAAGAACCTTAAGATCATCTAGTTCCAACCCCCCTGCCATGGGCAGGGACACCTCGCACTAAACCATGTCACCCAAGGCTCTGTCCAGCCTGGCCTTGAACACTTCCAGAGGTGGAGCATTCACAGCTTCCTTGGGCAACCTGTTCCAGTGTCTCACCACCGTCACAGTAAAGAACTTCTTCCTTATATGTAACCTAAACTTCCCCTGTAAATATATATATATGTGTATATATATATATATGTATATCTGTGTCCTGGGTTCAGCTGAACCCAGGACAATCTGAAGTACAAACTTATCATTTCATGATGTAAGTGGCAGTTTGTTTCTCAAGGGTCCCTGTTGCTGATTTCTAACTCTGTTCTGTCACTTGGATCATCCTGTAGGGTGATTCTCTATATTGAGTACCACCATTAGAAGTGAAAGCATGTATAAATTTAAAATAGTGTGTGTAACTTTCATATGAAAAATTGAGCATCAGATGTGCCTTTTTTTTTTTTTTTAATTTTAAAGTTGCCAGTAAGATACCTGCTTCTTTCAGAGTGAGCAGGGAATTGACCTTTAATACTTGCTGTCAGGGTTACAACACAGAGTACATGATTACTCCCCCTTCCCCATCCCCCCAAAACAACAAGGTGTCCAGTGTTCATGCTGTCTTCTGATCCCTTAATGTTTTCCTTATGTAGGACATAGCACAGTGACTGGTCAGAGATTTAAAGACAACCAAACTGTTTTCATATGATGTGTCGGAAATGTTTTTCCCCTTCCTGATTTCTTCTGAGGTATCGGTGTGGGGTTTTTTGAGTGTGTGTTGTTTGTTTGCTTTTAAGATAGAATCCTAAACTTAATGTTAAAATAGTTCTTCAGCATGTCATCTTAAAACACAACCCAAAGGTAACATGCCTCTGACTTGGCTGGCAACAAAATGTGGAAGGAGGGGAATGCAATGTTGTTACCCCTGTAGCACTTGCTTTCTAGGGCATGTTTTCAGTAATTTAGTTGCTTTACATCGTATTGTTCTTTCCCTCCTATTTGTAGTAATTGTTTGAAATTTCATGTGTGCAATTCATGTCAGAAATTTGATATATTAAATGGTTAAAAAATATGCAGTAGTAAAAACTTTTAAAATATACCATAATAACATATGTAACGTGGTAATTGGTTAGTCTTGCCTGAGTATGTCCAATGTACAGAATTATTTAAAGAAAAACTGGAATACTGCTATGTAACTGTTAGTGCGCTTTCTTTTACACATATTGTTTGCATAATGAAACAAATCATGCATTGATAATCTTTGTATCTCACAACATAAAGTGTTTTGTCATTATTAGGTATGATTGTGAAAGAATACTTGTGATTCCTATCAACCTATATGTACATGTCTGTAGCCGATAGCTGTAAATCCTTAGTATTTGCAGTTACTGATTTCAGTTGTTATTCTTCATAAAGATTTTTTTCGTTGTGCTGTTCAAAGGCTGCATATACAAAACACTGATTGAAACAAAGGGGACAGTTCAGGATTTCAAGGAATCGTTTTGGGCTTTTGGAAGCTCAGGGGAATTGTGTTTATCAAGTTTATATTCATTTCTTAAGGAAAGCTAGGATCCAATGTTCTGTGCTGGGGGTTCTAGAGGGACCTTTAAGCAGATAAATGGGACTTTTTTCAAGCTTTGTTATTTTAAGTTATGAATGTAAACACTATTGTCAGTAATTATTGTTATCCATAGATACTGTTACAGTTTTTTTTCCTCTGTCTAGGAAGGTAGTTTTTGGAAACCATAAGAATGTGTAAAGAAAGGGAGATAGCTTCACTGTAAAAATTCACAAGAAATGGTGGCAAGGTTTATAGATAAACTAAGATTTATTATGTGGAATCATTATTTTTAAAATAGACTTCCTGTTATGTTCCCCTTCTTAGTAGAAACAAATGGTCCTATAAAGCCACCTCTTCAGTGTTGTAGGGTAACAGCATCTTATGATGCCAAAGTCTAACTGTTTTCATGCAGTAGAAAATGCACAAACTGACTGCCTGGGTTGTGTTTTTTTAAAGGCACCTTTTCTGGATTTTAAAATTAATTTCCTGAACAGTAGGTTCAAATTTGACTTGGAAGTAGATAATACTAGTAAAGTGGGTTTGAGTTGTACCAGAAGGAGCCCACATTTGGACCATAGGTCACAGTGATGCTTTTATGCTGGTGGCTTTTTGTTTGTTTTTTAAAAGCACTTTGAACATAAGCTATTACATTAGTAAAAGTTTTGCTAGATCAGCTTTGTTCATCCATGTGCTTTTGCCCCATTGCCTAATGCCTTCAGATGTCAGTTTCTTCTATTTGTCTATTAATTTTAATGAAATACATGGTAACTTACTCTATTTAAGAACTTATTCTCTAGCCTTTATCCAGTTTGCCAAACAGTCTCAACAGTAGCTAACGCAGATTTACAGGCAGCCAATGAAAGGTGTGATTATGTGATACTCACTTCCTTAGAAAACCAGATTAACAAAATAAAATTATCCAAGCCTTCCTGGAGTGGGAAGCAGTATTTTGCATGCAAAGCAAGATACTGCTGATTAGCAGTGTTATACCTTGCTGGGAGTTGTTCCCTGCTCACACTGCTGGATGTTGAACACCAGCTAATGCCAGAGCTGGTGTGGTCAGGAGAGGATATGAGGAAAAAGGATATTGCAAGTGGGGAGATGGGAAAGAAAATAATTTTGGTAATCTTCTTTTATCTAAAAGGGGAACTTTTGTGTAAAATGATTTGGCATGCATTGAGGAATGTGGAAGTAGGACCAGTAAGTCAAGCACTACTTTGAAGATAGAGGTGCACCACAGCAGAATGTTGGCTTTTTTGAAAACTTACATTTTGTTATTTTTGCCTTGAAAAATGTTGTTGTATAAAACTAATTATGAGAGTTTATTGCGTAGCCCTCTAGAATTCTACATATCAGAATGAGAGAATTCTGCACGAGAATGAGACAGTATGGTCTTTTTTACTGCTTGGTATTCTTTTGTTTATATACTTCAAGGTATTTATCTACAAATTCATAAGGGGATTCTGCCAGAATCCTCATATGTATTTATTTATTAATTTAGAGATTTGCCCTGGTGATACTCTCTGGTTACAGGCCAGTTGTACATATCTATAGTTTGCACAATACACTGGGATATGAAAATAAAGTAACAAATATGTATTTCTTCACCATAATCTAGACTCATGTTTGTTAACTTGTCAACTGAGCCATGGCTATTCTTGAATATATGAAATACTTTGGTTCCTGTAAAAAGAATAATTCTTTTGCTGGTTTTGTTGATGTTGGGTGTTGGGGTTTTTTTTTTTGTGTGTGTGTGTTCTTAATTTTTTTTCTTTTTTCCCCTCCTTTAGTGGAAGTCCAAATATTCCAAGCTGATTTTCAGAAAATCTGACACGGTACCTGAAGAGCTCCATCAAATGGTACAAGAAGGCTTTCTGACCTTGCAAGAACATGATTGTTTCTTTCAAGATCTTGTAAGGATCAAAGGAAAAGATTTTGTTACCCCCATGTCTCGTATATTAATTGGAAACCCAGGATGCACATACAAGTACTTGAACACAAGATTATTTACAGTTCCTTGGCCTACTGAGGGTTATGATATAAAATACTGCAGTCCTCAAATACATGATGCTTGTAAAGCATTAATCAGACTTAATGACTACTTGCATATTGAAGCAGTCAAGGCGTTGCAAGGACAAAATTTGGTTGAGACCAAAGAAATTAACGATACTACTGTAATAGATAGGGAGCAAAATTTTGCTACTTCGTTTACAGAGAAAGGGTCTCTTTCAAAAGATCAAAGCAGTTGTTGTGTACCAGCGGATGACTACATAAGTCTAAAGGACAGAACGTCTTATAATGTGACTTTATTAAATTATATGGATCCACTACAAATGCTGTACTTGAAACAAGAACCTTATTTTGGAATGGGAGACATGGCAGTGAGCTGGCATCATGACGAGAATCTGGTTGAAAGGTCAACAGTTGCGGTGTACAGTTACAGCTGTGAAGGTGAGTGATGGGAGATGGGACTTAACCAGGGATATAAATATCCCAAATTCCTGAAGCTCTTTTATGTTTCCTTTTGTGTACGTCCATAAGCACACCTGTGTGCTAGTCTAGATTTGTCAAGTGCTTCTGCATACATTGTGGTACTTCTTGTACTTAAGCCTTATCTTTATTTTTACTAAAACCTCTACAACATATACCTGTGTTTACTGCAGCTGGCATATCAGGTGTTCTCTAAGTAGATTTAAAGATTGGTATGATTAATTTCCTGACTAAGAGCCAGGAAATACCTATTTCGGGTTAACGCATGTGCATATTTTTTATCCTGCAAAATGTTTCATTGTAATTGAGATCACCAACTTTCTTGTTTATCATATGCAGACTTGCTTCTCTTTATGCTGATTTTACTGCTCTTCTTTCTTTGGGAAGATAATTTTAGGTGGGTTTTGTGTAAAAGTATTACTGTATTTACTTGGAAGTGTATACATTTTGTCTGGGCACGCTGTAGTGCTAATACATGTTTTGCGGAGGAGTTGCCAACATTTTGTAGTTGGGAACGGTAGAAGTTTTCCATTAAAATCCCTATTGTCTGACAGGCTTTGCAGATTCTTAGTTATTTAAAAAAAAAAATCCAACATTTGAATGCAGTATTGGGGGGAGGGGAGGAAATGTACTTGAAGAGTCCTTAAATATTTCATTTTTGGTTTAAAGTACCTTTCCCATTTTTATCTTTATTTAAGAACAGACATGAGGATTTTTTCCTAACTGTGTTTGAACAAAGACTTTATTTTTTTTAATGGCTTCCAGTTTTGCAAACATAAGATTAGCATTTAGACACTTGATTTGAATTTGCAAATGCTCTGTTACATTTCATAATTCCCAACTGATTTTTGGTCATTCAAAAAATACTTTGATGTTTGCCTCAAACCATGGGAAGAATTCACACAGACTTTGGTAGGTTTTGGCTAAAGACCATGAGGTGAAAATAATAACTTACGCTTTCATGCATGTTCTCTTGTTAGTTTTGTTACTAGTTTTGAAAATCAACGTTCGGCTGAAATCATCATATTTAAATTTTCCGGGACATAAAGCATCGGCTGGCTTAGCAAGCTGAATAGAAGAGGTTCCCTGACCCATAGAAGTGTCACTTTGTTCATGAACTTTTTTCTGTTCTATTTGCCAAGGACATTGATGTTCTATGTTCAGTAAATGTTGGGGTTTTTTTTTTCAGTAGTACTGTAGATAAATATTTTTAGTAACATTTTAAGAAACATAAACATGAAGTAATAATTGTGTAGGGGCTTATTGTAATATGCTTAAAAACTTTGTAATATAGAACTTGATCATGGCGGGGAAAAAAAGGGTCCCTTTTAAGTTTAGAGAGCTATAAATTAACAAAAAAGCTACAATGTTTATTCATAACTCACCACTTGACTTGGTTTCTTCAAGTTTAGCAAGGTAGGTAAAAATTACGCTATTTTAAACCCACTGCAAATTCTATGCAAGATTTGATTGATGAGGGTAGAAAAAGTATTTGGTATATTTAGGCCAAAAATTATTTAGATATCTGTATGTAATTAATGTTTTTGCCACATACAAGATTTTTTCATAAATACACTTAAAAGTTTATAATATTGTTAAATCCCAAAGGATTTAAAAACAGACATGAAAACTTAAAAAAAAAAAGCTAACAGCTTTCCAGGGAATAAATTGATCATGCTATCATTTACATTAAAAAAAGAGGTATTTTTGCAATTATTCCAAAAGTTTTTGATCAAATTGAAATTTGTGAGGAATCTCTTGGCAGCAGGTGGTGACATTAAAACCTCAGTGCAGTTGGAGATAGTGTAAAAGACACTTTTGGGGGAAGAAAATGAAATCAGATCTAAATCTGAACAAGATTAAATTCCACTTTCAAGCTCTGGAGCATGGCTCAAGTTGGTTTCATGGACTTTAGAGGGAGTTTAAGGTGCTTGGCATGGCTCCTGAGCATCATGAGGACATGTCCTGAAGTTTACCTTTATGGTGAAACAGTTCACTCACATCTGTCTGTGTTCAGGTTGTAGTTACCATTGTAAATCTCTAACTTGAAGCCATATTTATAGTTGGCCTACTTACTCATGAATGGGAGGAAATGGAACTTGTTTGTAGTTTGAGTATAGCATTGTAATTAGTGACAGTAAATACTTGCGTGTGTTGAAGCTTTCTACCCAGCGCATTGAAGAGGAGTAATAAGTCTACTTGATTTTGAGAGAAAGAAATAATTGTCTTTTTACTATTCTGATTTCCTGTTTATAGCTTTCAAATGCTGGTGGTTATAAACTTTCAGTGCTTATAAGATTCTTCCTTCCAGTTCCATATCACTTCAATGTGTTGGTGGTTTCTGCACTTCACAGAGACTGTCAGTATTTACTGTATCTCTTATTAAGCTCTCTCTAACTGTGAAACATGAAGAAGCTCCACATCTTTTTGAAGATGATTTTTAAATTGTTATAGAATCCTATCTTGACTCCTCGTTTTCCATAAATACGTTTCCTTTTTACACCAGTGTCTTTTATTAGTACTTCATTAATTTGTTTAGTATTGCGTTAGTGTTGAATTATCACTGTAGTGTATAAAGACTATCACAGAATCATTATAATAAAAAGAGTAGAGGTGGTCAGAAATCTTTTTCATTGAACAGTTTTTCCTTAGAATATGTCAGTTAGATGCATCAGTAATTTTCTCCGAGAAGACATTGATTCTGTGGGAAATTTAATCATAAGTTAAACATGTTGATTTTTCTTAAAACTAGCTTGATTCTCTTTTCTGCTAGGTCTTGCACATTTTTTTTGGTCAGCTCTCTCTTCCTCAAACTGTCACTGGTGTCTGTGGTGCTCCAAACACAGGATTTTTGGCAGACCCTGAGCATGGGGCGGCTGGGGTTTCCCAAGCTTCACGGGCAGTACTGAGCTATCCTGTCACAAACACAATCCCTAGGGTTTCAGAATTTGAAGAGCAGGAGCCCTTGGAGTCGAGCAGTCTT